>NW_017306644.1:151161-176648 GCF_000935625.1 Nanorana parkeri | reverse complement strand
CTCACCCCCCCCCCCCCCCCCCCCTGCCAGCCTGCGCCGCCGGAAAGGTGACACCACCTTTTTGTTGCAGTTCAGAAATACAGTGGTGCTACCTCTCCTGGCTGGTCAGTGAAGGAGCAACGGCACACTGCTCCCCACCCCCCGTAACAGTGTTCACAGTGTTAGACTGACAACACTATACAAGGTAATAGAGTTCTGATTGGCTGACACTGTTTGCCCCTCCCTCTCTGATTGCTGCCATGCAAGGGGATTATAGGAAACTGATATTAGGACCAGTTTGTGTTCTTACTGTGCTGGGAATAATATATTTTTTTTTACTGGTGTATATTTTTTATATGTTAACACGTAGAGATGTCACCAGCACACCAAAAATCCTTCCAGGATCACAAAATGTTCATTGATTGAAGATTTGTTGTCATAAAATAAGCGCTTTTCGGGCGGGGGGCTGCACAGGGTCCCTTCATCAGACTTCGCATTGGCGATGTTTTATGACAAGAATCTTCAGCAAATGAACATTTTGTGATCCTAAAAGAATTTCTGGTGTGCTGGTGACATCTATACACGTTTGCTGATACTGGCGGCACCATCCTCAGTCACTGCGAGCACCCCCCATTACAAGGGACATTCGGTAAGGAGTGCGACAAGCAAGTTGAATAGTGTCTGCATTGACCGCAGCTGACAGAATTTGATGGAGCACTTACTGACATATATACAGTACATATTCCCCCATCCCCTCTCATTACACGGGATATTTGGCAAGGGTTGCGACAAGCAAGATTGAATCGTTCTTTTATATGCAGCCACAGCTTGACCTTCTATTTTTCTTCATGCCGCAGGTTCATCTCACCCAGACTTCATCCCCCTACAATCAGTCCCCACCCAGCGTCTGTCTGTCCATCTGCACGAGACGTTGACTCTGGAATGCGTGGCCGGAGGGGTCTCTGCTCGCCATGTTTACTGGTATAAAGACGGGCAGAGCGCCACCGATCATAGACGGACATTGTTGCATACCAACCTAGTCATCAAGACTGTGGAAAGACTGGACGTTGGGAACTACTCCTGCTTGTTGGCCAATGAAACTCGTGAAGTGGCTCACGTGACCTACTCAGTCATTGTTCTAGGTCAGTACAGAACGTCTGTCGTGTCTTCTCTCCTCCAGGCTGAAGGGAAAATCTCATCTTCTAAGTGCCGTCCTGACTGATTATTCTGCCTTCCTGTGTTACAATGGCAGTCTTCTATGATGTTTAATGACAGGTCCTCTTTGACAGCGTGCTGCTTTTTCATTAGACTTTCCTCCAGCCCTCGTCGCTGTCCTGGGTGTCTGTCGGGAACGGTTGTGGTTTTGAGCACCGTAATGATCGGAATTTATTTCCAGGCTTATGTAATAGGAACACTCCTGCCTCTGGCATGGGAAGTCAGCGCAGCTGGCAGCACACAACACCCATCTCTCTTGGCACGTTCCCGGTGCCACCACAACAAGACCTCGATTATGTTAGACAAGGTGTCTCGCTGATGGATGCCGAGCCGGTAAGGCCGCGCTTGGCACGGTGTCTGCGGAGCCAAGTACACTTCCCTTAATGGCGTGCAGGCATCTCTTAATGCCGGCGATTTATACCGCGTCTTGGTTTCATCAATGACCACATTTCCTCCTGCGCCCGGGGACGCTGGTTCTGTGGAGGGGCTCTGAAAATTGCGCCCTCTGTTCCGCTGGTGTCACCTCACGCTCTGCCGGAAAGTGGCACCTCCCAGATGTGACGGCTCACGTCCCCTAGGACGGGGGCCTCTTGGCACATAGACTGCTTTCTTACATACGTGTGACTTACATATTTATTATGTGTATTTTAGGTAAAGCCCGCGGGGTCCTCGCAGCTGCTGCCCACTGAATGTAACTTTTTCACGTGCAGATCCTTCAGGGGAATCCGAGTTCTTTTGGAGATATAATTGTGACTATGATCAGATTTTAGGTGGAACTCCAGACCTTTGTCAGGACAGAGGGCCCCCTTCTGACTCCACATGTAACTGGAAAGAGCAACCAATCAGAAGCGCCCTTTGATTTGATAGACTCCATGAAATAAGTGACAGTTGCCATCGGATCCTCTTGTTTTCTTTGTGGATGAGCGGAGCCGATTCTCATAAAGCAGCTTGTTAGGATTAGTGGTGTTTTGTGGTGTCGGCTATTGTTTGTGAAACCACATTTATGAGCCCCATCCATGTGAGATCCTATGTGTGAGCCCCATCCGTGTGAGATCCTGCGTGCAAGCCCCATCCGTGTGAGATCCTGCGTGCAAGCCCCATCCGTGTGAGATCCTGTGTGTGAGCCCCATACGTGTGAAATCCTGTGTGTGAGCCCCATCCATGTGAGCCCCATCTGTGTGAGATCCTGCATGTGAGCCCCATCCGTGTGAGCCCCATCCATGTGAGATCCTGCGTGTGAGCCCCATCCGTGTGAGCCCCATCCATGTGAGATCCTGCGTGTGAGCCCCATCCGTGTGAGCCCCACCCATGTGAGATCCTGCGGGTGAGCCCCATCCGTGTGAGCCCCATCCATGTGAGATCCTGCGTGTGAGCCCCATCCGTGTGAGCCCCATCCATGTGAGATCCTGCGTGTGAGCCCCATCCGTGTGAGCCCCATCCATGTGAGATCCTGCGTGTGAGCCCCATCCGTGTGAGCCCCATCCATGTGAGATCCTGCGTGTGAGCCCCATCCGTGTGAGATCCTGCGTGTGAGCCCCATCCATGTGAGATCCTGCGTGTGAGCCCCATCCATGTGAGATCCTGCACGCCTTTGCTCCGTCTGATCTGAGATGCCTTTGGTGTGTGATGGGTATGATGCGGGTGCATCTCTGGCAGCAGAAAGCAGCTGGCGCCCTCTTGTGGCTGTAAACGCTGGTAACAGGAGGAACGCAGAACCACCGCGTGGCTCATGACAACCATTGTAATAATTGATTTTCATTCCCAACTTGTTGTGGGAACCGGAGAACTGGAACTTTTGTTTTGTTTTGTTCTCCACTGTTCCATCCTTTAGTGTTGCACATCCGGCCAATCTGTAAACATTTGGTGACAACTTTCATTTTTTTAATATATTGGAGAATCCGGACTAGAACAGCCAGAACAGTTGCGTGCTAACATAATAAACGTGTCTCGTGCTGGCTGACCCTCTGTACTATATTGTTATTATGGTTCTCTATCCAATAAGGTTTAACATTTGTACACGACCGGTGACCCACGCTGGCTGTTAAAGGGACAGTCCACCTTTGGAACAAATGTAATAAATACACCAACTATGATAAAATCGAGGAATGAGCATTTAATACATTGCTGGATTCCGGCCTAAAGAGCATTGCAGCTGTGATCAGTACATCACGGGGGTGCAGTGCATTGCTTGCTCCCCGTTATGGGGCTGGAGGAAGGAATGAACTGTGTGGTGACATCACCGGCCTTTTGACGGCCACTTTGCTGATCCCCTCTCCTGTGATGGCAGACGGGGACTTGTAGTATGTTCATTCACAGATCACTATGAATGGGGGATGAGGCTGTGTTGGCAGAGAAGGAGAAGCAACGTGTGATTCAGGTGAATGGCGGGCAGTTGAAGGGTGCGGAGTTGGGAAATGCGACCATGTTTTATGGGCATAACATGAATCCTGATCCAAAAGGTGGACTGTGCCTTTAAGATGATCCGCTGGGACTGTATGACATGGCCGGAATGGAATGCTCCGGTCAGGAAGGTACGAAGAGTCTTCTCCGGCTCTTCTGATTGCTCATCTCTCTTTGCAGAGGCTCCATTGATCTCCCGGGCCCCTGAGGACCAGACCGCTCCAGCAGGCAGTGACGTCATGTTTACCTGCGAGGCGCAGGGCAATCCGGCTCCAAACATCACTTGGCTGCACAACACGGCCAGCATCTATCCTTCACCCCGCCTCCACCCGCTGGCGAACACGCTACACGTCAGCAATGTGGCTGAAGAGGATGCTGGGATGTATCAGTGCATGGCCGACAATGGCGTCGGTGTGGTCCAGGCATCTGCCAGGCTCCATGTACATCCAGGTGAGATCACACACATCCGGTAATCTAAAGCTAAGACGTATTTCCACTGTTGTGGAACTACAAGTCCCATAAGGCATTGCAAGACTAAGACGGCCATGGGTATGGTGGCCCCTCTTAGAGAGATGTCCCCATTGGAAGATCTCACTTCAATTCCTGTTTTGATGACAGCTTGGCATTTTCATTGACTTCCGGGCCCGGTGACACCGATAGGGTGGTGGATCTCCCTAATGGGGTGGGGGGAGGGGGGGCAGCAATAAAAACATGACAGGGGATCTAACTTTACCACACTCCATCCCCAAAAAAATGGCTTTGGCTTCAGAAGGGGGTAAATGACGTACAGACGGATGATAATGTGAAAGTGTTTTTATAATAATGTCACATTTGGGATTTTTTCTTTCTTCTGGTAGGTTCGGGCTCCAGACCAGTCATTGTGTCCCCGCCTACAAGTGTCAGCGTAGTGATTGGAGACTGGGTCACTTTAACCTGTAATGCCACTGGAAACCCCGCCCCTTCCATCCGCTGGTATGGCGCCCACGGGGCAATAAGCAGCCACCCCTCCCAGATCCTTCGGCCTAAACCCCGAAAGGCGTTACAGTCCAGGACGGCAGACACCCCCAGCCAGGACCCACCGCATGTGATCATGTCCCACCCAGGAAGCAGCTCCTTGTACATCTCTGCTGTCACAGCGAAGCATGCTGGGAAATATGTCTGCAAGGCCGCCAATGAGTTGGGTTCCACCCAGGAGGAAGCCACCGTGACTGTCGGTAAGTCCCGGCCATAGGAGCTCCTTTTTATGTTGTATTCTCAGGACACTGCACAGAGCTCCTCTCTCACCTTCCCCATGTTCTGGGGTCCGGAGAGCTTTTGGTTCCTTTGATTGGGGAAGAGGAAATCTTCAGTGTAGAGAAGTCACATGACTAGAACGCAGCAACCGGCGAAAGGGCGAACTACAGTGCATTCATCTTATGGGTGGGGGTGAAAATTTCAGAGAATTGAGTCTTTCCTTTTGATTTGGATCTGATCATCAACTCCCTCACCCCATAAAGAAGATGTCTTTGGGAGGGTAACACCGGAACACCGGTCATTCCAGAACCCAAATTTGGTTCTCATTGACGTCCATTATCTTCTCTTCTATGTGATAAGTAATTCTCTGAAATTAACTTTTAATGATAACATTGTAATAGGTGATGAGCACAATCGGGAGGGGGGGAATTTATCAAAGCTGGAGCAGACAAAATCTGAAGCAGTTGCCCACGGCAACCAATCAGCTTCTCACTTTTATTTTCAAATCTTAACTGAACAAACTGAAAAGAGAAGCTGATTGGTTGCCGTCAGATTTTGTCTGCTCCAGTTTTAATAAATTCCCCCCAATGCATCTCAGAATTGTACTCATTTGCTTCATTAAAGGAGAACTATGGGGTTAAGTCTTTTCCCCATAGCCCTACTTAGAGTAACGGGAGGACACAAACTAGCGTCCTCCCATCACCCTAAGCTCAGTATACCGCGAGCTACAGCTCCCTATATACTGAGACGCCGGAGCAGATCCCGACAATTATGTCTGGATCCGCCCAGCTGCGTGAGTGACAGCTGGCTCTGCCTATCTAAAAGCAGAGCCAGCTGTACCCGCCTCCTCCCACCGTCCGTTCCGCCAGTCAGCGCTGGCAGATCGGGGAGGGGGGAATCCAGCCCCTCCCCTGTCACGGCAGAGAGCCGTGACAGGATCGAGAAGTGAGCGAACGCCGGTATGTGTTCGCTCACCTCCCGATCTACCGAGCCGACCTGTGACAGTCTCATTGTCACAGGTCGGCTAGAACTATGAGGGGGAGTGAAAATCACTCACCTCATAGTTCTCCTTTAAGCTGCTCTGCCAAATGTCATCATTTGTTAGGCCGGCCAATCCGCGGGAATTGGCCAACATTTGAGCTGTCTATGGCCAGCCTAGAAGATGATGGTGTACATTATGGCATTTATAGTCATGTTAGCAGAGTGTCAGTCGTCTCTGCACCACAAAGGTCGACTTAAAAACTTGAAATCCTCCCTATTCATTCCTGTCATGCAGTCGGGCCGTACACACAGTGATAAATATGCTCTTCCTGTGTATTGTTCCATATGAAATGCTGCAGCTTGGGTTAAAATACCTCGTTGTAGCAGCATGCTGGAGAGTCAGACCGCCGCTCTCACACAAGCGGTGCCCGGATCTCCAGCGGTCAGACACGCCCTCTTCCACCCTGCACCAATCAACAGTGTCCTAGATTCCTAAGCAGCAGCTGATTGGAGCAGAGTGCAGGAGGGATTGTTGGACCGCTGGAGGCCTCCTGTGTGAGCGCAGCGGTGCGACTCTCTCTGCTCTGTACTGGAAGGCATTCAGATTCTAATCTGCTTGGCTTGTACTATGGTGCACGCTGTATCAATGTTCTGCTTCACCTTTGCTGCACTCCGCACATGGCGGTTGTCTTTTGCACACGCACACACGCGCACACACACACACACACACACATATTGGACCATCTGTAGTAGAGTTTGTAAAGATCTTTCATACAACGTGAAGCCCTCCCCTCCCCTCCTCTGTCCACTCTGGATGCCACATCCTGCCAGGCGGCGCACTTCTTCGGGTGACATATAAATGCAGACGTGTGAATGGGCCCCTGACGCCAAAGATAGAGCTCAGGGCTGCTAATTGCTGGGGGGGGACCTGTGAGAGTAGCAGAAGGAACCCAGTCATGGGCCTATACAGAGGATCCTTCTCTATTCTTCATAGAGGATCCAGACATATTACTGCTCAGCTGACACGAGTATGATGTCATAGAATACCTGACCGGCCATGTGACTTACTTACCATTGTATTTTAACCCTTCAGTTCCCAATGAGATCAGCACTGTGCGTGCAGACACCAGCACGCCAAGCCTTACTCGGACTACCACCCACCCCAGCCTTCCACCTACCGACAAGCCACTCCATGGCGCTCTGCTTCCAGAGGCGCCCATCATTCTCAGCCCACCGCAGACCACCAAACCGGACGTGTACTTCTTAGTGTGGCGATCGGGACGAGATGGGGGCCTGCCTATAAATGCCTACTTTGTGCGCTATAGAAAGGTGAGCTGTCCGACATGTTATAAAATTGCTATTTTTTATGTGTGTGTATATGTATATATATATGTCAGAATGTATTTGTAATTCCTTTATGAATGTTTAGTGGGATTGGTCCTGTTCTATATGTTGGTAATGACTGAGGTGGTGACGGAGACCTGAACTACTTTCTAATCTAATGATTTCTGAAACCTCCAAGGGCTCCTTTACCCCGATAGCGGTAACTGTCGTTTTTCGTGATGAACACCGGTCACCTCTGGGTGTTCTTAAAAACCTGGCGCCCGGCCCTCTAACAAATCATATGAAGAGATTCATAAGTTCTAATGGTTTTCATGCGCTTTTGTGCACTGTGGCCCCCGTGTTGTAACGCACTCATACGGCAATGGTGTGAATGGCCCTTTTAATCTTTTACTTTGAGATGAATACATCATTTTTATGATCTTCTGCAGTTGGATGATGACGGCAACGTGGACGGGCCCTGGAATTCCATCCGTGTTCCGGCCAGCGAGAACGAGTTTCCTCTGACGGAGCTCGAGCCGTCCAGTCTGTATGAGGTTCTGATGGTGGCCAGAAATGCGGCCGGCGAGGGGCAGCCTGCTATGCTTACCTTCCGGACCAGCAAAGGTGAGTCCCTGATCTTTTTTTAGGAGTGGAGATCATTGAATGGACGTCGGCTGCTTTGTTGGAGTCCTCATGGTGATGTTCTGTTTCTCTCTACAGAAAGGAGTTCATCTTCTAAGAACACACCGGCCATGTCCCCTCCAGCTGGGGCCCCAAAGCAGACTCCAATGCAGGACAGTTTCAATAGCAACTTTGGGTTGGTGAATCCGGACACTTTCCGGCACAGCGGGGGTAAGTGTCATGTCGGGCATTTGTCTGGGCCTCCTGTAGAAATAAAAGTATCCTCTTCCTTTTAATCATTCTGAAATTGATATTTATTGATTGGATACATGTTTTTTTATTGTTCATGATGGAGAATCATTTAAAGAAATGTGACCCCGTCATCTAATAACTTTGTAATGTTTTGGGTGGAGCTGACCTTTAAAATGAAGCTCACAGATTCTGTTTTTAAATATAATCTGAGAAGTGATTTTATTTTTTTTCCCCTTAACAAATGTCTCTGCGTACTAACGTCTCTCTCTCTCTCTATTCTTCATTACTTTGCTTTCTGTCTCCAAGTGGACGGTGTAAGTATTTCCAAGGTGTGAGTACCCATCACATAGCCAACCTCTACTTCCTGTTCATTGACGTGCACTCTGATTTCACACACGCAAAAACTTTCTGTGGAGCGGGGTTTGGGAGATTCCCTGTAGAGCCGGGCCGAGAGATTCTCTGTAGAGTCGGGAGGGTTTCTGTAGAACCGGGCCAGGAGATTCTCTGTAGAGCCGGGCAGTAAGATTCTCTGTAGAGCCGGGCCGAGAGATTCCCTGTAGAGCCAGGAGATTCTCTGTAGGACCGGGCAGTAAGATTCTCTGTAGAGCCGGGCAGTAAGATTCTCTGTAGAGCCGGGACGTGTGATTCTCTGTGGGGCCGGGCCGTGAGATTCTCTGTAGAGCCGGGACGAGAGATTATCTGTAGAACCGGGACGAGAGATTCTCTGTAGCGCCGGGACGAGAGATTCTCTGTAGCGCCGGGACGAGAGATTCTCTGTAGCGCCGGGACGAGAGATTCTCTGTAGAGCCGGGACGAGAGATTCTCTGTAGCGCCGGGACGAGAGATTCTCTGTAGCGCCGGGACGAGAGATTCTCTGTAGCGCCGGGACGAGAGATTCTCTGTAGAGCCGGGACGAGAGATTCTCTGTGGAGCCGGGACGAGAGATTCTCTGTGGAGCCGGGACGAGAGATTCTCTGTGGAGTCGGGACGAGAGATTCTCTGTAGAGCTGGATGCTGACCTGGGGGACTCACCAATTCATATTTATTGTGAATCTGATTTGCAGCGCTCTGTCATAAAAAGCTGTGTGCAGGTCATGTGGTCAGAGGGGGAGGGAAGGCACGGCAGACTTCTCCATGCAGAATGACATTTTTGTATTGTCCAGGCTATGGGTGCTAGGCCCAGTGTGGAATCCACCTCCTCCTTGCAGTCATGAACAAACATCCAGGCCGCACCCCGTTGTTTTGTCTTTAATTTCAATAAACTTTATTGAAACCACTGAATGGCTATTTTCATATCTTTACTCCCACTGGACATGACTCCTTCCCTGATGGGTTCATTCATCTCTGCGGGCTGATTGAGGGTGAAAAGTAAGGAGCCAGGTCTGGTAGGAACAACTTTGTGAAAAAATCTATGCAGTGGTTTCAATAAAGTTTATTGAAACTGAAGAAAAAAAACACAGCGGTGTGCAGCCTATATGAGTGTTTGCAGAATATCAGCATAACGCATTAATTGCACTGTAAGGTTTAAGCTCCACAAAGACGTTGCAGGCTTCTCCTTAGACTGACCATAAGCTGCACACTGAGCCCTCGTCCGTGCGCTCTTGTTTCCAATGACTGCGTCTGAAAGTCTGAATTCTGTTTGATTTCTGTGTGTAGTAGTTGGCACTGATAATGAAGGAATTGTACATACCATTTATATACATTGGTGACCTTTTGCTTGTTCTCTTTAGTTCCCGAAGCTCCGGATCGCCCCACCATTTCCAGTGCGTCCGAGACCTCCGTCTACGTCACCTGGATCCCGAGGGCGAACGGAGGATCCCCGATCACGTCCTTTAAAGTGGAATACAAGAGAGCCGGGAGACTTTGGGTTACTGCCGCAGAGAACATCCCGCCATCAAAACTGTCAGTGGAGGTGTCCAATCTGGAACCAGGTACAGGAAGAGCCGCGTGACTGTATTATAGGACCGGCCATTGGAGGGACTAATAGTCCATTCCAGTCACATTCATAGTCCATACAAGTTTGAATAACGTATTCTGCTCTTTATCATCTGATTATCCCTTTTTTCTCCATTGAAGGTGCAATGTACAAATTCCGGGTCATCGCCATCAATAATTACGGGGAGAGTACGCGCAGTTCGGTGTCACGACCCTACCAGGTTGCTGCCTACGGCAGCCGTCTACCCAACCCGCTGATTGTTGGCCCTCGCATCGACCACACGGAGGCGGTGACAGACACGCACATACTGCTGAAATGGACTGTGAGTATTTCTACTTCTCTCTTTCCCTGTAATATAAGGAATGTTATGTGACTGAAGATCTGCACTGTGTATGTACTAAATCCCGCCCCGTACCCCCCTCTGCTTCTTAGTACGTTCCATCAAACAACAACAACACCCCCATTCAAGGCTTCTATATCTACTACCGGCCCACCGACAGCGACAATGACGGCGACTACAAGAGGGACGTGGTGGAAGGTAAGTCCAGCGCTGTGTTGGGTGTCACCACGAAAAATGAAAAAAACAATGTTCACAATGCTCAGTAAGAATGTTGAGTCACAGAAGAGCGTGTCGGTGTTTTCACTCAGGAACTAAACATCAACATTTAATCCGGGACCTGCAGCCAGAGACGTCCTATGACATCAAGATGCAGTGCTTCAATGAGAGAGGGGCCAGTGACTACAGCAACGTCATGATTTGTGAGACTAAAGGTGAGGCACGGTAGACATTACCCAAATGTACCCCCAAACCTCTCCCTAGAGACCAAATGTGACCCTTTGACACTTGTTGTGGGCCCCTGGACCCCAAACATCTGTATTGTGCAAGGATTTGTAAACGTTATGTAACAAGTACTTCTGGGGTCATGTGATTAGAGTCCCCCACATCCTATTATTTGTATTTCCTGGAGCGTGTGGAGAATACATCCATCTCATTATAATAAGCTCTTTCTGCAGTGATTGGAAGCCGATTCCTGGCTCTGAGACCGGACTAAGTTCCCTGTTTTATGTCTTTGTTACATTCAGCCCGTAGGAGCCCCGGCGCCTCCGAATTCCCCCCTCTGGAGCTCAGCACGACGTCCGCTTCAGAGCGGAATGCAGGAGGAAGCTCCAGCTCATCCATCACTCTGGCACGGAGTGGGGACATGCTGTACGTCATTGTCGGCTGCGTGTTGGGCGGGATGGTCCTTATATTGATGACCTTCATCGCCATGTGTCTCCTGAAACATCGACAGCAACGTCTCATGCACAGTAAGTGCCTCTCAGTCTCTTTCTTTGGGAAATCAATTCTGAAAGTAATAAAAATTTCCAATGGGGGCAGATAGGCTGTTCACTGTGCAAGGAAAGATTTGCCTTAGCTTAGTGAATGAGGTGAAGGTGAAAACAAATCCATTTCTTCCTGGCGGCTCTGAATGATCATGAAGGAGCGCACACTGATAACACACCTTCATTGTTTTACTGTCCGACCTTCCAATGTAAAACCTGGTACAGGGACAAGTTGGACACTATTTGGTGGAACGGCCTCTGCTGCTGTAATGCTCAGACAGGTCCATACAGCCCCCCCACCCTTGTAGACCTAACTGGGTTCTTTGTTTCCACAGAATTTGAACCGCCTGGTTATCTCTATCAAGGATCCGATCTGAATGGGCAGATGGTAGAATACACAACACTGCCGGGAACCAACCGGATAAATGGAACCGTCCACGGAGGATTCATGGGAAATGGGAATATCGCCAATGGCTGCCCACACATGCATCACGGTATACACAACGGCATCAACGGCGTCATGAATGGAGAGCTGTACCCCACCTGCAGCAATCCTCATAAAGGGACGTGTCCAGACTATGAGCACTTACCCCATAGTATTGCCAATGTAAGTCTTCCTCACTGCGCAGCACTCAGCTGACCTTCTGTTTGGGGTTTTTCAATCCATTTTATTTACAATTCCTTTGTATATTGTACGTCATTTTTCAGGTTTAATGATTTTTTTTCTTTGGGTAAAATCTTCCGTTTTACAAATAAACATTTTATAACAAAGGGCATGAAGCAGACGATGCCATCTCTGCTAAGAGAGAGGGAGTGGTGGTGTGTTTCTCCTCTGAGTCATTCAGCTTTCTGGGTCATGTGATCTCCCCTGATCTCTATTTACATCTACAGAGCAGGAACAAAAGCCCATTGGCATGCTGGGAGATTGGCCCTGACATACTCTTATATTGTACTTTCTGTATGTGAATGACTGGCGAGGGTGGAGAGGGTGCTGCTTCTATAGGAACACTGTGAGCTGCAGATTGGGCAATGAGAGTCACATTTTGGGAATACTTAACCTGGAAACTAAAAATGACAGAAAACTGTTGTTCAGTAACACAGAAAATCTATAAAAACACTTACGGGGCCACTACATTTGTCTTGTATTACAGGGGGGCATCCTATACACTGCCATACCCCAGACTGACCCCTCAGAGTGCATCAACTGCAGAAACTGCTGCAACAACAACAGGTAGGTCACTACATACTCCATGCAGGTCCCTGGTGGTCTGTATATAAACAGAGGCGCCTTTGTCAGTATTGTCAGCTAGCACCGTCCAGTAATAAAAATAGAAAGCACAGAGGCCACTTTTTATATCCGCGTCTCCATTTTACCACCGTACTTGATGATGAAGTTTAGATGTAAATCTGCGATTTGTCTTTGTTGCTTTTTTTAGATGTTTTAGCAAAAGTGGAAACGGCGTGACGAGGACGCCGCTGCAAGAGAACCCGGACACCAAGCAACTGATGCCAGAGGCCGTGCCCATGATCCCGTCCTCACCTGAGTGCGGCATAGAGCTCCAGGAGGAAGTGAATGAAAAGCCATCAGCGCCGTGTACACCAAGTCAGGATGGGCTGGAAGAGATACAAGGTGAGCCCGCTAATGATCATATGGAGGATGAATGCTGTCCAGAAATAAAGGGAGGGGGGAGGGGCGTTCACCCGCTCAGCCTTCTATTAAAGGAAGAATTATCCCACGTCTATAGACTCCAAGAGCAAATCTGACCAGATGAGGGCGTGTTGGCCACATATTTATAACAACGAATATTTCCCTATCCCAAATGTCTATAATATGAAGGGTATCTAGCTAGAAGACTCTAGCAGGTGTCGGCCAATAGGAAACAGTTGGGGTGGAGCTATCTGTCACTGCTAGCTCCACCCAAATTGTTTTGTTTTTTTTATTTGTTTTTCTTGAAAATATTCTTTTTTTTTCATCTTCCTATGTTTTAACATTTTAAAAATCATTTTGCAAATATATATTTTTTTTAAATTTCACTCTTTTCACTATTTTGCTATCCGGCTTGGTACCTCGGAGGTACCGAGCAGAACAGCCGAGCCGAATTCCGCCTGGTGGCATTCGGCTATTCATTCACTGATGCTCGGCCCCTATGTGAATAGGGGCGAACGGTAGCGAGTGAGCTGCCAGAGTTTCGGCTCAGTCGATCCAGATGTTGGATCGGCTGAGTCAAAGTCCTTCTGCATTTTGGCTCAGCCCAACATGCAGAGCATGCTCGGCTAACCGAGGGCAGCTGATGTACGGCTGAAATCGGCAGTACTGAGCCGGAGTGAATAGCCGAACGTCGTTCGGCTCTGTTCACTTCGGCTCGGTTATTAACTCGGCTGCCTTCGGGCAGCTTTGTGAATAACACTGTAAGTGCCACAGTAAGGCCAGGGGAATTAAAATGGAGATTGGTCGGCACCTGCCAGATTTGTATAGCTGGTGCGTCTGGTTCCCCCTTACTCTTGTCTTCACCATGGCCACAGGGACTGGGAATTTAGACATTTTACAGTTATCACCAGAGCAGGAGGTGAGGGGAAATCTCCCAGCGGGGACACCCATTCCAGTGACCACTGCTGATGGAGGAACTTCTCCTCGCTTTGATGTCCTCCTACTTCCTGCTCATCTCTAAAGCAGGAGGGAACGAGAAACCTCCCCAATGGGGACATCAATAGAAAGGTGACAGAATTGCCTGGAAGTCACCCTATGCTGGAGCTCTGTACATAATGGGGGTGGTCAAAGATCTTTAGCCTTTCTGGCTAAAGGGTGAAGCACAATGGCTGTCTGAAGGATTTGTATTCTGAATGGCATGGAACAGTTCTGTATAACAATGAGGTTGTTTTTTTTCCCCCCAGGTGATTCTGACATCTGTGTAAAGGAGGATGACGCCATCTTGCCCCCATCTCCCGATACCCCCTCTAATGACTCAGAGAACTGCGATGAAAACAAAACTTGGACGTTAGAAAACTCGCCCAATGACCTCCCACAGCAACCGCTGACGCAAGAGGCCTGAACAGGAAGTGACTGTCTCCCTCTCTGTTACACTGCATCCCATTATGGTAGAGGAGGAAAAATCCGGCTCATCGCCATGTTGTCACGTAACGTGTCATTATTTCAATGTTGGGCGACCGGTGAGACTTCAGCAGCTGAAGAACTGCAAATCCCAGACAGCTAAAGTCCCGTATGCTGGCACTTGTAATTCCTGAACTATTGAAGGGATGTCGGATGCTCATGCCTCATATGGAGGTGAAAGCAAATGTCAATTACAGAACAGAATCTTAAAGGGATTCCATTGCCATCACTCTGCGGAGGAGGCCATTGTGTGTGCTTAGCCACTGCTCTTACTTAGTGATCCGCTGTAGGCCTCGACCGGCTCAGCCCTCAAAACCGCCGCCTCCACTTGATGGCTTTTCTTTTTAATCCGATATTTCAATTGATATTTTCTATTTTTTTTAGATCTCTAAACTTTATTTATAATTTGTGTACAAAATATCAATTCGTCTGGGAAATAGTTGCTTCTTATTTATTATGAACAAATCCAGAAGGAGCTATGGGAGATTTCCAGCCGATATATATACAAAGAAATGACCGGTTATCTTTCTTAAACCCCCCGCCCAAAATGAAGAAATGCCGCTAGTGTTTCTTAAGGAGAAGAGGCACTAAAAGTCCTAAACACCAACCTATTAGAAGAGCAGTGAATGAGTACAGATATGGGGAACCCCCCCAATTTCGGCCTCACGGTCAGTCCTGGCAGTGCCGTCACGCTATGTTCACATTTCATCTTTTATAAATACGACTTACGATTTAAATCAGCAGACAAAACTTACAATGTTGTGGGAGAGTTTTATCTTCTGTCCTCCCATAATGCTGGCATGATGGCTAAACGTCACAAGAGAGAGAACGGTCATTAGAAGATGGCAGAGAAAAGCACTTTTAGTCCTTCCTCTTTTTGCTCTTATTTTCTTTTATCATTCTCTATCAGACGGATACAATGTTCTAATTTGTGATACAATGTCCTAGAGGGCGACCAGCAGAATAGTTCCAGAGGATTCCGGCAGCACTTTCTCCTAAAGCGATACAATCATTGTAATGCTCCAGGAGATGCACAATCCTCCCTATGTAGAGGTTCCTTTGTTTCCTCAGTCTGATGATTGCAGCCTATTAAGCCCTCATTCAAACTAGAAACAGCCAGCGCTGTGTCTGAGCCAGGAAACTCGCACCCGCACGGACCTACACTTGTGGTGAGCGTAGGGTGGCGTACGGCCGCGTACTCCCATAGAGGAGGACGGGGGAGCTGCGTACTAATCACACGCAGCCTCTGTCCTTCCCGGGAGCTGAGCGATACGGCCGTGCACGCAGCCCCTGTCCTTCCCGGGAGCTGAGCGATGTGGCCGTGCACGCAGCCCCTGTCCTTCCCGGGAGCTGAGCGCTACGGCCGTGCACGCAGCCCGTCCTTCACGGGAGCTGAGCAATACGATACGGCCGTGCACGCAGCCCCTGTCCTTTCCGGGAGCTGAGCGCTACGGCCGTGTACGCAGCCCGTCCTTCCCGGGAGCTGAGCGCTACGGCCGTGCACGCAGCCCGTCCTTCCCGGGAGCTGAGCGATACGGCCGTGCACGCAGCACGGAGCTGTCCGTGTCGGCAGATTCTACTGTGAATGAGGGCTAGAGGTGAAAGGCCGACCTATGGTAGAAGGATTTGCACTCATTTCCTCTAAAGCAATTGTCTCTGAAATCAAATGTAAATACTCGGCTCTCCTCTCGCTCAATCTTCAGAATCTGACACTTCTGGGAGGGGGGTTCAATCCATCAGCACTATTGTGTATTGCAGTGACTTGGGGGACGGTGGGAGGAGCCACAGAGCACATTGGGGAAGACAAGGGATCTGACACTCCCAGAAGGATTGTTCAGGCAGCGGTATTTACTTTCTCCTTTGCAGGGGATATTTCACTTTGGTTTTTATTCCAGTGACAGTATATTTATTGAAAGAGAACTACGGTTCAACCTTTTTTGGCCATAGTTTGCTTTAGGGTCACAGGAGGACATTCACTAATGTAAGCAGGCTATAGCAGCTGCGGGAGGGAAGAATCCACCCTGTTGCTGGATTGACAGTTGCCCTGCCCCCTACCCCATCCATCCCTCCAGTCAGCAATGGAGGATCGGGAAGGAGGGAATCCCTTTTGGGGGGAGGTGACTGACAGTCACCGTTCTCTGCAGGAAGAAGATCCGAAACTGAGTGATCAGTGGTATGTGATCGTTCAGTTCTCGATCTGTAGAACCAACATGTGGCAGCGTCAATGACACGTCGGCTCTAATAATAGGGGAGAATGTATTTCACTCATCCCCATAATTCTACTTTAATAGGCCCAGCGTTGCGTCATTCCTCCCTCAGCATTAAAGTGACACGTTTCCCGTTTGTGACAGCGAGGCCGCCATCAGTCATATGACATTTCAGGAATAAACCATCAACAGAAAAGATTCCATATTCTACAACAAGTGATCTCCAGAGCTTACCTTGCAGTCCGCTGTCTGGGATGTCATTACTACGGACGGCACTTTCCTCTACCGCTCGTGTCTGGCAGATGAACCTTTCCGATTGTAAATACTTTTTGCACATTTTTCCACACTACAGTTTTAACGCGTTTCACGGAAGGCTGTAAGCGTTAATTTCTCTGGAATTCTGATTTCTCGTTTTATCTTTTTCATAGAACTATCACACCCCAATTCCGGGAATTATTGGCTCTTTCTCTAAAGTGCTGAAACAATTCCATTATCACTGACCTGACCATTGTGTAGAAAAAGCGGATTTATATATAAAAAGGAAATACATTTCTTACAGAGGACCGAGCGGGTCTTCACTCTGTCTGGTGGTTGGGGGAAGACGTTCACTTCCCCTCCCTCTTATGATTTTTTTGGCCCGGTGTTGCTCTGCAGCTTCCCTCTGGCTGCGGTTCTGTAATTTTCTGACGCTGTTTTAGGCGTCTTGTTTTATTGTATTCTTATTTATGTGAAGTATTTTATTAGCCCGCTAGGCTTGTTCATGTTCATATTTTGTTTTCTAAAGGGGGGTCGGCGTTTAGGTATCTGGCTACGGTCACCAGCACCAGGTAAACCAGTCACAGAGTTCTGCTTCTGCGATAACACAACGCTGTAGTTCACTTTTAGCAGATTTGATTCATCGTCTCAGAATTAACCGGGAGAAGTGGTGACGCAATATTGCCATATTGCGTCACCACTTCTCCCGGTTAATTCTGAGACGAATGTAACAGTCACAGGGAAATAATATTTCAGCAGCAATTGAGATATTCAATATACTTTCCATTCGTTGGACATAGTTATGGAAACACGCTCACGTCAACAATGAGGCGGCTGCTGGAAGCAACCAATCAAATTGCAGAAGTTTATATTTTATTGACTCCTAACCCAATGAAAGGAGACGTGTGACTGTTTTCATAGCTGTCCATCATTCCAGCCAACTCCATAAACTAATTCTGCCACTACAACGAGTTCTTTCTGGATATATTGGGGAAGGGTTGTTGGGTTTTATTACAATGTCCCTGTTGGGGTAACTCCCCCTCACATTCTGATCTGCAAAATAAAAGGGAAAAGAGCCGGCACTCGCAGGAATCCTCCTAATGGTGTCTGTTTATTGACAAGGCATAAAAGCAGCTACAAAAATTGCTAACATGTTTCAGTCTACCGAGGGACTTTAACATAGCATGTCTATGGTGGACTGAAACATGTTAGCAATTTTTGTAGCTGCTTTTATGCCTTGTCAATAAAGAGACGCCATTAAGAGGATTCCTACAAGTGTCGGTGTTCCATCAAAAGCTCAAACTTATCGAAATCTCCAACTACCTCACTTTCGGTGTTCAGAAAGACTGGAGCTCTGTACAGTTGCTATCCACATGCATGCGCGCATAGCGTTTTCAGAATACTCGTCCAGTTTTCCACCTGCTGAATATTGTTAAAATGCAGCTGTACCGAGGCTCCGTCAGTCTTTTGTGTTTTGCAGTCTAACGCTGTCTGGTCCAAATCTCCAGCTTGCAAGTAAGTACCCGTCAGTGAGGTAGTTGGCGATTTCGACGAGTTGCCTTTGTTTTGCTGATTGGGCAGAGATGTACGTTCCCGTGGAATATTGGGTCTGAGAGCGGCTTTATTTGACCTGGTGACAAATTTGATTTTCCTGTGTCATCGGTGACCAGCAAAGTGAAGCCGGGTCCCGCCGTTAAAACCTGGCAGAGGTGACAACCCTTTCCCTTTCTATCTAAAACCTATTTGTATTTAGTCTGGCAAAGCATGCTGGGACCTGGAGTGAGATACAGACAGCATGCTTGTAGATGTTTTATGTAAATGACGCCAATTGCAGAGTATAAAATCTGATTGGATGACGCGGTGGCATCGCAGACACTTTTCTGACATGAAATTCTCTTCCCCTCATTGTCCCGTCATGTGACTGGGGGGGGGTAAACTTTACATCTATTTCACCCATTTCCTTTTTTTTTTTGCTCAGTATAAAGTGTTACTTCTTTTCACAGAAACAAAAATATTTTATTTTCCTAAAAAAGAAAAGCTGTAATATTCCTTTTTGAAATTGTACAGAACGGTTACTGATGTAGTATTTTTTGAGGGTTTTATCAACTTTTGGGTATATTGTAAAATAATGTTATTAAAGAGAAAGATGCCTAATATACAGCCTTGTGTCCTGCTGTGCTTTATTCCTGGGGGGGGGGTTCCATACTGACTGCCGAAAATACTGGAAGAGATCATAATGATGAGGATTATTGTAAGATAAGTGAATGATAAAAAAAACAAGCATTTCTGAGAAGAGGTGAAAACTGTTAGTCTGTCCAGTGTGGGCAAAGTACAGGTTCACTATACTATACAGGTGACAGTCCTATGACTGAAGCTGATGGAATGTTGATAACATGATATCTACATTTCTATTATATTGGGATTCCATTGTATCAGCCCAGCAGTCACATGATATCACACTGCCCACAGACATACCTATGTACACATCAGACCCGGGGGGTGAGGGGGTGGGATGGTAATGCTGCTGAATGAGCTCCTGATTCAGTAAAATGGTGAACACAGGAAATAAATAAAATATAGTAAAATAAATTTATTGAAGTGAATAGTAAATACCTCCACACCCCTTCATCACACCATTATCTACGACGTGGCTGTCACTGTGATGGTAACATTTACTGGTTCATCTGCAGCCGCCGGGATCTCCGAGAGCGCCACATCCGGACTGCCTGGAATGGAGGCTTCCGCTGGCTCTGAAATACAAGAAAAATGTCACTAGCGATCTGTGACCGAGAAAAAGAAGATATCAACTTCACTCATTTCTGAGAAGGTTGTCAGACAAGCCTACATACTCCATGAACAAGCCCAGATGTATCTATAAAAGAGGTAGGCAACCTTGGATCTCCAGCTGTTGTGGGACTACAAGTCCCATGAGGCATTGCATGACTCCCAGAGGCCGAGGATGATGTGATCTGTAGTCAGGGCCGGCCTTAGGCCTTTAGGCGCCCTGTGCGAGAAAGCTTTACAGCGCCCCTCAGTGACCACACCCCTCAGTGGCCACACCCTTTGTCTCCGTGCAGCTGGAGTGCCGAGGTTGCCTACTCCAGAGCTATAGTGTCTGACAAGTATAACTTGCTTTCTAGACATCTTGGTCTGTGTATTCATGACGCACTGGGGAACCCATTGGGCGCTTGGTAGAAATGTCACAAGTTTGTCTCACTTTAATCTTCCTGGTAATTTGCTTCAATAAAAATATATTAAAAGGAGAACTATGGGGTCAGTGTTTTTCCCCATAGTTCTCCTTAGGGTAACGGGAGGACACAAACTAGCATCCTCCCGTCACCCTAAGCTCAGTATACCGCGAGCTACAGCTCGCGGTATACTGAGACGCCGCAGCGGATCCCGTGACCTGTGACAGTCTCATTGTCACAGGTCGGCTAGAACTATGAGGTGAGTGGAAATCACTCGTCTCATAGTTCTCCTTTAAGCAAAAGAAAAGCTGCCTGGTGTAGTAAGTGTTCATTGTTCCTTCTGCAGAACATCAATAAACTGAGAGACGTCATCTGCGTTCTGATAAAAGTAGCGTTATTAAAGGATAAGTGCTCCATGATATCGAACAATCAGCACGGAAACCCCCCCGGCCTCTATAACCAAAGCCGGTATTAAAAATGACATTTCAGGTACGGATAAGTGGATTAGCTCGCCCCATCTGGGTGACCCTCTCTTCTATTATTATTATACAGGATTTATAGAGCGCCAACAGTTTGCGCAGCGCTTTACAATATAAGGAAGACATTACAATCGCAATTCAAGACAAGATGGTAAGGAGGGCCCGGCCCCTGAGGGCTGACAATCTATATGGTGAAATGGTCCCTGGACCCCTTACCAGTACAACCCCATTGCTGGAGAGCCTCTTCTCTGGAGCACAGAACCTGCTCCTTACCAGATCACTGGACCAGTTTAGTAAAAAGACCAATTCAAGTCTGCGCGAGGTGTCCAGGAGAAGACTGGCGGCAGCAGGATCCTTTCAGCCCTATCCTCCATTGAACAAGCTGTACTCATTGTTGGCTGCACATAAAGGAGCTCAGTGCCCTGTGTGCAGCAGCAGCGGTCAGACGCATGCCTTGCCTTACACTGCAGGTCCGCACACTTCTATACAGCAAAATGGGCATTGCTGACTGCAGACCTGACCACCACAGTACTACTCAGCTTTTGCGTATTGCACAACAGGCACCTCAGCATTGGAGCAGAGAGAGCAATCGTGCTGCCTACAAAGGGGCCACAGACTGGAGCAAATCAGCAGCAACACACAAATCCATTGACTTGCACGTAGAGGAAAGCAGTTGCGACATGTCCAAAAGCATAATCCTCTATATTATCCTGATATGAGCCCAGTCACATGACAGGTGGAGGTGACTTCATCTCGCTCTGGTTACCTTCAGCTGGTGCCTCAGTTGCCGGGGTTGGCTCGGGAGAAGCAGTCGCTCCCTCCTCTGTGTCCGCTGACGTTTCAGCATCTTCTGGATGTCTGATGTTCTCTCGAGCGTCTGCTGCAGATCTACAGTACAGACACAGCACAGGAAACGTCACAATCTAGAACACAATCATTACCCAGACAAAGCCCTAGTAAGGCATGACATATAAAAGGGTGGAAGTTACACCCCCCTTTCACTAATGCAACTTGCAAAGCAAGATAATTCAAGCCGTGATTTGTCATCATTGTGATGATTATGGCTTACAGCTCATGAAAACCCCAAGAACCCCAAATGCACAACCTCAGAAAAGTAGATTATTACATGCAATCAATAAAACAAGGATTGTACATAGAACAATATCGGACCTCTGAAAAGTACAAGCATGCATATGTACTCAGTACTTGGTTTGGGCCCCTTTTGCAGCAATTACTGCCATTACTTTTGCACGATATTCTAATTATTCGAGTTTCACCTGTACATGTCTGCTAAATCCATATATACAAATGGGCACAAAGTCTTTCTCAGACCTGCTTTGGTCACTAAAATACGACTTACAGAGGCTCTCAATGGCCCCTGGTGGCGGCGGGGGGTTCTACATGTTTTCTTTACGAGTGTCAGGAATATTTAACTTTTTAGAGAATAAGAAATGCTGCCTATGAATCGCGTGTGTTCTCTTTTACAGCCAGGCGGGGGAGCTCCATCCACCTTTTCATGTCTGGCCTTGTGTATTGCAAGAGGAGCTCATTGTTTACAGAACTCGGTAACGCCGGTCAGACACCGGGACAATTTCAGGCGGTTATTGATGAATTTCGTGCAGTGGGTGGGCCCCGTCGGCAGGCTCCTGCCCAACATCCTGTGATCAGGAAATTAAAAGGAGCCAGACAGAAAATTCTCAGCCAAACGGGGACTGCAGCCAATCACTGTTCCGGTATTCTCACAGTGGCACCTCCGCCGCTGTCAGAGTAGAATAGCCACAGTGGGAGATTCCTCTATCCGCTCTGTTTATTGGACAATGTATGGCCGGCTTGGCTATGCACGCGTCTATTGTCTTTGTTCATCCTGCAGGCTGAGCAAAGAAAACATTACAGATTCCTCCATCATTGCTTACAAGAGTCGATCGAGGAATCTCCTGTGGTTTCCTTTGTATGCTGATAGCGGTCGCCGGCCGCTGTCAGAATACCCAAGGGAGCTGGTAGCTCACTGGTTGCTGGCTCTGTTTGGCCACCAATTTTCCGACATGCTCCTGTGATCACCTGATGAAGGGATGCCGGCCGTAAAGGTGCCCACATATCAAATTTCTTGATGAACCGGCCGGAATTGGAAGCGTGTACCCGGCTTTAGAGCAGCGACTGACCCCCTGTCATTGCTGAGCCTGATGAAGGGGACCCTGTGCGGCCACGAAAGCGCTGGTTTTCCGATGACATGAGGTTTTCATAAACAATCACTTTGGATTTCAAATCTCTCTGGTGTGCTGGTGACATCTATGTACTACCATTGCCTGGCAGCGCCATCCGCAGTCACTACAAACCCCCCATTCTCTTTGACTGGGGACCCCCTGTAAAGGAGTGCGACAAAGCAATTCTGTATTTAACCCCCTATCAGGTGGCTGAGAGTCCGGAGGTTTTACTCAGACAAAAGTAGCTGCAAAGGAAGCCGGATCTGCTCTGCTGACTATTTAGTTATCTCTCAGGGCTCCGGGAATCCCGTGTTGTGTGTTAAATGTTTATCTGTAACACACAGATTGTATATCTATAGTATAAAAAACCCCAAAAACCTCACAACTTTAAATCTGTCAGAAAATGAGCTAAAACACAACAAACCGTTCAATGTTCCCATTAATAAAAGTCACGATTCAATTCCTAAATATTAATCAACAAAGGAAATATGAAAAGCCCTTGTGAGGGGTCATTGTGCGTCCCTCTATGGATACAGCGGCACTGTACAGGGTGTCCTACACAGCAGTCCGGGGATTAGGAGACGGTGAGTCAATCAGAATGGGCTGCACGGCAGATGTGCTGAGTGGACAGCAGAGGGCATAGGGAGCAATTCTTTTGCTGATGCTCCTCCGTCGTGCAATCAACAGGCTGGGTGAGGGGGGGTACTTCAAGAAGCTGTCCTGAGGCAGTGCATGGCAGGGACCGGGCTATGCTGTCTGGCAGAGATACCAGAATAAAAAAAGTAACTGACCAGGTAACACGTTCACATATATGTAGATGGACTGAGAATTCATCAACTTGCCTGGAGTTCTGCTTCAATAGCATGCAGAAAAAAATAAACAGGGCAAGGGAGCTGGTGACGGCATGAATACCTGCAGGAAACCCCCTTTAACTCAGATTTGTATGTCTCAGTAGAAGTGCTTTACAGGCGCTGGAGGACCAGACAGAATATCAATATATAGTCGCCCAAAAACCGTATCAAATTCACCTCATCGCTGTCCCATCAATTGGTTTATATACACATGGAGAGTGATCTCATCATCCAGACCAGGGGAGGGCAAACTTCGGCCCTCCAGCTGTGCTGAAACTACAAATCCCACAATGCATCTCTTTCTGGAAGTCATGCCTGTGGCTGTCATTGTCTTGCAATGCCTCGTGGGAGTTATAGTTTCACCACAGCTGGAGGGCCGGAGATTGCCCGCCCCTGATCTAGGCTTTGAACAGTCACATGGCACAGTCTGGGTCAAAAAATAAAGAACGACGACTTTAGAAACAGATGAATCACATACATAGGAAATTGTTTTACCAGCCACAAAAAAGGCAAAAGAACCGCAACAGTAAATAATCTTGAGATCCACCAACTGTCCTGCGCAGTAAAAGGAGAGCGATGACAAAGTCCGCAGCTCTGTACACTTCATGCCATCACTCGCTACCGGTGAGCATCATTGTGTGCCAAACCTGAGCTCTCTCCCAGTGAGCCCCAAAGCACTGTTGAGCTGTAAACACCACCTCTCAACCAGCGCACATGTCCTGATCCGCTGGTCATGTGACCATCCTAGTCTACTGGTCATGTGACGCCTGCCATGTCCCTTCATCTCATCCCTGGCTGTACCTGATGTGTGCATGCCCGAGGAAAAATGACACCAGGGAACTTTCATACTGGCCAGAGGTACTCCAATACAGCAGCTCCCGAATTCATTTCTACATAGAGGAAGCAGAATGTATTGTGAACAGTTCAGTGGCACGGGAAGCTGTGAAAAGGTACTAAGCGGGATAATACATACAGCATATATTTATATCAACTTGAAGCAAAGTGCATTGCAAAAGGAGATAAAGACGATACTTGGATAAGTGGCTAAACATCTTCAACATTACAGAACAAGATATATGTTAAAGCAGTTGTTGTCAACGTATGAGGTATGAGGCCTCAAGTGTGGCCCCTGACAGCTCCAAAGGGCTGCACATAATATTCAGTATATGAGGGAAGACTGGCAGAGACATGAGATGGTTATAGACCGTGTCACTGGCGCCTGAAGACGCTCTGCAGGAGACAGTCAAGAGACTGGGGACATGAGACTGCTAGAGATCACAAACATTACAGCTTCTGTTTAAATAAATGCTCCAGCAAAGGAATGCTTTTGCTACCTGACTGCTAGGGTGTGTAAAGGGCTGCATAGCAAGTGCCAAAGGGCAGCATGTGGCCCTCGGGGTCAGTCCATACAAAGAGGACTATACTGGTTACAGTTGATAACTATTGAGCAGAATTACCCTCGTCTTCTTACATCTCCTGGGAAGTCCACCCCTGCACCATCTCCCGTCCACCCTGGACACAGGAGTGTTTTTACCAACCGTGGGGTGTTCCTGCAGCTGTTGTGGCATAATTCATAATAAAAACTAAAGTCCAGAAGAGAGAGAACAACCCCCTCATAACAGCCAAAGCTGGTGCCGGGCCCGGGGTCTCCGGTACAGAGAGATGAAGGAAAGCATTAGGCACCATGAACAAAAAACTAAAATACTCATGGCTGGGCAAACCCTTAAAGTTAGGCGCTAATAAGTATTAATAAGAAGTATTTTCTAAATTTAAGGACGGCAAACTTTGGCCCATCTTTTGACTCTTTATCTCGGTGCTTTTTATGAATATAGTAAATGAGGCTGTACACTAGAAGAATCTCAGATTCCTCTATCCACACTAAACAGAGCGGATGGACGAATCTTCTGCTGCGGCTATTGTATTGTGACTGCCGG
>NW_017306644.1:150840-151040 GCF_000935625.1 Nanorana parkeri | reverse complement strand
CATCAAACAACTGGCTGGGAAAGCCTCTAGTGCTACAAAGTGATATTCATATCATCAATTCTGTTCCATAATTTTACAGATCTGTCACACAAATAGTTCAGCCATAAGAATTGTATAAACCAGAGATGCTCCACTGAATGTACACGGCAGGGCCTGATAAGTTAACATGGACCTTTACCCCCCCCCCCCCCCCCCACAAC
>NW_017306644.1:119116-150338 GCF_000935625.1 Nanorana parkeri | reverse complement strand
AGATAACGTGACCCGTCCCCCCCCCCCCCCCCTCAATAAATCGGGGTGCAGCTCTGCATGCTGATATAAAACCTCTCACATTCATTAAACATTGTTCGCTTTTATTTACAAGTACTGTCTTTCCACTTCCTGGTGCCCATACACATTAGTGATGTAGCTCATGCCTAAGAGATGCATCCTGGGAAGGTTACATCAGCAGAGCATTGCTGGGAAATCTCATCTGTTAACTGCAAAATTTCGGGGAAATGCAATTTTTCCCCCACTCTGATGATGTGCATGGTCACATGTGCCAGACTTCCAGGAAGTAAAGGGAGAAAGATTCATCTGCCCTTAGTCAAAATGGCCGCTGTCAGATGACTGGGGAAGAAAAGAGAAATAAGGTATGCAAGGAATACAAAGCTGCCAATTCTCTCGAAGTATCTGTGTGTAGATTGTCATCACTAAACATTTCTAAAGGTTTCTTGTAGAGCCGACTGTCGGCTTTACAACAGAAGCGATCCTGGCGACTTACCTGTCGCCAGATCGCTTCTGCGTCCCGATGTCTTGGCATTCAGAAAATATATAATGTTGGGGGGTTTTACGTCATTTTCAGGCCTAAAATGTGGAATATAATATGGGTGCAAAAAATGAAAAAAGGGCCTCAGTCATGAAGGGGTTAAACAAAAATCAATTTTCTTTAACAGTCGCACACACCAAAGTCTACATATTGTTTACAGAAGCCTGATCACTCCTACTGCGCTGAAACATGGGGGAAGGTGCATTGCTTTTCATTTCATAAAGGCGCCGTCCCAACGCATATACCCGCAGACCTGCGCTATAGCTCATCACAGAGCACGTTATGGATTGACTGCGGTGAACAAAAAATATTGCAGGTGCCATTTTTGCTATGCTGGGGTCTATTCAGAATAACTGGGCTGTGGTAATCTAGCATGCCTCATAGAGAGTCGCTGCATGTGCTACCACAGCGCAGTGTAGTGTGAACAGGCCGTAACGTCCCAAAGCTGTGCTAATGGCTTTAGAGCAGAACTCCGGGCAGAAATGTTATTAACCTTTGCAGTGGGGCTAACTCAGCACTGCAAGGATTAAAAGGAGAACTATGGGGTCAGGGCTTTTCCCCATAGTTCTCCCAATGGTCACGGGAGGACATAAACTAGCGTCCCCCCGTGACCCAAATCTCAGTATACCGCGAGTTTGCGGTATACTAAGACCGCCGCAGCCGGGACAGATCCCGACATTACTGTTGAGATACACCCTCTCTGCTGCAGTGAGGAAATGTCCTTAAGCGTCCTCACCTCCTTATATACGTGGACATGATGACTCGAGGATTTCTAGACTGCTGCAGAGTAGGGGGGGAGACACTCTACGGACTGCTGGCTCTGAGGTTTATGAGAGTGTATATATATATATAATTATTTTTTTACCCTAGGCAAAAAGCAAGCAGTTTAACCCTTCAAATGCTGGGTTTGCCCAAATTGCAGTCCAGAGTTCTTCTTTAAATCAACCAAGCCTTCTGCAAAAAGCGACAGTAGCAAGACGGCAGTCCAAGCCTAACCCGGAACAGTACAATAAACACAAAGATACAGAAGATAAATTAAACTGTTAAATAAAAAATGGTAATTGAGTAGCCAAAATTCCGCTATCCCCTATCACTGGGGGTCACATGACAAAGGAACGACGCACCAAAGAAACCCCCTAATTCCACGTATAAGGTATCGCGTTTCTGCTAAGGGAATAGAATGTCATAAAGAAGAGATTAAATGACACGTAAGGAGGAAAGTTACGTTCACAGTAAGATAAAACTGTATGTAACCGTATCTTGTGTTTTGTGCCCATACTGTAATTAGTATGGTCACAATACGCCTGCTGAGACTGCACAAATCAGGGAAATACAAAAGCCACTTCAGACCTACCTATGATTAGCACAGTCATTGGCTCAGTGGTTAGCACTTCTGCCTTGCAGCACTGGGGTCTTCTGTTTAAATCCAATTTAGGACACCATCTGCATGGAGTTGCCTTCACACAGCAATGACATGCTGGTAGATTAATTGGCTCCTGTCTAAGTTGGCCCGAGTATGTGTGCACATGTGTGTGTAGTAGGGATCCACTGATACCAAGTACCGTACTCGGTACAAGTACAAGTACATATAGTTTTCCAGCTCAAAGACTAGACTAGAGAAAAATTAAAAAGTTAGGAGGCCGCTGTCATGTGTAAGGAGCACACGGAGCTCCTGGGATTTGTACCTCTCGGTTTTAATGTATGATTTTGTTTTTATAAATATATATAAGTGATGCACCGATACCAATTTTCCAAGTACAAGTACTGATACATTTTTGTTTATTGTCATGTGACAGTTTTTCTAAAACAATACAGACTAATGATTTCAGGACAGTGGTGGAGCGCCAGAGTCAGGTCCCAGCTGCAACCCTGGGAGTTCTCATGAAAATGCCAGGTATCGGCACTGTTATCTGAACTGGTATCGGCGCATTCCTAGTTGTGTATGAAAATGACCTTAGATTGGAAGTGCCTTGGGGGCAGGAACTGATGTGAATGTATGGTGTGTAAAGCGCTGTGTAAATGACCGCGATATATAAAACTAATAAGGTTTTACCAGAAAGTGTTGACGTCCTTCCATTTAATAATAAACATACAGTGTAAGGTAAGTGCAATGCTTTATTTACACCTCCATGCTGTCCTTTCCAACATAGGGCTCTCTGTGTCAGAAATGCAGCCGTTCCGTTGGGCACAGTTCTCGGTGAGCCGTATCTCGGAAAGAACAAAAAGTATTTTAAAAACCAAGAAGCAAAAAACACCATGAAAGATACATTTTAGAATAAACATCATAAATCATTATTTATAATACATACTGCTTTTTGTTTGGAAACTATTAAGACTCATTTGGCAGAGGACTGATTGCTTGAGGCATGGGGTATGCAGGCTCTCTTTGTACAGACTACAACAGGATCATGGGAAGCAATGCAGAGGTGACAGTCATAGTGGGTCACTAGTTTATCCACCCGCAGGGCAATCATGGATGTGACAATTTCCTCTCCCGATATCTCTAAAATGAGCCAATAATGATAGTGAAACAGCTAACTAGGTGACACTGATAGTATCCTGTAAGTAGTGAATACTGGCCGCCTGCTAAAAACAAGAAGAGCCCATGGGGTATCTGCTTACCCCCTTCCCCAGTTGGTCTTGACAACCTACAGCTCGCTGGCAGTTGAGGGAAAAGCTAGGGCTTGGCGTGCCATACATTGGGAGAGCCTCAGGGCTGCCAACCTCTGTATTTATTATTCAGCCACATATCCCAAATGAATTAATCATGTAGAGTACCTGGTGTTTTAACCTCGGAGGGGAATCCTGTGGTTTTATGGTTAACGGCCAGTATTCTGAAGGCATACAAGATGGAAGGGTCCAAACCACCAAGTTTGTGGCCACGGATATTGGGCTCGATTTCATTAGCCACAATATCCCAAGGGACGGTCTGTACGGATCTCTTAGGAACGGCTGATCGGATGCTGGCCTGTCGCTGGACCATGAAACCCGTCAAATTACCCGCTCCCTGCGTCATCCACTCCAGATCGACCTCGGTCCTCTGGCGACTATAGATGAGCTTACTGATGCTCACATTAGGAGGGGTAGGATATTCTGTGGATAAGACAAATGTATAAAACAAAAATCAAAAAGGAAAAAAGTCAAAAGGAATAACTTCAGCTTCGTCCTGTAGTCTTCATATTGTGTTAAATATTTTACAAAATAATTCTCATACTAATGTTTACATTTCTATTGGTTTAAAATCATTAAAAATAAAAGAATTTTTGCACATGTAAAATAATTTTTCAGTGTCCATTGAGGGACATAGCAAGTCTTAAACTTCGGGTTATACTGTCATCGACAGGAGGACTGGACAATGGCAAAGAAAAAAACTGCAGACCAGCCCTGGGAGAACTTCACCTACTACCAGAAGGACTCAATTTAGTAGCAAAGCAGTATCGAGCGCATGATTACAAAGAGGGGTGGGACTTTTTTGTATTGCCCTAAAATCAATTGCTTTGTGTTCATTGAGGGACACAGAAATGTAAAGACTACCGAGTTATACTGCTGCCTACAGGATTTGTAAACTGACCAGCTCAGTAAAATACCTTCTACTCCCAGCATGGCTGAGTTTGGTAGAAAAGCAGTACGAAGAGCATGAATATAGGCAGAATGGTGGGACCTGTGTCCCTCAATAAGCTCCAAGAAAAAATAAAAAACCCATTTGCTCTTTCCATTAAGGCAGACAAGAATTCAGAGACTACTAGGGCACCCAAAAGCAGTTTAACTGAATGGTAGGGAACAATAAACAAAATACTAACAGGCCCACGAGAAAAACACCAGAACCGGGGACTGCTCAACATGCCAACTAGATGACCTTATGTCTGAAGCTAGCATCAGAAGAGGCCACAACCTCCACCTGGTAAAACTTGGAAGATGTGTGAACAGAGGACCAGGGGGCAGCCTTGCAAATCAGGGAAAACAATAGCCTGAGGTCGAAAAGCTAGTAGAATGCACGCTGACAGGAAAGGATGGAACATAATCCTAAGTTGCAATAATAATTTGTCTGAGCCATCCAGAAATGTAGGTCGAGAAGCTGGTTCCGGGGGCCATCAAGGATCACAAATGTAAAGTGATTTTCTAATGGAAGCAGTGGCTGTGAGGAAATGCTCTGCCAAGAGTACTGGGGCAATAACCTCTTGCTCCAGAAGAGCTGCAAGGGCTGCATGTAAGTCTGCAGATCTATGACACAGGCAGGTAACCGAGGAGGATGTTGAGAATAGAATTGTAGCTTGTATTCTGACTCCGATCGTTGTGATAGCGAAATATATCCCTTGCTGAGACCTCTATGCCTGGCCTGTATAAGCAGATATACTCACTGCGGACAATCCTCGTCAGATAGCTGAACTCGTCAATACCAATTCATTCAAAAGAGGTGTTTATTCTTTACATCAGGATTACAGCAGATGATAGGAACAGCAGTTGAACGGTTATAGTATTGTGCGGTCAGAAAATGATGCCTTTCCTACGTACTGTGCAGATTACCTGTGTGTCCTTGTTACATGTGGCTTCTAACTTTGCCATGACACAGGAAGTACTGCACACAGGAAGAAGGGTGGGGCTACATACATCGTCACATGAGGAATAATTACAGAAAGCATGTTTGTTACAACAAAAGGCCACTAGATGGCAGCATAGGATAACACATGAATTTAGCTATGAGAAAAATAGTTAGGCAAATCACACTATATAAATTCTAACCTATATAACAATGCTAATCTTAACTGAGGCTATGCATCTCATATTCTATGCCCCTGTTGGGGCGGCACAGCTTGTATTCCCTGGAAAAAGCCTACTATCTACATAATACAACGGTAGTTATGCAAATAAATAACAGTGCAATTTGCTTTGATGTCTTGAAAATCTGAAAGACATAAAAGGAGAACATGCATATAATGCAACAACAATAACTCTTAAAGTCCATAACGTGAACTTGCAGCTGTCCTCTGGACCTGTAAATAAGAGAGAACACACATGCACAAGTCCATTCACATGAAGTGCAGTAAGCTTGTGCGACCATGTGCTTTCACAAGATGGCCGCTGGCACTGATCTTGATTGCAGATTAGGCACACACATATACACAGCAGGCTGTAAGAATTCTATGCATTTTCTGACTATTCTGACTCCGATCGTTGTGATAGCGAAATATATCCCTTGCTGAGACCTCTATGCCTGGCCTGTATAAGCAGATATACTCACTGCGGACAATCCTCGTCAGATAGCTGAACTCGTCAATACCGATTCATTCAAAAGAGGTGTTTATTCTTTACAGCAGGATTACAGCAGATGATAGGAACAGCAGTTGAACGGTTATAGTATTGTGCGGTCAGAAAATGATGCCTTTCCTACGTACTGTGCAGATTACGTGTGTCCTTGTTACATGTGGCTTCTAACTTTGCCATGACACAGGAAGTACTGCACACAGGAAGAAGGGTGGGGCTACATACACTAGGGGAAATACATCGTCACATGAGGAATAATTACAGAAAGCATGTTTGTTACAACAAAAGGCCACTAGATGGCAGCATAGGATAACACATGAATTTAGCTATGAGAAAAATAGTTAGGCAAATCACACTATATAAATTCTAACCTATATAACAATGCTAATCTTAACTGAGGCTATGCATCTCATATTCTATGCCCCTGTTGGGGCAGCACAGCTTGTATTCCCTGGAAAAAGCCTCTCTCACCCAAGCTGTCCAAATGTCAACAAAGGCTAACAGATGCCCTCTAACTTTGGAAAGTGGAGACACCCTTTCATGCTGGAGAAGACTTATGTGTGGGCTTAAGGGACCTGAAAAGCCAAAGGAAAGGAGCTCTTCTTGCTCTTGGGGGGATGAACCTTCCAGGATTGAGATGGGTACTCTTGCCCCTGGTGATATCATTGAGAAGGTGTCATGAGCAGCTCTGGAAAGACCATGAACTGTAGGCACTCAGGGCAGCAGGACAGTTCCGCATATGGATAAGATCTGACATATTGCACTGCAAGGCAGGAGCAACGTAGCACAGGGTACAAACTGAGGCATTGGGTACTCACAAAACCAGCTGCTGGTGGCAGAAGGGTTCAGGCAGCCAGAGGTGACCAGATCACTGCAAGAAAACTGCAAATAAATCCACATGTCACTTGGGGTCAGGAGCAGCGGCAGAAAGGTGCTTCCTCTATGCTGAATGGTGGAAAAGTACATATAGTGTGTGGAACACTCCTCCTAGTAGACAACGTCAGTGCTCAGTCCCTCAAAGTTAACACTATCCATGGTGAACCAACAGAAAGTGGGGATTTTAAATGGTGCCCAGCGGCCATAGGAATGATATAGCTCCTGTGCTAAGCCCACACAACCTACTCAAAATGTGAGTCTTTAAAGATAGGGTCACACCAGGGGCTGTGCCATAGCTCTGGACCCCAAAAACACTCTGTGGATAATTAACACTGTACATACAGGTCTAAAAATACAGAGCCCATTGGCGGAGGGTCACATTCTAGGCTAGCCCAGCAATCATCCACTCCAGCAGGTTCCAGGTAAAAGCCTTTGGACTCACACCAAATAAAGTATGCCTTCCACATTTGATGACTGACATTGCGGCAAGCAGACTTCCTAGCTTTTACCAATTGCAGGGATAACACTTTCCAAGATGACCCTGTCCCCTGTCCCTTAGAACCTGGGCTTTAACAGCCAAGTCATTAAAGCCAGCAACCGAGAAGCAGAGTTGCGTCTGCAAAAAGTCTTACAAGGACAACATACCGCACTTTCCTTGGCGAAACCGAGGCCATGAGTACCACCGAAATGCCCTCCAACTCAATCTTGAATAGTGGTCAAGGAAGAAGCTTCAGAAAAAGGCACAGATCAGGGTGAGCTGAACAACTGAGCCATTAATGCAGTCTTGTGACATCTGCAACGACTTCTGAAGGTTCAATCTGAAACTCTAACATCTGGACAGTCAGAGACACATTGTCATCCAGAGCACTTGCCAAAAGGAGGTTGTCCAGGTAGCCCACTATTGGGATACCTCAAGATTGAAATGGGGCCCAACACTGGAGCCAGCACCCCGGTGAACAGCCGGGGTGCAGAGGACATGCCAAATGGAATGACCAAAAACTGGAAGCACAGAGACCACTCTGCAAAGTGCAGAAAGATGGGTATATGTAAGTAGACATCTTTTATGTCCACTGAGGCCAGAAAGTCCCCCCTGATGCAGAGAGGCAATAATGGATCTTGTTGATTTTAGGACACAGATGTAAGGCTCTGAGAATCTGAATGAAGTGACTGCTTCCAGGAGACACTGGGAGATTGGAGGTAAGAAAGCAAGGAGGGAGCAGAGACCTAAACTTGAGCTTGTATCCCTGGGTCGCCACCTCTTGCACCCAATCATCGGGTCTGCAAGACTTCAAAGCATCCGCAATGGCAATGGGGAAAAAGTGTACACAAATTAGGCTCTCACCGACTAATAAAAACGAGGGAGCTCCTGGCTCGAATATCCTACCCAGAGAAGTGAGTTTTCAGAGACAGAGCAAGTGTTACTAACAACAATGTAAAGAAACTTGCACAACTACATTTACAAAGTAAACAGGAAGTTATTTACACTTTAGCATTTAGCTTTACATAACACTTTAAATTAGCGGCACTGAGAAAAGACATCCACCCTCCTAGGACACTAGTAAAAACTGAGGCATGCTGGTAGCTTTTGGATTGTAAGCCCTCAGGGGCAGGGCCCTCCTTACCATATTGTCTTGAATTGTGATTGTAATGTCTTCCTTATATTGTAAAGCGCGGTGCAAACTGCTGGCGCCATATAAATCCTGTATAATAATAATATTAGGAGGCATTATCTCAAGGAACCCTACAGGTTTTGTTTTTGCTAGTGTTCAATCTTCCTGTTTGCGGCAGTATACCCTGAAGGATTAAGACTTCCTGTGTCCAACAATAGACAAAAAAGAATATATTTTCATAACGCATTTCTTTTTTTATGGATTTACCTTTTCCTGTCATAAATGTGGGCACCTCAAACTGAGTGCATGCAAACAAATACATAAGCTTATCCCGGCTACACTGTAACTTTAGGAGAGCTCACCATAAAAGGACTAAATCTTGCCCTCTGCTTGAGGAGCCCAGGATAATCCCAGTTAATTTGGGACTGTTTGCAGTGTGTGCTTGGCTTGCTCCTGTGATTTGGTGTAAGCAGAAAACAGATACGTACTGTTGACAATAAGCCGTATTAAAAGAGAGGTGTTTCCCACAGCATTGGAGGCCATACATCGGTACAGTCCGCTATCCTTGCCCCACTCAGTTTCATGTACTGTCAGGTTCGACATGCCATACTCCTTGTATATACCATACTTCTGGGAATCCGTGATTATTTCTTGGTTGTTGTTGTCATACCAGGTGACCTCCGAGCTTGGATTGGCCAATTTCAAATTGCACACCATCTGAACGCTATTTCCCTCCAGTATGGCGTTTGCCGTGAACGGGGAGTCCAGGACTGGAGCCTCTGGGGAAAAGAAGGCGCATGCCATTTGTAAATGTTGAAAGACAAGGAAGTCGGGGAGGTTGAAAAACAAAGAGTGAGAAAGTGAGGGAGAAGCAAAGATTGAGAGCAATGAAAATTAAAATTTAGCAGAGAGAGAGAGAGAGAGAGAGAGAGAGAGAGAGAGAGACGAAGACGGGTCAAAGTAAGGGAGAGTGAGGGGAAGTGAGGGAGATGGAAATAGAGAGTGAAATTGAGAGAGAAGGAAGTGAGGGAGGTGGAAGGAGAAAGTGAAGGGGAAGGAAAGAATGAGAGAGATGAAGACGGTCAAAGTAAGGGAGAGAGGGGGGAAAGGAGGTAAATGGAAATGCAACGGATCCGGACAAATATATGTGGAATCCCTATCCCTAAATCCCCCCACATTTCATTTTGTAGAGCAGGTAAGGGACTAAAACCCAACATAAGACTTTTATCCAACGATTTGTCTAAACATAAATCAGTCCTCCACAAAATCAATGATTTTAGACCCTTTTGAACATTAACAATCTTCTTTGTCAACTACTGAAAATAACCCGACTGCTGCAGTCTGTAAACACTGCCAAATGCACAAGTGGCAGTCTGGGCTAAGCTTTTAATAAATCCTCCCAGAAAATTGGTAAAATTTCAGGTATTCTTTTCTCCAGTTTTATTACTAAGCCTCTACGTATTGCTTTCATATAAACATGACTCTGAGGACCTTTGTCGCTACAAGCAATGAGAGCAACTCATCCTACAGGCACAGTAATAACACTCAATACATGATTGGTCTTACCGAGCTGGATATGGCATTCTGTTTGTTCTGTTATCATGGGATGGAGGGCGGTACAGGTGAATAACCTGCCATTGTACGTTCGGTCAGGTTTGAAAACATATATATTTGAGGACTCTTTAATATCTCCGACCTCGCCATTATTCCACTCCAGAGTAATGCGCGGTAAACCACCTGTCCATTCACACGTTAGCATGATAAACTCGTTCAGTTTGGTGGCTACTGCTGAACAGTTTGGGCCTCCTGAGGGCATCACTGATAGACAAGAACATATGCAATGGATTACAAAATTGCTATAGACAGTATTGTACAATATAGTAAACAAAGGGATAAATTCGGGTACAGAAGAGCTTCCAAGAGACACACCCAGCGTAACAAAGAGCCTACTACAGAGAAAACATCTCAGTGACCTCAGTGTCTGGTTGTACACTAATATATGAAGTGGGAGTTAGGTCTGGTATACTTTGGACTGTAGTGTGCTGCCAACATAATTAACCCTCTGTTGTTGTACCCTCTGTTGTTGTAGTTGTATGGCTTAACCACTTGCTGCTAGATGTACATCTTTAACCTGCACCTTTAGGTGATGCTACCTACTCTGCCATCTCTCCTGTTTGCATTTGTCCAAGAAGCTTCCTCTTCATTTTCTTGAAAAAAAATCAGATTTGTGTCCCCCCAGAGAAATAAAATCAGGATACTGGCCTATCCAAAATGGCCACTGCAGTCATAAACTTCAGCAACACAATGCTATCTCTAGGTACTTAGAGGCAGATGCCATTAGTGCCTCTTATAATCCTAATGTCTTCCTAAGCCCTGATCTGTTGACACTACAAGCACAGTCAGACAAGACCTCCTGAAGCAATTAAACAAAAGCAATTAGTATGCTTCAGGCTTAAAGCTGAACTCAAATGAAGGTTTTTAGTTTCTGGGTTTCTGGGCAATAGTTAATGGCTCTTTGTGTCCTTGTATCCCATCACTTCCAGTCCTGGTCATGACAAAAAATACTGATCCCCCCTTCCTGGAGTGGAATATCATCCATAACCATGATATTTGAAAGAATATATTAAGAAAGCACGCCAGACCGGGGAAACAAGAATTCTGACTTACTGCAGTCATCAGTAAAAGAAGCCATAACAAATCTTCCCACACACAGCAATAAAAGCCCAACTCTCACAGTCACAAGATATGTTTGGAGACCAATGTCAGGATCAGGATGTCTACAAAAGCAGAGATCAGTGCATGTTCGCCACTGGCTTAGTTGGGTTTGGAGTTCAGAAAACTCCTGCACCACTATGTTTCAAGGTGTAGAAGGTGGACTCCATATAAGTGTCATCTCCCGCTGGGGCAGTAATTTGAGTCAACAGGCCTACAGTGTCAAATTATGCGGGTTCAGTCACTCCTAGGTACTGACTCAAAAGACAGTTAATGGACTGGTGCCCAGCAGAAAAGTATACTGAGCAACCTCTTTTAAAGCCTAAGGTTAACCAGTCTTACCAAAGCAATGCATTGCTGGACTAAGTTTTTTACAAGGCAGAGATGGTATGGCCTGGGAGCAGCCAGAGAGTTAGAGAAACATTAGAAGGACTTTGGCGAATAAAAACAATCTTACAGTAAAGAATATTTTTCAAGACAGAATTAAAAGTGTATTTTTTCTTTCAAAGTGGAAGAACTGGATTCTAGAGATTACGGATGTGCTTCCCATGTAATAAAGACAATATTTAAAATCTGTTCACATACATATTACCACCCTGTGTTACGGTTATCTCAACTTACCCACGGTGGTGCTGCATGTGTAATTTTTCTTGAGGGACGGGTGGAATATAGAGCAGTAAAACATGGTGCTGTTCTTCAGGTCAGCCCCTCTCTTTATCAGGGTGGCGTTAGACTTTGACACAATGACGTTGTCCCCCTCGCTTTGTTTCATCCAGAAAAGCTGTGCCAGTGGAAGCCCGCCGGGCCACGAGCACCAGAGTGCCACGTCCTGGTAGCGGTTGTGTGGCAACGCTGTGCAGCTGGGACGGCCCTCGGGCAGATCTGCACAAGAAACAGTGAGAATGCACCAGACAAACAATGCCAGGCCAACTATGACACAGATGGTATGGTGAAGATAAATGTGAAATTAAAAAGCAGGAAACATTTAGGCAAGATGGCATGTCAGTGCTCCATTCTGAGACCGTGACGTCTGTACCACAGCTTGACGACAGAGATGGATGGCACCAGGGATTCCTCTACAAACTAAATGATCCTTTAGTCTTCTAAAGCCATCACATTACCCCAATGCGCTCTGCAATGCAAAAGTCCTTTTTCAAAGTGTGATAGAAGGAATTATGAGCCTTATCCTGACCACCTCTATGCTTCTGGAGTGAGCTGTGCCTACAGACTAAGGGCCTGTGTCGATAGGCTTTTGTGTCGCTCTTCAAATACAAGTTTATGGGAATGCAAAAGCAGCTGAGGCAGGTCGAAATCAAGACAACTGCACCTGCAACACATTTTAAATGATCTCAGAAGCTTTTCAAACGGATTGTAAAGCACACTGGATTTGTCCAGTGAGGTCTGACGACACAGGCCCTAAGGCTGGGCACACACCTTACAACCATTGCAAGACTTTTGTCTTGCGATGGTTGTAAGGTACTTAAAAAAACGTACGATCTGCCTATCTTGCATTGGCAGATCGTAATTGCGATGATCGCAATGCCGAACTGGCAGTGTGCACTTGCGCACACCGGCCCGTACGGCTTTTATCGTACGGACATGCTACACACCCGCCGAACATCGTACGATGCTCGGCGGGTTTTCGAACATGTCCGTAAGTTAAAAGTCGTGCGACCTTACAGTAGTAGAGGTCGCACGGCTTCCACACACCTTACGATAATCGTACGATCGCGGGATTTCCCACGATTATCGTAAGGTGTGTGGGGACCTTTAGGCTGCCCATACACCTTGCGATTATCGGACGACACTTTTCGGCCGATGATCGAACTGTCGTATGATTTTTCGTACGGCGGCCCCATTCTGTCACCAATTATCGCAAGGTTGGATCAGCGGTAATTAGAAGAAAGCACCTGGACGAATTGCGGTAATCGACCGCATGTATTTTCGTCTGCGCATGTGCAGTGTAAATCGTACGAATTCTGACGTACGGAAACGCCACCAGCCTTGCAAAAATCGCACGTTCGACCAAAGTTTTCTAACCTGCTGGAAAGTCAATTGATTGTACAGTATTTGCAGTTGTTTACTGCCCATCAACCTTACGAATATCGGACGAAAACGCGATTGCATACGAAAATCGGCCGATATTCGTAAGGTGTATGGGCACCTTAATACTTTTGTTGCTTTGGCTAGTGTGTTAATCTTTAAGAATTGTGCACAACCTCCTCACAAGAGGAGCTTAACCCCTCGTCCTGAGATATTCAGGTGATTGGAATGGCTAGTCAAAAACTTTTAATGCAGTATTCTGAGAAAAGTGACGCCAGCCATGTCGCATCATGAGAAATGTGCATCACAAGTGCTTCATACGTTTATACAATGACAACTACATTATTTACCAAAAGATTAGGTTGGCCTATAGAGTAGCACATCCCAAAAGCCAAATATAGCGCCACAGAAGACAAAGACAGACATTGCCTATCCACATCACAACATTTCGTATTACATACAAGTATTAAGATAACATATTAAAAAAAAAAAAAGTTAAATAAAACACACGTCACTATGTACAAATTATGAATTGTTTTGACTCCTTTTTTGTAACATGCCTCATATCTGTATGCTCCCATCCATCACCTATATAGAACTAGTTCTCATCAGAATCTTATACAAAAGTATAACAAACTGTATCTTAGATGATGTTTATGAAAATAGGGGACCACATGGAGAAGATCACATGCAACTGGAGTCTCATAGGTTTAAGCAGAGTAGAACTGTTAAGATATCATGAGTGAGCATAGGGACATAAAAGATAACAGAACAAGCCAACCACGGACCACTCTTCTGATCATATTCCTGGGACGACCTTTCAACTGTCCCTCCATCAAATCACATTAACGGGGACTCATATCTCAGGATTTATTTATAGATTAGATTGTCATCACCACTGGGTATGATGATGTTATCTATTATCTCTTTATGATGGCAAGTCTATATTTATATTCTCCAGAATACCTCTGTGGTTTACCAGTGGCATGCCTCTGTATGGGGAGAGAGAGCACACCTCCTCCCTACAGTGCAAGGCAACAATGGCAACTACAGTCAAACAAACGCCTTAAAATCAAGCCCACGGTGCAGATTTGCCACCAGAGCCACCGGGTCATTCTAGCTAATAAGTAGGATACCACAGACCAAGGTAACTATCCTGCAGACAAAATATAAACCATCCTGCAGACAAAATACAACCACCTTAGGCCCAGGCCTGCAAGTGAAACAGACAGAAAGAGTGACTTCAATTCTGTTCAAATGCGTCAGTGGTGTTTAATATGAAAAGGACGAAACTTACAAGATGTAGGAGAAATCAGATTTATTTGCTTGGTTTAACAGTTTTTTAAAGAATAAAAAAACACATCTAAAACAAATGTAAATGTAACAGCAACGCACTCATTAATGTTTTCCATTTACAAACTTGATTCTTATCTATACATCTAGCCACAAAGGACCATTGCACAGAGGTTCTTAAAAATAGACATCCTAATATATGGAAGTGTTTGAAGTTGCTTGGTAATCACTTGTTTAAAGTAAAACTTGTCACAAAACCGAGCACATAACGAGTAAGAAAAGTTTAACTTTGCTGGAAACAATAGGAAGATAATGAGATATAGGCAGCGGATGTTACATACATATTTTTACGTTATCTGTAAAAGTTGATTTTGGCCTCTGGAAAGGTCCAAATGAAGACATCAATTTATTAATCCACAGAAGGTCAACAAGAAGTGAACACAGTTTACTTTTTTTTTTTAAAGAAGCTCTTTACAAATAACAAACTTTACTGCTCCTAACAATTACATTCGATCAGTTTCATATTGCTGTTATAAAGAGAAGTCCTGTTTCCAACAATAGTATCTGCATCCTTTGGGCTCTGAGCTCTTTTTAGTGTGCTCTGAAATTCTGCCAGAAATATGGTAGCTGCCATTGCTGTTATTTTTTCAAGCTCTGCAGCTGTAATCCCAATGGTGTCTTCCCTAAACAAACAGTGAACCACTGACCTGGACAAAGCCATGCAGGCTGGCAATCAGACAAGTACCAAGTTGCACCGTTAACAGGGGTATGACCACTCCTTTCTATGCCTCACTATTTACCCTTAAATGAGATAACTAGCCTCAGAGGCCAATAGTAAAGCAAGGGAGGTAGCAAGCCTTAGCAAGAGTAGGACAGGTACTGTATATGCAAACACCTAAAGGTGCCCATACACTTTACAACCCTCGCAGGACTTTTGTCTTGCGAGGGTTGTAAAGTACTTAAAAAAACATACGATCTGCCTATCTTGGACAGGCAGATCGTACTTGCGATCATCGCAAGTCCGCCCCCCCTGAGGGGCGGGCTTATGAGGACTGCAATGAGGGGCGGGCTTACGAGGACTGCAAACGGGCTGCGTGCGCGTGCGCACACCGGCCCGTTCGGCAGTTGTCGAACCAGCAGGCCACTAACTCGCCGAGAATCGTACGATTCCCGGCGGGTTTTCTAGCCTGCTGGTTCGACGGAAGACGTGCGACCGTACAGTAGAAACGGTCGCACGTCTTCCATACACTGCACGATTCTCGTACGATCCAGGGATTTCCCGCGATTCTTGTACGAGAATCGTGCAGTGTATGGGCACCTTAACAGTCCCTGCTTTTCTTGCACTTTTTAATTGAAAGGATTACTTTAAAAGGGCTTCAAGATTGCTGCTCAAAACTTGCTGCTCTGAGACATACAAATAAGACTAAACAATGCCCATTTCTATGAGACCATACTGACGTGCACTGCATTTTCCAGCAATTTCTACCAAATTCTGATCACAGAATATGATCTAAAGCTGGATGAAAGTTGCTGAAAATGTTAGAAAATTGACATTCTATGTCTATGGCCGGGATTATGTCTTATGTACTACAGTATATCTCTTCATAGACTCACAGGAGAAATAAGAAAACAAATTAAATGTTCCCAGTTTAAAGTGTATAATCATGTTAAGCCAATAGCGAGGCAAGAGAAAACCCGAGCTTAGAAAGTTTAGAACACAAACCTCTCACTAAACAACAAAACAATCACTTCAGCCGAATGATACATAACGCAAACAATAACTCTGCAATACCTAACAGGATAAGCTAAGCTTTAAAGCAGCACACAAGTACAATCCTACGTTCCGGATTCCGGCTGGTAAAACACCAATTGCTCTTACCCTCATGGAATGTGCTACACTTTACTTTTGTCTCTGTATCAGCAGAAGCCCTACGAAAGTTCTGCTTATAATACAGCAGCAGAGATTCAAAAATAAGGGGGATTCATTCCCCAAAATGTTGTAAAGAAGTTTTGTTTTGTGCTGCAATACAATACAATTTTCTTAATAAATTAAAACATAGTCACTACAAGCAAAAAGAAAAGCTTTCAATCGAAGACAAGTGCTAAACTTTTTCACTTAACTTTTACAGGTCATGTACTTCTGTGATGCGTGAATGCTTATTTAATGTATTTGCTCATATCTAAAGCAGAACTAAATCTGCTGCTGATACTTGGAACTCATCCATAATATGCGAGTACGCACAGTATTAGGTGGGAAAAAAAAGGGCACTTGCAAGGGAATCCGTCCATCCAATACTTTATTTGCATAAAGGCGTAACAGCAGAAAACAAACGCTTACATGTTTCAGCCCCAAGCTGGGCCTTAGTCGTAGCTATTACTAAGGCCCAATTTGGGGCTGAAACATGTAAGCGTTTGTTTGTTTGCTGCTGTTATGCCTTTTTACAAATAAAGTACTGCATGGACAGATCCCCTTGCAAGTCGTTTTTTGTTGTTGTACCTATTGCTCAGTGAAGGCCCCGGCGGAAGCTTTACCAGGCACCGAGGTTCAAGCAGCGGGATTGGAGACAAGAGGATAGAGCTGCTCAATGTTTCTAAACCAACGCACAGTATTCTTGCACATAATTGCAGAAGACTAAGCCCTCGTTCACACCTGAACGTTTTGTAGCGCGTTCTACGCTCGACGAACGCTCTACAAAACGCTCAAAAATATCAATCCCATTGTATTCAATAGTCTCGTTCCCACCTCGGCGTATTTCCGCCCGTCCCTAACGGGCTACAAAACAGCCCACGCCTGAAAAGGTACATGTACTACTTTGGGCCGTTTTGTTGCGCATTTCCATTGGGATACAGCCAAGTAGCCTTCGGAAACGCGCGACTTTTTTACCGCGAATTGCGGTAAAAAAACACGCGACGGTCGAGCATATGCAATACGCCTAGGTGTGAACGAGACCTAAGGCCCTATTCACACTGAGCGACATGAAAATCGCGCGATTTTGAGCGAAATTGCGCGACGAGCGATATTGAGCGACTTTTTCCTATTGGGCTGTATGCAATCAGGAGCAATATCGCTCGAAAAAAGGGTCATGTAGGAGCGACAAGCTACCAGCGACAAGCTACCAGCGACGAGCTACAAGCGATATTGAGCGACGAGATGTGAACAGCTCCATTGAAATGGATTGGAGAAGCTACATAGAGCGATATCGCTGCGATAAATCGCTCAGTGTGAACGGGGTCTAAGACCTTGTCTACACGGGCGTCATTTAAAACACACATCAGACACAGGTCAGCAGATTCTTATTTACCTCAATTGTACAGTGTAAATAGCAGTTCTGAGGCCACATTTAACTTGCTTCTCTGAACACAACAGGTCCTACTGGAGACGCGTTTACATTTAAGGCAAAGAAGGTCAAATGCAACCTTTTGACGTAGAAGTGAACGATTTAGGACAATATGAACTGGAAAGTGAGCTGAATTGGAGAATTTTTCCAGTTCAGCTATGTTGTCCTAGAGCAGGGGTGCCCACAATTTTTGTGGTAAGATCTACTTTTCAAATGACGAGCTACATGAGATCTACCAATGAAAAAAAAAACCTCCCTCGCTCTCTCTCTCCTGGCTGTCTCTCCTCTCTCTCTTGGCTGTCATTCCTCGTTTTCTCTCTTGGCTGTCTCTCCTTGCTCTCTCCCCCGGATCCTTGCTCTCTCCCCTTACAACAGGCTGTGTAAACTAATATTCTTTGATGGAATAAAGGGGCCGCCATTCCCACCCTTCCTGATCTACCAGCATCAGCTTTGAGAGCTACTGCTAGATCGCGATCTACCTAATGGGCACCCCTGTCCTAGATTGTTCACTTCTCCGGCCTTCTCCAAACCCCTCACCCTTTTGTGAATAACCCTGTAAATGTTTTATAGTAACATGGAGAGAAATATCACTACTCAGAGCTTACACACAGATCCCCTGCTTCTGGATTTCTGGGTAACAGCTACAGATAACCCAACCATGCTCCACGACCTCAAATGAAGAGACAGGGGGGCAAAAACTGGTCCATCAGATGTCATTCAGCTTTAAAAGCCTGGACATAAATGTGGGCTAGGCGAGTGGAGGAGATTAAGCTGATGGAAGACCTGACATCCTCCTTAAACGGGACCCAGGCCAGATTTGTTGCTACTTGGAGTACGTGGTACGTGTTCAGGGACTCAGCGGATTACCTGACTGCGTGCCGGGGTTGAGGTGAGCGATGGATTGCCTCGCGTCCGGGGACCCCCTTTTTTCCCCGCCGTGTTACGATTAGGAGTAATCCAGGCCGGAGGGCCTGGGATTGACCGACACCTGGGGGAAATGTTTTCCCCCCCCTTCTACCCTTATATGTTCTGTGTTATTTGTCCTTCATACTGCTCTGTGTTATGTTGTCTTGTTAGTTTATGTGTACACCTCCACGGTGGGCTGGAATGGCACTGGCCCTCCACGTTAGTGGGCTGGGCCGTGCAGTCCGACGAGTGGCGATGTTTCCCTCTTGTTATAAAACTACAAAATGCCTTAGGGGATGGGATGGAGAGAGCCCGATTTAAACCTGACTGGGAACCGTATATATACACTGTATACTAAGAATGCTCTAGTATGGTTTTTAGTTTTGTTTTATTATTTGTCCACTGTCATAACTATTACTGTTAGGTTTACAGATTTGAACTGCTGTGCGGCCCATTCATTTTGATTATACTCTCTGTATCCCACCTTTTTGTTCATAAATAAAGAATTAAAAAAAAAAAAGCCTGGACATGACACACTATAACCCCACCTGGGATCACCCCTCTGTAATGCGTTTCACCCATAGTGGACTGAAGTACAAATTAAGGGTGAAATATGTTAGAGACGGGCGTTCCCGGGCGGCGCTGCAGTGTGCCATGTCAAGTTTTATAAAGCTGAATGAGATCCAACGTCATCAGTTTCGTCAACAAATGTTTTATGTTTAACTTTAGTTCCGTTTTAACATCCCAATACGCACACACAGACATACTGAAATGTATCCCCATGTGAAACAGGCAGAGATTGATGACATGATCCAGTTAAATCTATATTATTAATAGGCCTCATAAATGAAAGAGCCAGTGTTTATGAGGCAGTTAACAATTGTCAATTAGCGGTTGGAAAAATATTAGTTGTTAGGGCCGACGCAGACATGATACGTTACCGCAGCTGCAAGAGTACCTGTAATGTAGTCATACATAGAATGGTGTGGAGGGTGTCGGAATACAGTGCATTTGGTTCTTCCGAACATTTAGGTATTAAATATTTAGTAACGGTCATTATTTTTCCTCTTTAATCTTGCATGACACAGTACTGTTTACCTGCTACCATGGCAGAAATGGCAGCTAGCACTTAGGTGTGACACTTACAAGCTCACAACATCACTGTGTCACCAAACTCTTCCACAAACTGATCTCCGTATAGCAACCATGCAGAAAATAAATGGTGATCAACAGTAAGGGCCGCTTCACACTGCTGATTGTGTTGCTGGTAACACCGCACCAGCTCCAGAATCATCGAAATATATCACTTTCCCTAAAGGAGGTCACCTTCTAACTGGCTGAAATGCTGTAGAATCTCAATCACTAGCAAGGGAGCAGTAACCGAGCAATACGTTGCTATTTTGGGCAACAAGGTATTGACGCCTTAGGTGAAGGAGACTTAGATTGGAAAATCTTGGAGTCCATCACAATTTAGAAAAAAAAATGAAATGTTCCTAATTTAAGTGTATAAATCGTGTTCAGCTAACAGCGAGGTAAGAGAAAACCCGAGCTTAAAAAAAGTTTAGAAAACAAACCTCTCACTAAACAAAAAAAACAAAACAATCACTTCACTTCAGCCTAATGATACATAACACAAACAATAATAACTCTACAATACCCAACAGAATAAGCTAAGCTTTAGGTCTCGTTCACACCTAGGCGTATTGCATATGCGCGACCGTCGCGCGTTTTTTTTACCGCGTTTCGCGGGAAAAAAGTTGCGCGACCGCCGCGCGTTTCCGAAGGCTACTTGGCTGTATCCCAATGGAAACGCGCAACAAAACGGCCCAAAGTAGTACCTGTACCTTTTCAGGCGTGGGCCGTTTTGTAGCGCGTTAGGGACGGGCGGAAATACGCCAAGGTGGGAACGAGACCATTGAATACAATGGGATTTATATTTTGAGCGTTTTGTAGAGCGTTCGTCGAGCGTAGAACGCGCTACAAAACGTTCAGGTGTGAACGAGGGCTTAAAGCAGCACACAAGTACAATCCTACATTCTGGATTCCGGTTGGTAGAACTGGCTGAAATGCTGTAGAATCTCAAGCGTTGGCAAGGAAGCAGTGACAGAGCAATACATTGCTTTTTCAGTCTCCTTAGGTGAAGGAGACTGAGATCAGCAATACTTGGGAGTCTGTCACAATTTAGAAATAAAAAATCCCTATCCTTCTCCTCACTGCATATTGTGATGTTCTTTTAAGTATATCTAAAGCCCAAAATTTGTGTTCATTTCGGACAGAATAGGGCAAGATTAAAACCACTGTTTTTTTCTGAATCCTCCTAAAACGGACACGGACAGCAATAAAAATCTGATAGTGGTTCTAACCTCCACATGAATAAAATCCAAAATTACAACATATGGTCAGCACATCGGATCTGTTAAAACATTACTGGCTGATACTTAGCCTAAGGATAGCCAGGTTTAAGGAGTCGTCATATAAGAACTTCAACCAGATCTAGATAATTAAAGACAGAATGTTCATATGGGCATTAGGTGACCTCAGTGGCCATCCCCAGCCGACCAATCACTGGGCAACAATTGTACTTCTGGCATTATATTTTTACAACAAGGCAGTATATTCCTCCAATAAAATGCCAGTACTGAAGACACTTGCATGCTTGGCCATAGGGCTGGAGCTAAAGATTATTTCCATAATCGATTAGTTACCTGATTATTTTTTCAACTAATTGATTGGTTGTATAAAATGTTTTTTTTTCCCCATGTTCGAATTCGAACCAAACATGGGGGGAGGGGGTGTTTGGCTCATCACTATTTGTGGTTCTTTGCGTGGGATAAGGCCTCCATCCCCAAGTCCACATCTTACCTGTTAGATGGAGTCAGTCTCTCTCTCCCTGTCTCCAACTAATCGATGATGAGAATAGTTGCCAACTATTCTCATCATCGATAATTATCGATTTTGTCGATTCGTTTTTGCAGCTCTACTTGGCCAATATAAGCATGCATTTTTATACTGGGAGACAGGAGCCTGAAACTGCCCCTCAAACCTAAGGGCATTTACCCCATCAAACCACCTTTTCACCATTTTGGAAACAGGAAGACAAAAGTAAATTATGAAATAAAATAATGCTCCTCACAGAGAGTCTTGTTGTAGAAACTTTTAGCAAACAGAGCTCCGCAGGTCCATTATAGTCAACAAAAACCAGGTCTGCCATTCAGGAAAAAAAATAAGACATTATTTGCAGTTATCCTACATCCTTGGTTCTCAACTGGTGGATCGTGACCCAAAAGTGGGTTGCGACCTCATTTTCAGTGGGTCACCGCGTGCCTTCTACTTTTCTATGCGAGAGGCTCCTCAGCTTCCCCCTAGCGTAGCAATATCAGTTCTTGCGCTGAGCAGCCATTCAGAATATGCTGCCCAGCGCCAAGTGTCAGCTTGAGGTGGGGCGGGCTGGAGCTATGGCTGCGAGGGAGCTTCAGCCATAAATGCATTGCTTAGAGCTCCCTCACATGACCTGTAGAGATGCCTGGATCGGAGTGACATCACATTCTGGCCCCTAGCACCTCTACACGGTGCACAAGGGAGTTGTACAAGCAATGCATGTATCACAGCCCAGCACTGGACCCTAAGCTGAGGATCGCACAGATCCCCTGCACCAGATCGCATGGTACAGCAATGCCGTGCCTTCCATTGCAATGCGACTTGGGTCACCACTTAATGTCCAAGGACAAATGTGGGTCCTGAGGTTACACAGGTTGAGAACCACTGTCCTACATCATAAATGGTGGTAAATTTTGAAGCTTCTTCCATTACTGTCACATAATAAGATCATTTGTTAATAATATCCTATGTCAGCTTAATTATATACCAGAGCTGCCAGTGCCACTATCTGGTCCTCACATGTTCTGCGTTCACTGAATAAATCATATTCTGTAGCTGCCATGTTTTATTTAGTTCAGAATGCTTACATGGAGCTCACTCCTTTGCTTCTTAAGACTCATGATATTTCACATATTCTATGGCTGGGGCATTGCAAGATTGCAGAAATCACATGAAAAGCATATCTAAGCATTGGGAGGGATTTTCAATACAGCATTCTTCGTGCCTTAGCATTTAGACAAGGTAGATAGGGCAACCCTCCTGGGATTTTTGTACTCACTGTGAAATTATTTTCTTGGAGTCCATTATATTATGCGACAGAGGAAGTCTTAATCCTTTGGGTTTGAATGCTGCCTACAGGAGTCCTACACAGTTAAAAAAACAAAATGTAGGCCAGACCAGGATAAGCCCTCCTACTATGAGCATGCCTCAGTTCTATAGCAAAGCACTACCAACGGCATCATCATAAACAGAGATGAGAGGTCTATGTCCCTAATGGACTCCAAGAAATATTATTTTTATGGCGTGTACATATTTCCTATTCCTCTATTGAAGGACACAGGAAAGGTTAAAGCTTTGAAACTTCCAAAAGTAGTCCAACTGAAGGGTGGGCAACACAGCAAACAAACAATAAAAGGCCCGAAAAAACAGAAAATTGGGGACTGCCGAAAGAGCCGCCTGAAGGACTTTACACCTGAAGCTGGCATCAGATGAGGCCGTAATGTCCACAGAAGACCAGGTGGCAACTTTGCAGCTCTAGGAAACAGTTAGCTGATGCCAAAAAGGCCAGGAAGTGCTCACAGATCTAGCAGAGTGCACCCTGAAAGGAAAGAATTAAATCTATTCCTTAAGACCATACAAACCTTGGTGGAATGATGGTCTGTTAAAGCCACACAGTGATAGTGGGTGGAAAGCCTGGTTATTCTCCACTGACATATAACTGTAAATACAACTGGCAATCAGAAAAGATACGTTTAAAGTCATTCTGTCACTAAAATAAAAAGTTTAAATACCCTGCAAGAAGACATTGCAGTCTCACCTCTCCTGCTGCAGAGAGAAGCTACCAGCAGGAGATCCTTCAGAATGTGACTTCTGGGAGTGTACATTTCCTGGATGCACCTCTGTGCTCAGCTTCTGTCTATCAGCCCCTATATCATTTCAGGACACAATAGTAATGAAGGAGCCAGTAGACTGAACCTCTGAGCACAGCAGGGGATCCAGGAAATTGATATTCCGTGTCAGGGTCTGCAGAATCTTGAGCTTTCTCTTTACTACAGTGGATACCGGTGGGGTGGGCCTCAGAAGAGGCACGTATTTCATGTCTTCTACCATTTTTGATGTCAGAGTCACCTTAAAAAAAAACCAGAACTCCAGGCAATGTGAACAGCTCTATTAACTCCAGTTCACTTAAAAATGTTAAAATGATTATAAAACAGCACTACTTGCACAGGTGGTCACATATGTGGATATTCAATGATTTGAATACAAACGTTTATCAGTAGAGTTGAAGAGAATATTGGATAAGGGGCCAATTACTAATAATGCTGGCTTCTTGAATGTATGCCGATATGACCACCTGTGTTCCATGCAAGGGAAGGTTATTGCATATAGTACCAAAAATGCCCATACCATGCCATGATCCCTACCTATGTGGGCTAAACCTAATTACTACCAATTTATAAATCCTAAATATCCAAATTCTAATTTTTCAGAGCCACAGTCATAGTGTAGTATCTGCACTAGCTGCGGAAATGGGGAAAAGGGAGGACAGCAGGGGCTGAGTGACTCCTTCAGCCCCTTCATATTTCCTCTTTACGTTACATAAGACACATATGGACAGGGGGTGGACAGGTGAGGTGTTTCTCATTTGACTGGAGCTCCCTTTTAAAGAGTAAAAGAAAAAAAACTTCGGGCACACTACTTACAGAAGACTGTGAGCCTGATGGTAAGTTGTGTGCGTGTGTCGAGATGCAAGTTTTTTGCTAAACAAGTGTACAGTCCCGTCTGGGTTCGTGAGATCTTGGGAAAGATGTACATTTGTCCCGTGTCCATCTGAGAGTTATTGTAGAACCAGATATACTCGCACGGAGGGTTAGAAGAGGCTGTGCAGTTCAGGATCACTTTCTCCAGCTCGTTGGCAGCATAACCGTTCTCACTAATGGCGTATGGTTCAATGGTTATAATAGGTTCATCGGGACCATCTAAAAGGACAAAATCCACATGTGTATAGTTAATGACTAGTTTCATTTTAGCTAGGGCTGTGGAAATTAAAGATTAATTTCTCGATTAATCGTTAAACTTTTTGATCGATTAAAATTATTTTGATAGCTAATGAAAACACTCACCTCTTCGCCGGCTTCCGGGAGTCCCGTCGGCGATCCAATGACGTCAGCGGACTCCTCCCCCAAGTGGCTCTGGCAGCTAACGGAGGGAAGGGGGGAGGAGTCCGGTGACGTCGATGTCCGTGACGGCTAACGAAGGGAAGTGGGAGGGGTCCGGTGACGTCAATGTCTGTGACGTCACCGGACTCCTCCCCCCTTCGTTAGGCCCCATTCACACTGAATGACATAAAAATTGTGCGATTTTGAGCGATATTGCACGACGAGCGATATTGAGCGACTTGTCGCGCAACTTTTTCCTATTGGGCTGTATGCAATCAGGAGCGAAATCGCTTGAAAAAAGGGTCATGTAGGAGCTAGCCTAATATATATATTTTTTTTGTTTTAGTTTAACATGGGCTTTCAGTGCGTTCCAGGCATTTGCATGCATTTTTGATGCGTTTGCAGATCCAGAGCAGGTAAAATAGGGCTTGCCGCAGTTTTTTCACCTGCTCTGGAACTGCACGCTGCGATGTGAACTGGAGCTAAAAATACCATAGGAATACATTGGACGCAGTTTTGATCCGTTCTGCACCTGCTCTACGCTTGGTGTGAAGTAGCCCTAAGACGAGTGACAACGCTGCTGTGTGATTTCACTGCAGCTCGAACTTTGCCATCAATTTTTTTACAGTATGTGGAGAAAGGAATCTACTGGCAGGATCAACAGGTAATAAAACTGTTACGAGGGACCCCCATAAAAAAAACTGCTGTGTTAATGCTGGTGACATACTGCACTGTATATACAATGTTGTATTTTGCCCATAGTTACACGAGGAAGCCCAAGAATGCAAGATCTCTGGACTGGGGCCGAGCGAATTTAATGCCGTGCTCTACACTTGCTTCTGTATCCCGAAACCAGAGATCCTCAGCTGCAAAAATGAGATCCTGGCATGATTCTGCTCTTCACAATCAGTCAGAGAAGACAATATAGATTTCTATGGGGCTATCTCTGCCAACTGACTAACTGCAGAATGCTATTTCATGTTACCATCTGCAAGCAAAGCCTTTACTTACATACAACATCCAGGGACAGTCTTCCACTGATCTTTTCATTGACCATGTTCCTCACAGTGCAGGTATACCAGCCGGTGTGTTCTCTGCTGACTGGTGATAGGAGAAGCACGTTGTCTGTGCCCTCCTGAACTTTAAATGATCCCTCAAAAACAGAGTGTCTCTGCCAGATGTATGTAACAGGCCTTGTTCCAACCTCAACTGTACATGTCATGTGAACTTCTGTTCCTTCTATTGGTTTCTCGTTGTCGATCTTCAGACTGGGGGTTATAACGGGCACTGAAAACCAAACACAAGGAGCAAAATCAACAACTAAATCAATATTACTTCCACAGTTTGCTATTTTATGCAAAGCCAGGAGAGGGCAAATTAAAAGGAGAACTATGGGGTCAGGGCTTGTCCCCATAGTTCTCCTTAGGGCAACGGGAGGACACAAACTAGCGTCCTCCCGTCACCCTAGGCTCAGTATACCGCGAGCTACAGCTCATTATATACTGAGACGCCAGAGCGGATCCCGACATCGATGTCGAGATCCGCCCAGCTGCGTGACTGACAGCTGGCTCTGCCTCTAGAGAGCTGTACCTGCCCCCTCCCCCGTCCGTTCCGCCAGTCAGCGCTGGCGGATCGGAGCGAGCGGGGAATCCATCCCCTCCCCTGTCACGGCAGAGAGCCGTGACAGGATCGAGAAGTGAGCGAACACCGGCATGTGTTCGCTCACCTCCCGATCTACTGAGCCGACCTGTGACAGTCTCATTGTCACAGGTCGGCTAGAACTATGAGGTGAGTGAAAAGCCCCTCCCCCTCATAGTTCTCCTTTAATACAGAATTTAGGAGCTATGCAGCTTCCTATAAGAGCCATTTGCTACGTTTTTCACCCTCAAGGAGCCAGGAAATACAAGTTTTATATCATGTGACTGGGCTCTTTACCTGGATTTTTCTGCCATTGCATAATTTTAGTGAGTTTTGCGTGCTTAGAAGTCCCAAAGCAAGTGAACCGCTAAGCACATTTGTAAAGCACACAGCTGTTCATTATAAATATGACTTGTATTTGTTGTTGTAAGGCCATACTGCTGCTTTATAATGCGCCCCCAAGCCAGGAATGCTGGAGGCGCTCAGATGCAGCTGAGTATTGGATGCAGGCAGATGACGCTGCATCCCAGCCCTGACTTCACGCATGCCCCTGGCAGCAGCTAGGGAAGTCTTTAGCATTCTGGAGGCCCAGCAAAAGCATTCTGAGACAAACAACCATCTTGGAAAGTTTAAACATGTAAAATAATAACTTCCTCAAACAAGTAGGCACGCCACTTATGCCGGTGGCCATGACAAATTGTTAAACTGAAGGCAAAAAAAAAGTTTCGTGCCTATCTATTGAAAGACACGAGAAGTCATTACTGTAGGGTTAGACTGCTAGACATTGGCAAGTCTTCACTATCCTAAGAGAATGGACATCTTCTCATGTTCTTTTCAATCAAAGTTATTCTCGACATTGGTGCTATAGTTGGACTCTATGATTACAGATATCTGAATCATTCTATCCTCAGCTTGCCTCAGAATGCGTTTTCCAGACCCTGCTGCATTGGCCGCGCAGGGCTAGCCTAGAAGTGACTTTTGGACACTGGGTTCCACGTAAAGCGATTTCCAGACCTCGTTCTAGTAACAAATCAGCTGCTTTCCAGGTCCAGAGCCGTTTGCATTGCCTCAGTGCTTGCCCTGTCACTAAAGACTCACTCTGTGAGTAGGTTAATCAGGCTGAGCACCAGAAAAACGTCATTATTTGAGGAGCACCTTTGAATTTTCCCGCTTTCCATCGGTTACCATAGAAGGGGTTAATGGCGAGGGACTAAGCATGGACGTCATCTGCTGGGTGGAAAGTTGTGCATGCGCTCCTTCTCGCCATTTAGCATTGATAGGATGCATATCCCCACTGCTGCTCTTGGTTCAATTGGTTCCTACTACCCTATCTACAGTGATTTAGGTCACTGGCCTTCACCATCTGCCAGCTGACTGGGTTTTGTGGTTTTTACAGCGTCCAGCCATCCTCGCTCTAGGTAGAGTTGCCCATATACCTGCATCTACCTAGAGGGAGGACGGCTGGACGCTGTATGAGGTTATTTAATGCAGTTTCCCCCCAATCTCTCCTAACTGAAACTCCGTACCTCAGTACGAGCTCTGAATATAGAGAGACTTGTTGCACTTCTTACCGGATACCCCAATGACAGGGGAGGGTGCTTGTAGTGACTGCGGATGGCACCGCTAGTTACATGGATCATTTGAAGAGATGTCACCAGCACACCAAAAATCCTTTCAGGATAACCATTTGTTAATTTAATAAGAACCATGTCAAATAAAAACAAGCGCTTTCGGGGCCACGCAGGGTCCCTTTATCAGGCTTAACATTGACATCAGTATAAGCTGAGCTTTGCAGCTGTGATAGAATGAGCCTTTCCAGGCTTGAATGCAAATATTAACCTCTTGCCGTCCGCCCGTTGTAAAAAAACGGACTGACGGCACTGCTGCATTGGCGGGTTGCCGTCTCCAGACGGCAATTTTTTTCTGCTCGCGCGCGCCCCCTAGCGGGCAGAAAAGTATATATTATTATTCATGCATTTCTTTCATTTTTGCAAAAGGTGAACTGAGCCTTTAAAGAAACCCAGGGCTGTCTGCACGTAGAACAAGCTAGTTTCCTGGCATAGGAATCCTCTGGCAGTTGTGCGGAATGGTCCAATGACTTTGTGGGACATTCAGAAAGGGAAGGGTTGTGACCCCGAAGTAAACCAGTGTTATGGTTGTCACCAGAACATAAATAGAGGGAATATTCTTCAATGAGGATGCAGACAGCAACAAAAACCTGGCGTGTTCTTAGCTTGTAACATTGTGCTGGAGTTCTCCCTCAATTACACAGAATCACTAGAAATCAGAAACAAAATGCTTCCTTACCTAGAACAATCAGGTCAACATAGACAGGAGGCAAGTTGACTTTCCAAGCCACACACATGAACTGCCCCTCGGCCCGCAGAGTCAGTTTGTCTATGACCAAGGTACTGTCTCTCAGACTGACGATTCCCAGTTGAGCGGCTTCCTCATACATGAAATCTTTCCAAGCAATGGGGACAGTAAGATTCGTTCCCAGTGCAATAAATGTCCAGAGGAAAGTGACGGAAGAATTGATTTCTCCACACCCGAGCTCCACAGACTGGTCCAGCACTCCATAGAGTACCTGTGGAGCTGCCGGCGTTTCCACTTTTTGACCTGGAAGAAAGCACAAAGGACTTATGTTAATACTCTGGACTGCATCGATAATAACAGTCTTCTCTCTGAGATCATTTGTTCCCCACACACTAACAAAAAAATGAGACCAAGTTACTTGTGTACACATAATGATGTGCTGATGCATTCTTAATGCATGTAAAAAAATATTGACAACCTTCCCGTCATCATAAATCTCTAGCAGGTTTTTACAAATAAATGTTCTGACACGCAGTCATTTTCACCGTAACATGTGGTCTACAACGGCCAGTGTCCCAGACCTCTGTTCTTCATTGCTGAAATAAAGTTTGGTACCTTAGCATTGATCACGTCCCATCCTGATTATGTGGACATTGGTCCTGCACAGAGCACAGTGTAGGCAAGATGGTGGCAACGAGACCAGTCAATGTATTGCACATTTTTTTTTTTTTTAAACAAGGTAGATTGATGAAGGGGAAGGGGGTATCCAGCATTCTTTTTTTAATGTGGCCAGAGTATCTCATTAAAGGAAATCAAACTTACAGCAGTAGAAACTTACTGGGCACTTGCTTATTAAGGGTTAATTGAGTCTAGAATAAAAAATCATGTATAAAATGCTGCGATTTCACCCGTTTCCCCTGAAGTCCTATACTTTCCTGTCCACACTCCTCCAAGATCATTCCCTCACAGCCACTGCTCCAGAAGTCTATTGCCCGACTCCTGCTTTTTAATCTATTCCTATGAATAGTCAATCTATTTATGCATCCCAACAGTGGACATAGGTACACATTAAGATTATTTACCCCAGAGCCCCGCCATGAGACTTCTGATGGCCTCTCCCAATATTTTAGAGATTAGAAGAAAAAAAAACCTGGCTTTAGATATACTTAATATATAATATAATATATACGCAACCTTTTCTTTTCAGGGTCATATACTAAATGTCCTCCGATGACCCAAAACTCAGTATATAGCGGGATATCGCGGCACCGCAGCCAGGACAGATCCTGACAATACTGTTGAGATCCATCCTGCTGGCTGATTGACAGCTGGCTCTGCCTCTCTAGAGACAGAGCCAGCTGTGCCCACCCCACTCCCCCTCCAGTCAGCGCTGGAGAAAGGGAGGGGGGGATCCCTGCGGGGAGCGGTGACTGACAATCACCGCTCTCTGCAGGGAAAGGATCGGGAAGTCATCGATCGGCGGTATGTGTTCGCTGACTTCCCGTTCAATAGAGGCGACCTGTGACAGCTTTAGTGTCACAGGTCGGCTTGAGCTTTGGGAATGAGTGTTTTCACTCACCCCATAATTCTCCTTTAACTGATAACTTAAATAAAAGTACTGATAGCCTTTAGGTCCTGTTCACACCATTGCGTTGCGCTAAACAAACAGTATCCACGCATTTAGCACATGCGTTTAGTGCATGCACCTAGTGTGTGGTACTGTGTTCTAGGTATGTTGGCATTCATTTGAATGGCACCCCAATGCACCCCTTGGTGGCATGCATTACTTTTTCCAATGCAAAGCATTTCGGTATTGCTCAAACACCAGGTGGGTTGGGTGCCATTGAAATGAATAGCAACACATGGAGAGTACAGTAACAGACACTGTGTGCTGTGCCATAGCGTGTGCTAAATGCACAGATACCATGTGTTTAGTGCAGCACTATGGTATAAACAGGATCTAAAGCCTAACAAACACGACCAGGGTTTTCCTCTACTCGCTGAGGGACCATCGGTGAAGATTTCACGTGAAGAACAAAAGCAGCATCAACAAATTCATGAGCCAGGGGCAAATGATTGTGCTTTATTACACATTGATATCCAATGCATTTCACGCTTCCTCAGGGCTTAGAAGCACAAGTCAAATCTGATCAATACAGATGTCACACACTGGGTAGCTACCTTGCCTTTTCATTAAAATAAGCAAGAATATTAAAAACTTACTGTTGCATTGGGGCTACCCCCGCACTGTAAGGGATAAGCGCTTCTTTTGTCTAGGAGGCTCAAATAAAGCAGATATACTCACCTGATCCTAAGTCCCGCTGTGGTGCTATACCGGTCTCTACAGCATTTTCTCCCCTGGGCTGCAAAGGTGTGAAGACTGCAGGATTTTTGAAAAACAAATAACCTTTAAAA
>NW_017306644.1:97686-118747 GCF_000935625.1 Nanorana parkeri | reverse complement strand
CCTCCCCCCCCCCCCCCCCCCCCACACACACACACACTGAAAGGATTAAGTGCTTGTTTTGGTCTAGGGGCGAAAATAAAGAAATACTTACCTGATCCCCAGTCCCATGGCAGTGACCGCTCACCTCTCTCCCCCTCCACTCCGACTGTAGTAGGTCCCTCTGTGTCTTCATGTCTAATGGACCTGTATTAGATGTGATGGAGTCAAGAGTCCTTAGCCCTGACCTGGAGCCCAGGGGGCGAAGAGGCTGCAGAGACCAGTCTAGCAGCCTGGTGGGACCGAAGATCAGGTGAGTATATCTGCTTTATTTGAGCCCCATAGACAAAACAAGCACCGCAAGGGTACGTTTTTAAAATCAGAACTTCAATAACCAGAAATGCTGACACTTATTGAGAATTGCTGCAGCTGATCTACTTCCAAGCCCTGAAGAAGGCAGATCCTGTTACCCCTAAAAAGGTTCTTATAACAAAAAAATATATAATTTGCACCTAACCAACTCATTGATTTTTGGCACTTTTTCTTCTACACTTTATGTCCTCAAAAGGCATTCTTCTGTATAAATCAATAAACCATAAACTACTCACCAAAGGACAAAGCTGGAAAAACAAAGAGAATGACAAAGAGCGCTCTGAGATGACAATTTCCTGTCAGTCCATAATCCATTTCCCCATTTCGCTTGCAGAAAAATCCTCCAAAAGAGAAGTTGTTGCAGAGATCTCCCTTCCTTGCTGGACCTCTGGTTTATGGAATCACTACTGATGGAATGCGCTCAATATTTCCATTTGCCATATACACTAATGCACGACGCTCGTGTTACACCCTCTGAATAATTCACCCGAGTCCCTTTATCGTGTTTCCTGTTGCATACTGTTGTCCCATCTTAATTTATAATGCAAGAGGAGGTTCACAGTCCTCGCTCTAAACCTGAAACCTCCTTTACAAAGTCTTCTCTTTCCTCTAGATATTAATATATAGAACCAAGGTTATCAAAGTCAGCTGATAATAAGGAATGGCACCTTGCCAAATCACCCCAAAAGGTTTAAAGAACCTATTCTGTTTAAAGCTGAGATTTTAGTTGTTTCAGTTTTGCATGGATGCTTGCGAGGCAAAACACACGGAGACTTATCTCGTTTGGACTCCAACGGTGAGATATTTCCTCTAGAATTCCTGCTCAACCTAACAGCCTGCAGCCATTGCAAAGCCAAATGTCACACTTTGGGTAGATTCTCCATAACACAAAAATAAACAAACAATGAATAGTAGGGATGCACCGATACCGATATTTACATTTCGGTAATCGCCGATATCAAGTACCGTTACCAGTACTTCCGGGAGCATAGAGCCGGCTTCCCGGGGCAATCAGTGAGCCAGGCGGTGTGTCATTACCCACCTACCAGCTTCTTGATTGCCCAGGAAGCCGACTCCTTTCTGTTTGGCCGGGAAGCCCGCTTCCCAGTCAATCGGCATCGAGGCCGGCCAAACAGATCTGACAATATGGTGACATAACCTCCACCCTGCAGACACCTTATTCCCCTCACATCGATCCTCAGCAGCAGCCATTACCATACCACAGATGTCCCTCGCCAAGCTGGGCAGACAGCGCTCTCCAAGCTCTCCCTACGTCTCCTGTGTGCACAGCGCCCGCGTGATCGGCCCTCAGCCTGCTACTGTGCAGACTGCCCAGTGCTCACATTCAGACATCCTCTGACAGCATCAAGCAGGCGGTGCTGGCGCTGTGCACACAGGAGACGTGGGCAGATGCGGGAGAGCGGTATCTGCCCAGCTGGCCGAGGGACTGCTACAGTAATGACGGCTGATGAGGATCTATGTCAGGGGAATGATTTGTCTGCAAGGTGGGGGTCGTGTCACCATATTATCACATTTGTTTGCCCGGCTCAATGCTGATTGGCTTTGAAGCTGGCTTACCGGCCAACCAGCATGGAGCCGGCCAAACAGCATGGAGCCAGCTTCCATGTTCCCTCGCAGCACTGCCAGTCAGAGGTAAAATCTCCCTCTGACCGGAAGCTCCAGTATCGGGAAAGGTATCGGAGCATTTGGGTGAGTACGAGTACTCACCCAAATAGTACGAGGAATGCAACATTTGAAAAGAAAATATCAACACTGAAGTCTCAATTGATTCCTATTAAAAACCATATATTTATATATGCAAAACAAAGTGATTTCAGACAGAGGACACTTGATAAAGAGACAAAGTGTATCGGTGTGTTAACATGAATGTCAGGTCAAATAAACAAAAAATATTCAGTGCATTTTATTAGTATATACGCATTTCCCCATAGCTTGTCTCCATAAACTCTGCAATTATAGAACAATACCTGATGACCCTCCAAGAAATGTAGTCAATTCCTCTGCTGCACTGAAATACCAAACAATAGGGGGAATTTATCAAAACTAGAAAAGACAAAACCAATCAGCATCTCTCTTCAGTTTGCTCAGGTAAGATTTGAAAATGAGACAGAGAAGCTGATTGGTTGCAGTGCAAATCTGCTCCAGATTTTGTCTGCTCCAGTTCTGATAAAGTCCCCCTAATGTGGTGAGCCCTGTCTGAGGTCTCTCTGTTGGACTACAGGACTCCCCCCACCTCAAGAACATAAGGAGAGGGGATGATCTGAATATCAGCAAAAGAGAACTCAAACACAAAAAAGGACCCTGCGTGTCCCCAAAACATTATTATTATTGGCGTTTATAATGCACCGACAATTTACGCAGTACTTTATACAGTGCGCATTCACATCAGTCCCTGCTCTCAAGTAGCTTACAATCTAAAGTCCCCATCTCACATGCATATATACAAGGGCTACTTTAGACAGGAGCCAATTTACATACCAGCATGTCTTTGGAGTCTACTGCTTGTAGATAGGGATTCGAACCATGGATAACCAGTGCTACAAGGCAGAAGCACTAACCACTACACCACTGTGCTGCCCATTGCCACTGACTACGCGGCCATACGCCGCCCTATGCTCACCTCAAGTGCAGGTCCGTACGGGTGTTTCCTGGCTCGGATGCAGACAGGAATGCGGCGGGTGAGCGTACTGGGACGTACGGCCGTGTAGTCCCATATAGAAGGACGGGGGCTGCATACGAATCACACGCAGCACCTGTCCTTACCGGGAGCTGCCCGATATGGCCCTCCACGCATCATGGAGCTGCACGTGCTGGCCGATTCCAGTGTGAATGAGGCCTTATAGTGGCTAAGAGAAGGGCTGACAAAGTGTCACACGGTAGGAAAAGGCGAAATTTGCATACAGAGCGCACATTTTTATATAGAGAGACCTCGGTTTTTGAATCTGTGTGGTAACTACAGGGAGTAGAAAGTGTAACCATCAGCAAAATCCAAACTGAATTGTTTGATCTGTTATTTCTCTACTTCTTTTAAATTATAACATAATAACTAAACCAGCCATTAGATGTGGTGGTGGCATTAGTTTCCATTTTTCATACCAAGAACATTATTTATAAGTTTTGAAAAGACCCTTTAGACGTGCTAAAAATGCAGTGACTTCTCACTTCCAGTGTGATGAACTGAAAGCAAAAAAAATGTTTTCATGTCTATAAAACTACTAATCCCCACCCCATGTAAAGAAGAGGAAAAAAATAAACGTGTTTGTGGTCCAGCCTTGATGGTAACTAGGGATGCACCGATACTGGTTTTTCAGTCTCGAGTACCGATATTTTGCTTTTGGTACTCGCCGGTACCGATACCGGTGCTTCCGCTGGCATGGACCCAGCTTTCCGGGCAATCAGGAAGCCGGGCAGCGGGTAATGACATGCCGCCTGCCTTCCTGATTACCTGTGAAGTCGGCTCCACATTGTTTGGCCGGCTCCATTGTGATTGGCCAGGAAACCAGCTTCCCAGCCAATCAGCATGGAGACGGCTTCCCGGGCAATCAGTAATGACCCGACTCCCTGATTGGCCGGGAAGCCGGCTCCATGCTGGTTAGCTGAAAAGAAGGCTTCCCAGCCAATAAGCATGCACTACAATCTCATGTTTAGTTTACTAATTTGTATTGAGATTGGAGTCTATCCCCGGAGCGAGCTTGGGGCGGTGACTACTTTACAACACACACAGGCACCATGGGGAACAAAAGTAGCCCCCCTCCAGAAGGAAGGACAGTGTCAGCACCAATTCAGAGATGATTGGAGGATCTACAGCAGAGTGATTCACAAATAAGATACATTGTTGTTTATAGTTAAGGTACTGAATGTATTTTAAGATTTAACTCCTGAGTTTAGTGTCACTTTAATGCTCGTCACAGACCGTATCATACATGTCAGTTTTTTAGTTTGTCCATAAACAAGGTAATAAGATGAACCCATCATCCAGACAACACCTGACCCTTATGTCATTTGGATATTAGTGACAGCATGTCATTTTTTCCTTTGCCCTCTTTGTGTCTGTCCCTCTATGACGAATGAGATGTAACACTTCGCCTCAACATATCCAGTTCTGAGGTAACCAGAGATGACACCCTTAGGCTCCGTTCCCACTGCGCGATATGCAAATCGCGCGTTTGTCGCGCGATTTGCATATTGCGCGACATCGCGAGATGTCGCGTTCAAGCTTGCATTGAGCAAGCTTGAATCGCGGCTAAATCCGCTCAAAAAAGGGTCCTGCTGTAGCGACACACGACCCGCTACAGCAGGACCCTTTGCCCCATTGGATTGCATTGGAGCGCGATATCGCGCGGTAATTTGCAGCGATATCGCGGGAATTACCGCGCGATAAATCGCTCAATGTGAACGGGGTCTTAGGTGGCAGCTGAATACGGAGTGCAGGAATCTAGCTTCTGCTAATGGGTGCTGAGTCGTGTCTTATAGATGATGAAAATAAGGTCTGGTTCACACCTAGGCGTATTGCATATGCGCGTCTGTCGCGCGTTTTTTTACCGCGCGTCTCCGAAGGCTACTTGGCTGTATCCCAATGGAAACGCCCTACAAAACGGCCCAAAGTAGTACCCGGACCTTTTCAGGCGTGGGCCGTTTTGTAAGGCGTTAGGGACGGGCGGAAATACGGCAAGGTGGGAACGAGACCATTGACTACAATGCAATTTATATTTTTGACCGTTTTGTAGAGCGTTCGTCGAGCGTACAACGCGCTACAAAACGGTCAGGTGTGAACGAGGGCTAAAGGATGTGAACACTGTGAGAGGATCATTTATTTAGCATCAGGACTTTTTGTTCATTTAAATCTTTTCATAAACTTGTAATACCGGAGCTACTGGCAGGATCAACAGGTAAGAAAATGATCTCAACGGAGGCCTCAGGAAAACAAAACTGTCTATGTTAAAGTGACACTAAACTCAGGAGTTAAATCTTAAAAATACATTCAGGTACCTTAAAAGTATTGAGCAGCCTCGACTAGATATAACGTAGGAAGGACTGTTCATACGTCCTATAACATCTCCTCTGTTTCTATCTGGAATTCCACCATTTTGTCATTATTTTCTTGTGCACAATAGCAGACGGCTCTGTTTACCTCACCTCAGAATCTAACACATTTAGCCAAAATGGTAAAATATTGCTGTGGTTATACGTAGACGAGGCACAGAAAGACGAATCCTACCATGAACAATACTGAGCCTGATGAAAGGACCCTGCGTTGCCCCGGAAGTTCGCCATCTTTGTAACAATACGCATCAATAAAGGGCGTTTGTTTGGACACATATCCATGTGTGCTGGTGACATCTTGTTTCTATTGATTGGAGCGGCGCCATCCGCAGTCATCTCAGCATCCATCTCATACAGGGGTTTACCGGTAAGGAGTGCGGCAGGATACCTATTGGACTACCATAAACAAGGCGCGAGTACTGTGTGCATCCATAGACGACGCTGCTTTTGGTCTGTCATGGCCAATCCCACACCGAGGCAAAGAATTGCATGCACATGTTGGCTGAGTTGTAGGGACTACCAGGGTCTACAAGATCCACCCTGTGACCCAGTTAGCCGCTGGTGGAAGCTCCTGACAAAAGAAAAACATTTTAAAAAATTCCCTGCAAAAAGAAGGGGGACCAGGATGCACAGTAGGGAGCTGATCCCCAGACACTAGGTAAAAAAAACTGAACTGTCAATAGCATATGGATGGTTTGGCCACCAACAGGGACCACCACTAGGCTGTGCTTTTGGTTTTTTTTTGTCTAGTGCCCTACTCCTGAAGGTGGCACTATAACCCAATGGTCAGATCTCTGCTGTGTCCGTCAATGAACTGAAGAGAAAGTTGTAATAACTTACAGTGTACTGGGCTGAAATCTTTAACAACGTTATCAGCTTTCCCAGCTATTTCATGTGATCTACAAAACAACATCCCGCCTATGTAATGGTGATGAGGAGAGGAGGATGTGTTTGTAATCCAAATAAGGGGAGCATTTTAGGATGACAGCGCTGTCCCTCCACAGATATAGTACGGTCAAGGAGTGTTGTCACCCTAAGACAGGAAGTTTGTTGGTTGCAGGATTACTAGGTGAAAAGTTTAAAAAAACAAACTGAACAAGAAAAAAAAATACAACCACCACATCTAAGGTCTGCTAAACTGCAAATATTAAAGTTATGCGTTTAGATATCCGTGACCAGTAAATGTGTGTATATATTATGTGCACTCTCCCAACGTATATATTATGTGCACTCTCCCAACGTATATATTATGTGCACTCCCAACGTATATATTATGTGCACTCTCCCAACGTATATATTATGTGCACTCTCCCAACGTATATATTATGTGCACTCTCCCAACGTATATATTATGTGCACTCTCCCAACGTATATATATTATGTGCACTCTCCCAACGTATATATATTATGTGCACACTCTCTCTCTCAGCGGAGGGCGACCAAACTCATCAAAGGGATGGAGGACCAGAGCTATGAGGCACGGTCACTAAATTTAAATATGTTCACGCTGGAACTAAGGAGATTAAGGGGGGACATGATTTTCATGTACAAAATGTTCCATAGTCATAGCGACATTAGCAACAAACTCTTTAAGATTAATTCCGTAACAAAGACTAGAGGACACCACCTGAAACTGGTAGAAAAAAAATTCAAACACAAGGGGCGAAGGGGATTCTTCTCAGTTTGAGCGGTTAGGGTCTGGAACTCACTGCCGCAAGCAGTGATTTCAGCTAATAGTGTGGAATCATTCAAGAGGCTTTTGGACGATTTCCTGAGAAACGGTAATATACAGGGGTACAAGTACTCCTAAAAACGAGATGACTCAGGGACCTATACACACACACAATAGGTTGGACTTGATGGACATGTGTCTTTATTCAACCTCAAATACTATGTAATGAACAAACAACATAGCATTAGCAAAGCAAGATATTCCATTACTAAATTAGATACAAGGACAAATCTTCAAACCTGAGACTGTCCCTGGCGGCCTCCATATATGTCATGCTTTATAAGCCCCACCACCACCAGCGCACTATGTCATTGTGTGTACATACCTCCCCTGCCATTACGGCCCTTAATGACGTCACTGGCACAATCTGAGGTCACACTGACGCCCTTTGCAGTAACACAGCCGTCCTCTGATGCCACATTGGTGACCTTTGCGGTTACAAGGACGCCCTCTGAAGTAACACCCACATCCCCCAAGATCACGCCAACACCCTCTGAGGTCATACTGGTACCCTCTATGGTAACACTGATGCGCCCCCTGCAGTAACACAGCCGTCCTCCGAGGTCATACTGACATCCTTTGCAGTAACACCGATGCCTTCCAGGGTCACATTGACAAACTTTGGGGGGGTCACATTGACTCCCTATGAGGTAACACCCACACTCCCTAAGGCCACACAACACCCTCTGAGGTAACATCCACACTCCCTAAGGCCACACAACACCCTCTGAGGTAACATCCACACTCCCTAAGGCCACACAACACCCTCTGAGGTAACATCCACACTCCCTAAGGCCACACAACACCCTCTGAGGTAACATCCACACTCCCTAAGGCCACACAACACCCTCTGAGGTAACACCCACACTCTCTAAGGCCACACAACTCCCTCTGAAGTAACACCCACACAACTCCCTCTGAAGTAACACCCACACTCTCTAAGGCCACACAACTCCCTCTGAAGTAACACCCACACTCTCTAAAACCACACAACACCCTCTGGAGGTCACACCCACACTCTCTAAGGTCACACAACACCCTCTGGAGGTCACACCCACACTCTCTAAGGTCACACAACACCCTCTGGAGGTAACACCCACACTCTCTAAGGTCACACAACACCCTCTGGAGGTCACACTCACACTCTCTAAGGTCACACAACACCCTCTGGAGGTACCACCCACACTCCCTAAGGTCACACAACACCCTCTGGAGGTAACACCCACACTCTCTAAGGCCACACAACACTCGCTGAGATAACACCACACCCTCTAATGTCTCATAATCAAACGCTGAGGTAAATTCGTCTTCTCATTCCTCACCAGGCCCGATCAGCTGCACAGAAGCCGGGAACGACCACCAAGCTAACAGCGCCGCCCGCAGGTGAGGAGGACCCGGTGAGCTGACACACGTGCCCGCCTGCGTGGCGTCGTGACGTTCAGCCCTGGCGTAGTCTGGGGGCGTGAGCAGGTATATCTAAGTCCCCGCCCGGGCGTTGCGAATGGCTGTTCGCTGTAGTGAGGAGGCGATGGAGGCGCTGTGCAGAGGGCGAGGCCGAGGACGGGGGGTCCTGGCGGACGCTGTGCAGAAGTGGAACCCCTACCGGGAGCCCAGCGACCTGCAGAATAACAATGTAACTATAAAACGCCGACATGTATGTTACACACCCACCGGTTAACACGAGGGAGGGGGAGGGGTAAGCAGGGAAAGTTGTTTGTGGCGGGTACTCCGGGTGCAATGGGAAGACCCATCATCACCCCTAAATCCTTTACATGTCGGTTCACGTCCTTATTCCTGCAAATGTCATTTATTAATCATACCTGTGCAGCGCAGACCTATTATAAAGCCATTTACAAAGTCCATTCACCCTCACCCCTCATTATCCTGGAAAATAAACCCATTTATATACATCTACAGCCCAGTCCTTACCTCTGTGGTCAGAATGTTGGCTGGGAAAATGGTGTTTAATCGTTTGGGCTTGTTGAAGGAGATTTTCATTCACTTCCTGTCCTGTATACACAACAGGAAGTAGGAGGAGTTCTCCCCAAAAGGAAGTAAGTCCTCTGGTTGCTGATATCAGAACAAGTGTCCCCCGTAGGAATATTTTCCGTCACCTGTCCCCATGTGTACAGACCGTTGTCAGTGTTGCTGGACACGAATGGGTCATTGACTAAGCATTGGCGGTAGCGCAGAATGATCTCGGCCTTCAGTCACTGCGCCCACCACTGCTGCCTAGTCAATGACTGGTTTGGGGCCACAGGGGACACGTAAACATATTCACTGTCATTAGCGTCACTAGGTGGTGGCCTTGGCCTCAGTAATTGACCCCAAAGGCCCCATTCCACCCCCCTCCCCTCTAATATCCATTTACATACGCACAAGTGTTTACATGCGTTCTACGTCATGTGTTCTAAATCAGATTTTCTACTTTAGGTTTACGCAGCTCAGCGCTATGGAGGAATACTGATCACGGCGCAGCTGTGTGCCTGGGGCCCCAGAGCCTACCATACTGCTGCGTTCAGATCCGTATAAAGCTGTACAGATCTGGACGCAGCGTTTTGCACGCCTGTGTGTGTGAATTCCTCTTCCTGTCTATATTACAGGAGGGGGCGGAGACAAGACCTGTCACCCTGCACAAGGAGAGAGAGCAGCAGTGAGCGGTCTTTATTACTGGAGGGGGCGGAGACAAGACCAGTCACCCTGCACAAGGAAAGAGAGCAGCAGAGACCGGTCTTTATTACAGGAGGGGGCGGAGACAAGACCAGTCACTCTGCACAAGGAGAGAGAGCAGTAGTGACCAGTCTTTATTACAGAGGAGGGTGGAGACCAGACCAGACCAGTCACCCTACACAAGGAGACAGCAGCAGTAAGCGGTCTTTATTACAAGAGGGGGCGGAGACAAGACCAGTCACCGGGCACAAGGAGAGAGCAGCAGTGTCCAGTCTTTATTACAGAGGAGGGTGGAGACCAGACCAGTCACCCTACACAATGAGAGAGGAGCAGTGACTGGTCTTTATTACAGGAGGGGGCGGAGACAAGACCCGCCACCCTGCACAAGGAGAGAGAGAGAGAGAGCAGCAGTGACTGGTCTTTATTACAGGAGGGGGCGGAGACAAGACCAGCCACCCTGCACAAGGAGAGAGAGCAGCAGTGGGGAAGAATACACACGACTCTTGCGTGAGCACAATATTTACTGATCCCAGAGTTCGGCCTTAAGTTTCAGAAGAAACGCGTACACTACAGTAGCAGCATTGTGTACCATTGAAGCCGTCTAGGAACTGTATATTGTGCATTTCTATAGGACAATTGCAATGCTTTTTATGGATGCTCTTATGCAGCTACGTATACATCTTCTGTTCTTCACATTTGTTCTAAATGTCTGTTTTTAGCTTCTGTAATCTTGTGTATATTTTTCATGTTACAGATCCTGGATGCAGGTGATCACACCTGTTCATATTCGGAAGGTAAGATTGTGGGCGGCGGTGTATAAATATATATTCAGCAGGTACACGCTGCAGCCAATGGTTTGTGGTCATCTGCCCATCGTGCCAATATAAGCTTGTTGGATGTCCCATTCCCCAACCATGGCCAGTAATATGGTGATGTCCCCCCTCCCCCCCGTGCAGGTACAACAGCCTCCATTCTTCTGGGAAGACTTTCCTTAGGATTCTGGAGAGTGTCTGTGGGGATTTGGGCTCATTTAGCCAACAGAGTATCTGTGAGGTCCGGTATGGATGGTGGTGAGAAGACCTGGCGAGCAATTGGCATTCTAGTTCATTCCAAAGGTGCTCAGTAGGGATGAGGTCAGGGCTCTGAGCAGTCAAGTCTCTAAACTAAATTTCTCACACCGTGTCTTTATGAAGCTGGCGCTGTACACGGGGCACAGCCATGCCGGAACAGAAAAGGGCCGTCACCAAAGTGTTACTACAAGATTGGAAGCCCCCAACTGTCTGGAATCTCTTTGACTGCTGTGACATTAACAATCCCTTCACTGGAAATGCCTGAGCTCAAAAATTTGGAGGGGTCTCCACCTACCTTTGGCCCTAGTATGATGGTAATGTGGCCACCATAAAGAGTATATAGATGGATACAAATGTGTCTGTATTTATATACAACTAGTGGCCCCTGGAAGTGCCTTGTGCTTCTGTTTGGTTCTGCTATGGGCAATGGTGGGCCTGGAATAAACTTGCAGCATAACCTACCCCAGCCATTTCCACAGATTGTCAGTAGATATCCACTCCAATCCATGTAGTTTCACCATTCCAGTGTTGGATAAGAAACACTTGTGACCAAATAGTAACAGGAACTAAAAATTGGGCAAAATAGTGACATATGTATGTATTAACCAGTTGACATCCGCGGTGTTACACCCCCTTCCCATCCAGGCCATTTTTCAGTATTCAGCGCTGCGGTTCGCTCCGATTCGCCAGCGCTGACTGGCGGAATGGATGGGGGAGGGGGTGGGTACAGCTGGCTCTGCCTCTAGATAGGCAGAGCCAGCTGTCACTCACGCAGCTGGGCGGATCCAGACATAATTGTCGGGATCCACTTCGGCTGTGGCGTCTCTGTATACTGCAAGCTACAGCTCGCGGTATACTGAGCTTAGGGTGACGGGAGGACGATAGTTTGCGTTCTCCCGCGACCCTCAGGAGAACTATGGGGAAAAGCCCTGACCCCATAGTTCTCCTTTTAACTTTATGCTCTTCCAAGATGTTGTCAGCTGTTCAGAGGGGGGTGCATTGCAGGATCTGGGGTATTGCTGACTCCTGCCCGCTATTGTACACAGTGGACAAGGTGAAGTGAACCTGGAAGTGTTCACTGATTGTGTACAGTGCATTCAGAAAGTATTCAGACCCCCTTCACTTGTTTTCAATGTTTGTTGCAGCCCGATACTACAGTCGTTTCTCATGACTCTACACTCCGTACCCCATAATGACAAAGAGAAAACAGAATTTTAGAAAAATTCATTTTTTTTCTTTTTAATACATTCATAGACATATCACATATACTTAGTGACATTAAACCCTCAGATTTTTTAACATAAAACAATAGTGTAATGTGCGCCTTACTGTAATCCATGGCTGTTTCCCTTCTCTTTGCTGCTCTTCCTTTTAAATCCTCATATCTTCTCATGCTGGGCAGAACTTCTGTTTTGCAGCAGACTGCCTTGTCTCAGGAATGGATACATGGTGTCTGTGTGCAGGTTCACAACCTGAGCCAGCACTACAGGAAGAGGCACTCAGCTGCAAAGGGAAGTTCTCCCCCAGCATGAGAAGACATGAGGATTTAAAAGGAAGAGCAGCAAAGAGAAGGGAACCAACCATGGATTACAGTAAGGCGCACATTACAGTATTGTTTTATGTTAAAAAATCTGAGGGTTTAATGTCACTTTAAGTATTCAGACCCTTTACGCAGCACTTTGTTGAAGCACATTTGGCAGCAATTACAGCCTCGAGTCTTTTTGGGTATGGCACCACAAGCTTTACACACCTGGATTGTGGGATGTTCTGCCATTGTTTGCAAATCCTCTGAAGCTCAGTCAGGTTGGATGGGGGCCGTCGGTGGACGGCCATTTTCAGGTCTCTCAAGAGATGTTCAATAGGGATCAAGTCAGACCTCTGGCTGGGCCACTCTAGGACATTCACAGAGTTGTCCCCAAGCCGCTCCTGTGTTGTCTTGGTGTGTGCTGAGGATCGTTGTCATGTTGGAAGGTGAACCTTCGGGCCAGTCTGAGGTCCTGAGCGCTGTGGAACAGGTTTTCACTGAGGATATCTCTGTACTTTGCTCCATTCAGCTTTCCCTCAACCCTGAACTGTCTCCAAGTCCCTGCTGCTGACAAATACCCCCACAGCACGATGCCGCCACCACCATGCTTCACTGTTGGGATGGTATTGGGCAGGTGATGAGCGGTGTCGTCTGGTTTCCTCCAGATATAACGCTTAGAATTGAAGCCAAACCGTCCAACCTTGTTGTCATCAGACCAGAGAGTCTTGTTCCTCAGCCTGAGAGTCCTTCAGGTGTTTTTTCCGCAAACTCCAAGTTTCTATCTGTGGGCAGTTCCTTTGACCTCATTTATTATTATTCTACAAGCGCCAACAGTTTGCGCCGCGCTTTACAAAATTGAGGGAGACGATACAATTTCAGTACAGGGGGTAGGAGTGCCCTGCTCGTGCGAGCTTATAATCTATTAGGAGGGGGCAAGTGATACAAAAGGTAACCTCATGGCGTTTGCTCTGATACAGTATGCATTGTCAACTGTGAGGCCTTCTATAGAGAGGGGCGGGACGGACGGCGTTTCCGTCCATCAAAAGTCGTACGACCTACACTGTGCTAACGAAAATACGGCAAATCAATTACCGCATGTCGTCCGGGTCCTTTTTTGTTAATTACGGCTAAATTAATCTTGCGATCATCGGGGCAGGATGGGGCTGCCGTAGGAAAATCGTACGACTATTCGATCATCGGATTAAAAGTTTCGTCCGATAAAGGTGTATGGGCACCTTAAGACATTACAGAAGTAGAGCACCGATGTGTGGGTTTTATGACACCCCAAGTAAGGCTGGGCACACACCTTACAACCATCGCAAGACTTTTTTGTCTTGCGATGGTTGTAAGGTACTTAAAAAAAACATACGATCTGCCTATGTTGCATAGGCAGATCGTACTTGCGATGATCGCAAGCCACGCCCCCCTGAGGGGCGGGCTTCCGATGACCGCCATGCCGAACGGGCAGTGTGCACTTGCGCACACCGACCCGTACGGGTTTTATCGTATGAACATCGTACGATGCTCGGCGGGTTTTCGAACATGTCCGTACGTTAAAAGTCGTGCGACCTTACAGTAGTAGAGGTCACACGGCTTCCACACACCTTACGATAATCGTACGATCGCGGGATTTCCCGCGATTATCGTAAGGTGTGTGGGGACTTTAAGCCACTAGTGAGGATGGAGTCTCCGCCCGCAGTCACCGGCACACACTTGAAAAGATCTTTAAAGTATTGATATGTTTATTCAATACCAGATGTCACATACTGTCATACGGTGCTATCGTTTCGGGTCCGCACGGGGGTCCTTCACTGTCGCTCTAATGAAGGATCCCCGTGCGGACCAGAAACGTTAGCACCGTATGACAGTATGTGACATCTGGTATTGAATAAACATATCAATACTTTAAAGATCTTTTCAAGTGTGTGCCGGTGAAATACCTTCATTTATCACTAGTGTTTGCACGGCGTCATCCGTGTGGTCAACTTGACCACCAAATATACCTTGTGGACTTTTGAGACCGGGGGCAGTGTGGAATGGGATTTGGACTTCGATGTACCACAGGTGGACTCCAACAAGGTGCAGAAACATCTCGGGAACGATCAAGAGAAATGGGAGGCAGCTGAGCTAAATTTCAAGCGTTTGTTGCAAAGGGTGTGAATACTTATGCCAATGCGATATTTCAGTTTTTCCATTTTCATATATTTGCAAACATTTTTAAAATTCTGTTTTCACTTTGTCATTACGGGGTACTGAGTGTAATTAATGAGGGAAAAAGGAATTTACACAACTGTAGTCTCAGGCTGCAACATAACAAAATGGAGGAAAGTGAAGGGGGTCTGAATACTTCCTGAATGCACTGTGTATATAGTATTGGGGCGTGTCAATTTTACAACTTAGTGTCACTTTGTTTAGGTAAAAACATCCATGATGAAGAGGATGATACCAGTAAGTGGCGTTGGTTTTTTTTTTTACCGAGTGGTGGTGGGTCAGTCATTGGCAAAACAATTTTGTGTTACACGGTGTTGTACCAATATGCTAAAGCTGAACTCCCGCCACAAAAACGTTTACTCAAATATAATCTTCTATATTATCCTCCATAAAGGATGTACGATCACTTGTAAACCTAGTTATTACCTTGAAAGGTAGCAGTGACAACATCACTGTGCTTCACATAGCTTTGGGAGGGGCCCAGGAGCTCAACCCACGACAGTCTGTTTGCTGAAAAGTACAGGAGGGGGCGGAGACAAGACCAGTCACCCTCACAAAGAGAGAGAGCAACAGTGACTGGTCTTTATTACAGGAGGGGGTGGAGACAAGACCAGTCACCCTCACAAAGAGAGAGAGCAACAGTGACTGGTCTTTATTACAGGAGGGGGTGGAGACAAGACCAGTCACCCTCACAAAGAGAGAGAGCAACAGTGACTGGTCTTTATTACAGGAGGGGGTGGAGACAAGACCAGTCACCCTCACAAAGAGAGAGAGCAACAGTGACTGGTCTTTATTACAGGAGGGGGTGGAGACAAGACCAGTCACCCTCACAAAGAGAGAGAGCAACAGTGACTGGTCTTTATTACAGGAGGGGGTGGAGACAAGACCAGTCACCCTCACAAAGAGAGAGAGCAACAGTGACTGGTCTTTATTACAGGAGGGGGTGGAGACAAGACCAGTCACCCTCACAAAGAGAGAGAGCAACAGTGACTGGTCTTTATTACAGGAGGGGGTGGAGACAAGACCAGTCACCCTCACAAAGAGAGAGAGCAACAGTGACTGGTCTTTATTACAGGAGGGGGTGGAGACAAGACCAGTCACCCTCACAAAGAGAGAGAGCAGCAGTGACTGGTCTTTATTACAGGAAGCTCCTGCACAGATGTGGGAGAAGCACACAAAGATTGCAGGAAGAATACAGATGGACCTTCTATGAGGACAATATTTGGGTATCCCAGAGTTCAGCTTTAGTCAAAAAAATCATAAACAGCAGCACAGGGCAACTGAAGAGCTCTGCTACTCGCCTCTCTGGGGCCTTGGCTGGTTTCAGCATTCAACACTCCTTGGAGCATCGGATGTCTGTGTTCCCAGGTGTACACATGGAGTCTATGCTACAGCCCCTATATCACTGATGTGGTCAGTGGAGCCATAGGGGTTGGAGGAAGCATGTGGAAGGGGACACGGGTATAGGACACTCCTACTGAAGACATTGGCAGGGACTGTATCTTTGGAACAGGGGAGGTAGGAGACCTGGTTCATTGGAGATGACCGTATCATAGGTCTTTGCAGGGTGCTGCTGTTTTTGATTATATGGCAGGTGGAAAGGGTTGCTTTCATTGGGTGGAACTGTATAGAAATGGAAGAATTGCACAAAAGACACTCGTTTGCCTTCAAGGATTTTACTCTACTTTTTTCATAGTCACTACTGACCTCTAATGGACAGTCACATTACACTCGGGGGCACATTATTCCCACATGTTGTGAAATGAATGTTTTTGTATAGAATAGGGGTGTGCAACTTTGGCACCCCAGCTGTGGTGGAACTACTTCCCCTTGAGGCATTGCAAAACTGACAGTCACAACCAAGACTTCCAGAGGCAGAAGCATGTTGGGATTTGTAGTTAAAGCACAGCTGGAGGGCCGGAGTTGCCCACCCCTGGTATAGAACATACCTAATTGCTTCATTGCAACCAAGTTTCTGACAAATACAATATAAAAAAATAATAAATGTTCACTGATTATTTTTTGCAACCGAGACCAGTAGGCCAGGAACAATGCTCTGGATCCTGCAGACTCTTCTAGGGCTGCAACAACTAATCGACATAATCGATTATAATCGATTATTGAAAAAGTTGTCAACTTTTTCAATAATCGATTAATCGGCTTCTGATCAGTTGGCCCTGTTCACGGCTCCACACACGCTGCGCGCCGCACCTCCTCCACACCTCACGCTCGCCACTGCCAGACCCGCCCGCCAGCATCCACGCTCTTCACACCGCACCTCCTCCCCTCCTCACACTCACCGCCCGCCCGCGGGGAGATGTAATAAGGAGGAGCAGGTGTGGACGGATGACAGCCGCTGATAGGTCCGATCTCAGAAGCAAGTTGCTGGAAGACTGCTCAGGTAAGCCTGCACTTTCCCGCACATGGTGCTCTATAATGTATTGCTGGGATTTGTATTCCTCTATAGCTGATGGTACATTGTGCTCTGTATTATATAGAGCAATGTACCATCAGCTATAGAGGAATACAAATCCCAGCAATACATTATACACTGTATGTATAATGTATTGCTGGGATTTGTTGTACTCCTATATAGCTGGTGATATTCTGCACTGAGCTGTATAGAGGACTACAAATCCCAGCAATAATACATTATACAGCGCAATGCGGAATACCACAAGCTATAGAGGAGTACAACAAATCCCAGCAATAGTACATTATACAGTGGTGCAATGCCGAATACCACCAGCTATAGAGGACTACAAAACCCAGCAACAGTACATTATACAGCGCAATGCAGAATACCGCCAGCTATAATGTACTATTGCTGGGATGTGTAGTCCTCTATAGTCGGTGCCATTCTGCATGCATTGCTGTATAATTTTACACTTTCCTTTTCACTATATTGCACACCACTATTTTTTTTTTCTTTTCTTTTCTACTTCTACAAGCTTGCTCCTGTGATGAAGTGCAATCTCAATACAAACTAGTAGTCCATCACTGGAGCCATTTTTAAAAATGTATTTTATTGTTTATCCGATTAACCGATTAATCGAACTTAATAATCGGCTAACTAATCGATTTTGAAAATAATCGTTAGCTGCAGCTCTAGACTCTTCTTCCCGTCCATGTCGGTACCTGGGTTCGGGCATTCAGTAACATGGACGGGAAGGAAAATAAATAGACTACACGTGTGTAACGTCACCGCACTTGTATTCTATTGAGAATCATAAGTCTTTCTGCTGTGTTAGCTGATGGGACTTGTAGTTGATGAATGGGTGAAGAGGCTGTGTGGGCGGAGCCACGCACAGCCGCCCTGAATTCAGAATACAGCATCACCCTGCCGTCCAGGTAAGTGGAGGGTGCCAATGTGCCCATGCTTCATGTTATGGGTGTAATATGGTCCAGGCGTTTAGCTTAGCCGAGCTCAACCTAACTATGTTTTATTTGTGTGCAGTGAACGTGGCGGCCAACTCTCTTCTAAACAAGCTGATCCATAAAACGTTGGTGGAATCGACTCACATTGTCGAGGTCTTACAGAGAGATCCCACATCCCCTTTATACTCAGTGAAGACTTTTGAGGAGCTTCACCTGTAAGTAGTTAGAATGCCTTGTCCATGTATAGATGTTTACATTTGTTTTGCTTCTTAATCACATCCAAAGGCTCATCCAGATATACCGCACAGAACCAGGCGATAAGCTGCCCTTGCTTTCTGCCTTATTGCCTTTTCCTCTGCTTAGAAAGGTGAGTTGAAGTCTTTAGTAGCCACCTCGATAACCAGTATCCTTAGCTGTATGGCCAGGAAGTCCCAGAAGCTTAATCTCCAAATCCACACTCCCTTCTTCACACCCTGTGTATTGTGATGGTCCTATTCGGATCGTCTTCTGGTGGTGGATGGTCCTCAAACAAGCAGAGATTGATGACTTGATGATGCCAATGCAGCTCTGTCCATCATTACATTGTTAGTGTAGGGTGCAGTGCTTACGCCCAAGCAGGGCGGGTCCATGACGTCCTTCACTTACAGTATGTCCTCAGTCTTCTGGGTTGAATGATGCTGGATGCCATTTAACCTGGAAGACCGAGGACCTCTTGAACCATGAGAGAATTACTGAGCGGGACAGCTTCACATTGAAGCGGAGTACTCCAGCATAAGCTGCATTTTTGTTATTACCTCCTGTTAGACCTTCATTAGAACAATGGCCTTGAGTTGGGTTTTGATGGAAGAACTGGTAGCCTCAAGATGGTCCCAGCTCTTTGCTTCTAGGGAGTGACATATAGGATACTCATCAGCTTTAGAACAGAATTCTCAGGGTTGTCTTCCCGAAATGGAGCAGATGGAGTAAACTGAGCTGAGCAGCTCAACAGATGCAAACCTTCTCATTGCTTGTTTCCCTCCAGAAAACCAGAACTGCTTAAAGGAGTGTATGCAATGGGATTCAACAGGCCATCGAAGATCCAAGAAACTGCATTGCCTTTGATGCTTGCACATCCGTAAGTTCAAATGATCAAATATTTTCTAACAACTGTCCACCCATCTCCTTCAGCTGCCAGTAAAAATCCTACTATAGCTACTACAGCTCTGTTACACCAACTATTGATATGGATAAAGACCAATTGGGAAGCTGCTTCCTTTTTAGACTGGCCATAGACAAACCTATCGCCCTGTGAATGATGGACAGGAACCTGCCGCCTCTTAAATGGTGTGATGGCTGAACATGGTTGTCCAGACCAACTAGACTCTCCCTTTCATTCTTCTTGCACTACCCCTAGATCAGGGGGATCCCTGTTACAGAACTACAATTCCCATAAGACATTGCAAGACTGGCAGCCACATGCATGGCTTCCCTAGGCAGATGCATGATGGGATTTGTATTGTCACCGCAGCTGGAGGGCCAAAGTTTGGCTACCCCTGCCCTGGATGGTAAAGAGTATCTGGCAAAAGCTGGGGCTGGATTCTTCTGTGAGAATAATCCCCATTCATTTGTCTTTGCAGCCCACAGAATCTAATCGCTCAGAGCCAATCTGGCACCGGAAAAACTGCCGCTTTTGTCCTCGCCATTCTCAGCAGAGTAGACCCCCTGAAAAAATTCCCACAGGTAAGTATGTGAGATGTTTTTTTTACCCTGAGGTTTAGTCCTGGGGCTAAAATATATTAAAGTTCCATCTCATGGTATTGGGTTTGTTGTTACCCAATTGTTTGCGGGATGCTGCTGTGTTTATGTTCTTGGCATTTGTTACAGATTGGATTTGGCTATAAAGCCCCCAAATGTAACATATTTTTATTTATCTTTTTCAGTCCCAAAAGTTTTTACAAAATGCTTTCAGGGGACCTCTTTGGGCATGTTTTAAAACCCAATTGAACCCTTAGTTTAAAGCTGGCCATACACCCTGCAGATTTTCTGTGGTCAGATGGAAAGAAAATGTGCAACAGATTCCTCCATCTAGGCTACACTGTGTGGATGGAGGAATCTCCCGCCGGGCCAACTTCAGTATCTTGCTACTCATCCCCGCTGGCTGTCAAAATACCTGAACAGTCTGATTGGACGCAGGCATTGTTCAGGTATTTTTATAGCCAGCGGGGCCGACTAGCAAGATACTGAAGCTTGGCCCAGCGGTAGATTCCTCCATCCACACAGTTTAGCGTAGATGGAGGATTCCGTTGCACTTTTTCCATCTGACCATAGAAAGTCTCTAGGTGTGTGGCCAGCCTAACTGCTAAATCTATTCCAGGTGCATCAAAATAATTTTATTTCTAAAGCAGCCACAGCATGAGTAGAAATCCCTGTCCCCGGCCAGCAGCTGTAGAGTGGGACCCTTGCTCTCTGTGTGGAAGCAGTGGTCCCGTTGCAGAGGTCTAACATATCCCCTATTGAGTCAGTCAGATCTTTTCAATCAGCAGGGACTCTGCTAATTGCCGTGGGGCGGAGTTATGAGACCACTGCTTCCCTGCAGAGAGGAAGGTTCTTTCACAGCAGCTGCTGGCAAGGGGCTGGCTTTTCTACTCTGTGGCTGCTTTTAAAAGTAACCAAACTGTAAGACATTGAACACCTTTATGTTTTGATGCACCACCATGTTGGGGTGGACGCTGGTTTGCTTCTGGAGGCAAACCTATTTTCTTTTGTAGATGACCAACATAAACTGCATTGTGTTATATCCAGCAACAGAACTCGTACTGTGCATCTAACCTTATATTATAAAAGTGCTGATGACAAGTTTTCCTCTTCCCTCTCAGTGCATCTGTCTCAGCCCTACCTTCGAGCTGGCTTTGCAGACGGGACAAGTGATTGAACAGATGGGAAAGTTCTGTGATGGCATTGAAGTTGTCTATGCCATACGTGGAAACAGACGTATGTTTTAATATAACGTGTGCATGTACATATGAGGTGTATGTATGTGTGTGTGTGTGTGTATATGTATGTATATGTATGTATATATATATA
>NW_017306644.1:86585-97541 GCF_000935625.1 Nanorana parkeri | reverse complement strand
TCTTATAACGGCAATCTTATGAAAGGTTTACATTCTGCCTGTTGGCTTAACTCACTTTATCTGAGCCTGACACTTCACCTCGAGTGTCTGAGGTTAGAGGTCGGGCAGTGAGCGGGACTCTCACAAAGCATGAGCGCAACGGAACTGATCTTCTTATTTCATTGTAGTGAGCAGATGATACCGAGCACTTATAGTTTATGTAAACCCGGTCCCCAAAGTTTCACAGAAGCTTTAACACATGAATGTTCAATATTTTACCTCCTACAGCTTTCATGACATCTTTTTCCCCAGACACTTCCTGTTATGGGGTGACGATGCTCTGTCCCGGTGTCCCAACTGTGCTCCTGTGTTGTCATGTTGTGACACGGGCTTCCCATGAAGACTATAAGCGGCTGTGCTGATTACATTGAGCAGACATGGTCCACTATTGTCACCATCGAGAAACCTGCCCTGAGCAATGCCATGCAGCCTTTGATGTATACAGGGAGTGGCTGCAAAGAGATGCAACAGAACATAAAAAAAAATTGAAAAGAAGTATTTTATTAAACGTCCTTGGAATAGCAGTAAAAACAGGATGGGGTTCCAGTACTTCCCAATACTATTCAAAACTAAAAGATCCTGGGCTTGCATTGGGTACGCATCACTTTTGCCACCATATTGTGTAATATGCGTCAAAGTAAAAATGAATAGTAGTTGATATGCATCAAAGTAATAATCTGACACCAATTTTCTGCTGGTGATGACCGGCGACGTAAATGCAGATTAATAAAAGCATAATCTCCGTGTAGTACCAAATATAAACCATGAATGAGACTGACTTGTTTCATTGTATTCAGCGTCTAAAGGCTGCAGGATAGAAGCGCAGATTATTGTCGGGACCCCGGGAACCGTCATGGATTGGTGCTTCAAGCTGAAGCTTGTGAATGCAGAGAACATATGCGTCTTTGTCCTGGATGAAGCGGATGTCATGATCGGAGTTCAGGGTCATTCTGACCATAGCATGCGTGTGAAGAGGTGGGTGCATGTATACGTTGATCATGCTTCTGACATGCCATGCCCCTGACTTTGCAATGTAACATGGTTTCGTGAAAGGTCATCTCACAATGTTTTATATAAACCTGTCCGGTGCTTGACACTTGTAGAAGTGAAGGTCCCACTGTTAGATCAGCAACCATAAGATGCCTGTTGTTAACATACCTTAGCAAGAACAGCCTACCGATCCTTTCACTAAGCTCCCCCTACCTATCTTAGAGCAGCTCTGTGACTAAAAATGGTGCTATCATTGGTGGGGCAGGGGGCATCAGATGGGTCACCTTGGTTTGAAGGGGGTGGTGATTAACACCAATGTCATTCAGCTCAAGGACTTTAATGCAGAAATCAAGGATTCCACCCAAAGCCCTGGTAATTTTTTTTTAATCCCATACATTATTTGTTTAATTTTTTTCCCTGTGGGGGGAGGGGGGTATTCTTCCAGGGCTGAGCAGCACTTAAATAATAACTTGCTAGCTCCATTCAGTCCTGGAGCACTGAGCCTAGCCTGCATTCTATGTGATATGCTGCGTGTCCGTCAATAAATAGATGCATTTGGAGTGCCGGTGTCCATATCCTTGTTCTTATTTGAGGACGGCTGCCATCCGTGGATCACCGCTGCTCCCATTTATTCTACATGGAGAAAAGCGGATAGGAGTGCCATGGTTTCACGGACTATAGCCTGCGTGATGACGCATCCCCTGCGGGGTGTATAAACGACAAGCTGGGCTCATAGGAAAATGGCAGAATGACATGACAGAGGTTTGCTGATGCTAGACAGAGGAGAAAGCAACTGTGCTGGAGGGGGCGGGTACATGAAGCTTGGCAATATTGGGTCAGCGGTGGGCAAATTAATATTGAATTCAGGATTCAGTCTCTCCAATCCAGGAGTCGGCTCCATTGACAACTATAGAAAACCTCAAACATTGGCTGCCAGATGTAATATTCTAGGAGCATTGTCTACCTGGCTCCTGGGATTTGTCCAGCCCTGTATTATCCTATACCATTCCTGGAGTCACCCTTTAATATAAAAGTGAAACTAGGATCAGAGGAAGGTTTTCTGGCTGGAAAAAGTTATGGCAAGCCGCTCTTGGGGAGCACTTTAGCATATAAACATTTTTTAAAAAGCTGATTTTCTGGTTAAGAAGATTGTAGGGTTCACAATCCAACATCCCTTTAGTATAATTGGTAAGTATTTACGTAGAAATGTATTGCAACATCAAAACATTTCAGTCTGATTGTTTCCCCGACCTATTTTTTTTATATGATCTGTGCTCAATTTTAGGATTAAGTTAGATTTATTGTGATCTGCTTCTCTATATACTGGAACTTGGTGTATAGGGTATGGCCCTTAAGCCCTCATTCACACGAGAAAAGGCCGGCGCGTACAGCTCCGTGCTGTGTGCATGGCTGTATCGGGCAGCTCCCGGGAAGGACAGATGCTGCGTGTGATTAGTATGCAGCCCCTGTCCTGCTCTATGGGACTACGCAGCCATATGCCGCCCTATGCTCACCCCAAGTTGAGGTCCGTACGGGTGTCCCGGCTCGGACGCAGACAGGATCCATCCTGTCAGTGTACGAGTACGGACGTGCAGGGAGGGTGAGCATAGGGCGGCGTACTCCTGTGAAGGAGGCCTAAAGCTAAACTCCTGACAAACCGCTAAATGTGCAAATAAAATTCATATCTGAGAGGTTTTACTTGCAAGGTGTCACTGTCCTTCCAATCCTGCCATGCAGAACAGCTAGTAGGATGGACCCGCTTTTATCTATTAATTAACTGCAAAAGGGATGCAGCGAGTGATGTGCTCTCTGGACAGTGACAGAGCAGCAGACTAATGATGAGTTTGTCCCTCTGCTCATTTCATCTCCTATCAACATGTTCCTTATCAGCACATTTGCATGCAGCACGACCCGTCACGTTCATTGGGGACATGTGTCTGCCTGTAGACAGTAATAGTAAATAAAAGTCATTCACCGGCACACACTTGAAGGGTTTTTAAAGTATTGATATGTTTATTCAATACCAGATGTCACATACTGTCATACGGTGCTAACGTTTCGGGTCCGCACAGGGATCCTTCATCAGAGCGACAGATGTGTGCCGGTGAATGACTTTTATTTACTATTAGTGTTTTGCACGGCGCCATCCGCGTGGTCACCTGGGCACCACATATACCTTGTGGTTTTGAGACCGTGGCAGTTTGAATGGGATTTGGACTTTGTTGCCTGTAGACAGGACATTAATGTTGGCAGATCTAAAAGACCCAAATTTGTGCCGCTCTTAATGTACTTTTTAATGCCAGCAGTTTTAAAACCTTTTATTATGAATATTTTATTTATTGCCCCCCCACCACCAACACAGAGCAATGACACCGAAGTGCCAGATGCTCCTGTTTTCTGCTACGTTTGAGGATACCGTGTGGTGTTTTGCCGAGAGGATTGTGCCAGACCCGAACATCATAAAGCTGAGGAAAGAAGAGATGACACTTGATAATATCCTGCAGTTCTACGATGCCTGTGAGGACCGAGATCAGAAGTTCTCAGCGCTGTGCAACATCTACAGCACATTCACCATTGCTCAAGCAATAATATTTTGCCAGGTATGGCTTTTCTTTACCGCATTCTTGTCTCTTGCACCGCATGGTTCACTTACAAATGGTGTTCGTCTCAGGGTGCACCCAAAAGGGTCTCTTTGGATAGAGCGGGGGAATGGTTTTGTATTTTACTGCCATCTCTGCTTCCATGAAGGACATTCCCCACTTCATTTCATCCTTCCCACTTAGGAGTGAGGGAGAAGGATTTTTGATTAGGTAAGGGCTATAACATCTACGGCAATTTCCAATTTTTTCTCTCTCTGAATTGGTGCTGACACTGTCCTTCCTTCTGGAGGGGGGCTACTTCTGTTCCCATGGGTACTGTGTGTGTTGTAAAGTAGTCACCGCTCCAAGATCCCTCCTGGGATGGACTACAATCTCAATACAAATCAGTAAACTAAACCTGAGATTGTAGTCCATCCCGGGAGTGAGCTTGGAGCGGTGACTACACACAGGGTTCACGCTCCAAGTTCACTCCCGGGATGGACTACAATCTCAGGTTTAGTTTACTGATTTGTATTGAGACTCTAGTCCATCATAGGAGCGAGCTTGGAGCGGTGACAACTTTACACCACACACGGGGACCATGGGGAACAGACGTATCCCCCCTCCAGAAGGAAGGACAGTGTCAGCACCAATTCAGAGATGATTGGAGGATCTACAGCCGAGTGATACACAAATAAGATACATTTTTGTTCAGAGTTAAGGTACTTGAATGTATTTTTAAGGTTTAACTCCTGAGTTTAGTGTCACTTTAAGGAAAGCCCCTTGGAATGGCCTGAAATGCACCACATTGCAGGGTGTACAGATTCGCATCAGTTGCCTGTTTTTACTGGCCTTCTGCCCCCCCCCTCCATGTGAACGATATATATGATGTGCTGGTGTTGAAGTGCTGAGTAGCTGAGGTAGGGCATTGAGGTGCCTCAAGCAGCTCCAACTGGGAGAATTGTTTGGTCTGCCATTCCAGTGGACAGGAAATGGTTATATAAATGTCAATTTTCCATTATACTTTCAGCCTGGGTCAGGAAATAGTCTGCATTGAGATTCATTTGTGTCTCTTAGTTTGTCCTCACTGTTCTGTTCATAAAACAGACCCGCAAGACGGCTAAATGGCTTTCCCATGAAATGCTGAAAGACGGGCACATGGTGGAGCTTCTGAGCGGAGAGCTTACAGTGATAGAGCGAGCCCACATTATCCAGAGATTCCGCGAAGGCAAAGAGAAAGTTCTCATCACCACAAACGTCTGCGCTCGAGGTGAAGTGTTTGTTTTGTGTCAAATGTGCTGATTTGGGATGCCATTGTCTCCCTTCCTTTCAAGTGGCCTGTATATGTGTAAAGGTGGGATTACCAAAATACCGGGGGCTAAGGGTAACACTAGTGTTGCTTCTGAGTGTAGATGGTATGCCGGAAAGTTTCAGCACCACATGGCTCCATCTTGTGAGCCATTTGTGGTCCTTTTTATGAACTTTCTAACCAAGCTGCCAGGGCACAGCTTGGATTGGGAGCAGCAGAGTTACAGCTTGGATTGGGAGCAGCGGCAGCAGAGTTACAGCTTGGATTGGGAGCAGCAGAGTTACAGCTTGGATTGGGAGCAGGGGCAGCAGAGTTAAGCTGGCCATACACTTTACAATTATCTGCAGATGTTCTGTGGTCAGATGGAAAAGGTGCAACAGATTCCTCCATCTACACCGGGGCCATCTGTTGCACTTTTTCCATCTGACCACAGATAATTGTAAGGAGTATGGGCACCTTTTATAGCTTGGATTGGGAGCAGGGGCAGCTGAGTTACTGCTGGGAGGTGGCAGGGGCAGCTGATCTGAGTCTGTGCTGGCGGCAGGGTTAGCTGACCACTGGTTCTGATCAGACACTACCTAGCTTGTGACTGTCTAACGTTTTTGTGCCTTGCTGTACTAATACAAGATATTGCTCCCTTTTTTCATTTTCTTTTTAGGAATTGACGTGGAACAGGTGTCAGTCGTGGTAAATTTTGATCTGCCGTTGAACTTCAATGGCTACATTGATTATGAGACTTACCTTCACCGTATCGGACGCACCGGCAGATTTGGCAAGAAGGGCATCGCCATCACTCTTGTGGAGAAATGCTGCTTGTACATGCTACTCGACATTGAACAACATTTTGGTATGTATATGTGTATGTATGTATGTATGTATATGTGTGTGTGTGTGTGTGTGTGTGTGTGTGTGTGTGTGTGTATAGCTATAGCTTGTGGGTACTTGAACATGTACAGAAAGTGACATTTGGCGGCAAATGTATTCCCAGTCATGGCACTGGAGGGATTGCAGAGCTGTGAATGGTCCTTGTGTTGCATTTTCCCAGCAATGTAGTTATTAACAGCTAATTAGTAAAAACTTACCGCTCATGCTGCCAAATGTCACTCCAGTGCAGAGAAATCCCCAGCTGTGGCTGGCCACTTCTCACAGCAGGGCCTGTTCACATGATATCAGGTGCAGATCTGCAGACTGATGCAGTGCGTTTTGGCCGTGTTTTTGAGGCGTTCCAGTTTTCTTGCTGGAGTGGGGCTGTTAGTATGTTAGCTGCAGTGCGTTTTTGATGCGTTTGCGTTTCCTGACCGGACAAAATGTGACATGCAGTATTTTTTCTGTCGTAAGCTGAACGGACTGCGCACGTGAGAACTGGAGCCCATAAAACACATAGGGATACATTTTGAGTGCAGCAGCGTACGGATCCGGTCAGCACACAAAACGGACGTCGTGTTAACAGGCCCTAAAGCTCCCGTTTCCTGTGGCGCTTATTGGTTCCTCCTGATGATTAGCTCATCAATTATGTCCGGTAGTGACATGGCGGGATAGAGGAACCACTAAGATTGGCGAGGACACAGGAGATCGAGACTTCTGGAAGTGTTGGTTTCAGAAGGCACTTTAGCTGGGGATTTCTCTGCAGTGGTGCGGCGCTTGGTGTCAGGAACACAGTTATTGGTGGGTTTAGTTATGACAGGGTCACTTTAAGAAACCAGGCATAATATATTCCTTGAATATTTTGGGGTCACAGAATTCCCTAACAATTCTGGATCAATCTTTTGTTGGCCCCTTCCAGCAGCATCCTTGGCTGCTAGACCTGGAAGATCCCCCTAGCGCAGTGATGGTTTCACCTTCTGATAGACTCCTTTTCCTCCCCATTCATATAACTAACGGGGTGAGTAGTGTGAATGGCAGGCACAAGGCCGCAAGCGCTTAGGTTGATGGAGGAAGAGGTCATCAGGGAGAATGGAAGAGTGTGCAGTGGGATAAGGAAATCTGCAAACTGTTTGATAGCGGGGGTTTGCTTATATGTGAGCAAGCTAGTTCACTAGTCAGTCATCGCTCCTGAACTAACATGCCAGCAGCTTTGATTACACTTCTACAGGAGTATCTACTGTATACTTTTAATTAACCACCTCTGGGCCGGCCGTAGTAAAAAAAAAAACGGCCGGCCCAGAGCTCTCTAGATCTGAGCGGGCTTCTTTAGACGTCCGCTGAGACACGCCCCCCCCGCGTGAGCGGGAAATGACCGCAATTTAAAAACAGGCAGCGGTGCCTGTTAACATACAAGCGATCCGCCGGTGGATCGCTTGTATTTTGCAACGATCGGTGCGTGCCCCCCCCCCCTCCGCCATTGTCCCGCTGATCCCGGTGCAAGCCCAGGATCAGCAGGTCACCTGTGTCACAGGGGATCAGAGGGAGCTCGGTACACGATCCCCCTCCGCTATCAGAATGCGGAAGTGATGTATAATGTGTCACTGTCTTGTGTCACTCTCCAGCTTCAGAAGCTGATGGAGCAGATCTGTGCTTCATCAGCTTCTTTGGAGGTCCGTAGGTGACATTAGGGGTCTCGGAGACCCCTGATGTCTCCATAAAGAGGACCTATCACATAGGGGGGTTTTTATTAGCCCCCGTATGTGATAGCAATAAAGTTTTTAGTGAAAAAAAATGAAAGTCCCCCTCCCAAAAAAATTTTAAGCTACACATAAAAAAGAATTACAAAAATAAATAAATGTAAAAGTCCCCACCCATACATAAAAGACGATTGCGCCCATTACGCCGCGAACGTCGCAGTGAGAGCAATAATTCTTGGGCCATCAATCACTGATAACACTAAACTGATGAGCGGTAAAAGCTTTTAAAGCGTCGCCTAGGGCCAATTTTGGGTATGGTAGTTTTCTGCGATATCGCAGGTGCGCGCAATGTTAAAGCTTGACATGTCTATTTAACGGACGTGACCCCGACTTTTATATTTTACCAAAAAACTGGGTAATAAGTGTTTCCTAACAATGTAAAAAAAAAACTTTTTTTTTTTTCAAAAATTCAGTAATTTTTCCTAATTATAGTAAAAAAAACCCCCCCCCCCCCCCAGTGGTGATTAACCACCAAAATAAAGCTCTCTCTCCCCAAAAAATGGTATAAAATTCATTTCAGTACAGCGTTGCATGACGGAATAAACGTCAAAGTATGAATACCAGGAAGGGGGTCTAAACACCTGGTCTTCAAGCGGTTAACAACTGTGCTCCAGACCTGCAGCAAGACACGGTCCATCAGAGTCCTAGAGCAGGGGTAGGGAACCTCTGGCTCTTGTGAAACTACAAATCTCATGACATTGCAAAATTGTCAGAGGCATGACTCCTGGAGACAGATGCATCATGGGCTTTGTAGTTTCACCACAGCTGGAGGGCCAGTGGTTCCCCATCCCTGTTCTAGCTGAATAAAAAAAAAAAAAGTGTGACTTATTTACTACATTTTATCATTTCAGGGACAAAGATCAAGAGAATCAACACTGGAAATGTGGATGAGCTTGGAAAGGCCCTGCCATTGGGGAATCTGTGAAAAATAAGAACATCAGTAATAAATAATAAAACATTTGCACTTATCAAGTTTGTAACTTTTTATATTTGTTGACACGAGGCGAGCGGTACGAAGACTTGTCTGTTTTCCTGCACCTGTCAGTCTTGGAGCCGCACGAGGGAGAATTTGTATCCCTGACTCTGATGGATGAGGCTTGCTGGGTTTGTAATGCCCATTATTGCACTAAGCGCACTGTTTTTTGATGTTTACAGTTTGAATGTTTTACTTTGTCAGATGTTATTATTATAGGTTTGTGAATGTTCATTTTGTTACCCTGTTCTCACTTTGTTATTTTTCCCTTTGGTCTGTATTACAATGCACAATACAGACCTGAAATGTAAGTGTTTGCAATGCCACGAGCAATATATATATATGTCACATTTTATGTTTAGAAGTTGCACTTTGGTGTCTTTTCACTGAATATTTCTGATTTGTAGAAGAAATGCACATTGATTTTTTTTTTTCCCAGCAAATTCTTGGTTGCAGTATTAAAGTTGAGGAGTTTGAAGAATGTCACAAGGTTCAGAATCAACAGCTTTTAAGGAAAGCCCCTTTTAGGCTATGAGGTTCAGGTTTTTTTGGGGGAGTCTTCACAGCGTGTCAAAGTCTAGTAGAGTCAAACCCCCCCCCCTTTTGGTTTCTTATTTAGGCTTATGTGACAGAAGGAGAGAGGTTATCACAGCCTGGGTGGGTCTTAAATATTCCAATCACCCTGCAAATTAAAGACACTGTCACCGTGGCCATGTAAGCCCTATGTATTCCTTTACCAGCGATCCCTCAGCACCTTGCATTAGAATGAGCAGTGACATCACTCCCCCAGTCATGTGACAATTCTCAGACATGACTGACCGCTGTCAGAGAAGGTGACCTATTCCTCCATAGCTGGGAGTGTTGGGTCTGGGGCGAGTATTAGGGAGTTGGCCTTTTCTGTTACTTTGCCCTAAAATAAGCAAGGTGACTGTCCCTTTAAGTAAGAATTTAGTCCTTTCTGTAATGGACTACTAAGGTTAATAAGTTAGCAGGGAGCAGCCATTTTGTTAGGTGGCCAGGCTTTCTGGACCATGCAGGCTATATGAATTCTTTGGGTACTGCTTTTACCACAATGGCACTGATTTACTAAAGCATTTCCATAAACAATTCTCAATAAGCTGTGTGGAAGTTAACTTCAATTATCTAATCATGTGAAAAGAACCCCCCCCCCCCTCATCTGCACATGGTTGGATAGCTGAAATGATTCTTCACACAAGTTATTGTGCAAATCTACTCAAATCCTTTAGTAAATCAGCCTCTGTGGGGGTTTTTTTTCTTTTCCCTCGTGCAGCCGCAATGTTGATCCCTGATGGCCTAAAGGAAACACAAGTGTTGGCTCGGCTGTGTTTTAAGCCAACCTCTTCATTTAATTTGTATGGAAAGCCTGACTTTTATATTATGTTTGTAATTATGAAAGGTTTTAAGTGTTCAGTTTGATCTTTTAATGATCGGGATTCATTTTGCTCGTTAGGTCCTATTGATCAAAAGCAAGCCATTAAGTTTTGTTTTCTTTATACTAGAAAAGGTTGCTGTAGGCCAACAGATGAGCTGCCTTCCATCAGACTTTAAAGGCAGCCTGGTATAGAAGAAAGGTTTCTGTAAGTGGAAGTTCATTGTGTCACAGGGGATCAGAGGGAGCTCGGTACACGATCCCCCTCCGCTATCAGAATGCGGAAGTGATGTATAATACATCACTTCCGCATTCTTGTGTCACTCTCCAGCTTCAGAAGCTGATGGAGCAGATTTGTGCTTCATCAGCTTCTTTGGAGGTCCGTAGGTGATATGGTTTATAATTAAACATGGCTTCCCATTTCCTTGTAGTGTGTGGATTTATTTATATCAAAGCTGGATTGTTGGTAATGCATGCATATGATACATGTATCTCTGTATTGTCAGACACTAGGACTTTATTGTGAAAATTCTATGCCTGCCTCCTGCAGCCCTGGTATGTGCACCTTCACTTAGAATAAACGTATACAAATGAAATAGCTGGACTTTCAGCACAGCATTTCTACGGAGGTCCTAAAACATAACCTGTGCTTCTGGACCCAATATCCCCTTCTTAAAAGGAGAACTGAGGTGAGTGCTTTTCACTCCCCTCATAGTTCTAGCCGACATGTGACAATGAGACTGTCACAGGTCGGCTCAGTAGATCGGGAGGTGAGCGAACACATACCGGCATTCGCTCACCTCTCGATCCCGTCACGGCTCTCTGCCGTGACAGGGGAGGGGCTGGATTTCCCCCGCCAGCGCTGACTGGTGGATCAGATGGGGGCGGGTACAGCTGGCTCTGCCTCTACATAGGCGGATCCAGACATAATTGTCGGGATCCGCTTTAGCTGCGGCGTCTCAGTATACCGCGAGCAGTAGCTGAGCCTAGGGTGACAGGAGGACGCTGGTTTGTGTCCTCCCGTTACCCTAAGGAGAACTATGTGGAAAAGCCCT
>NW_017306644.1:66932-81139 GCF_000935625.1 Nanorana parkeri | reverse complement strand
CTTTAAAGGGAGCTTAGGGTGACGGGAGGGTTTCTGTAAGTGGAAGTTCATTGTGTCACAGGGGATCAGAGGGAGCTCGGTACACGATCCCCCTCCGCTATCAGAATGCGGAAGTGATGTATAATACATCACTTCCGCATTCTTGTGTCACTCTCCAGCTTCAGAAGCTGATGGAGCAGATTTGTGCTTCATCAGCTTCTTTGGAGGTCCGTAGGTGATATGGTTTATAATTAAACATGGCTTCCCATTTCCTTGTAGTGTGTGGATTTATTTATATCAAAGCTGGATTGTTGGTAATGCATGCATATGATACATGTATCTCTGTATTGTCAGACACTAGGACTTTATTGTGAAAATTCTATGCCTGCCTCCTGCAGCCCTGGTATGTGCACCTTCACTTAGAATAAACGTATACAAATGAAATAGCTGGACTTTCAGCACAGCATTTCTACGGAGGTCCTAAAACATAACCTGTGCTTCTGGACCCAATATCCCCTTCTTAAAAGGAGAACTGAGGTGAGTGCTTTTCACTCCCCTCATAGTTCTAGCCGACATGTGACAATGAGACTGTCACAGGTCGGCTCAGTAGATCGGGAGGTGAGCGAACACATACCGGCATTCGCTCACCTCTCGATCCCGTCACGGCTCTCTGCCGTGACAGGGGAGGGGCTGGATTTCCCCCGCCAGCGCTGACTGGTGGATCAGATGGGGGCGGGTACAGCTGGCTCTGCCTCTACATAGGCGGATCCAGACATAATTGTCGGGATCCGCTTTAGCTGCGGCGTCTCAGTATACCGCGAGCAGTAGCTGAGCCTAGGGTGACAGGAGGACGCTGGTTTGTGTCCTCCCGTTACCCTAAGGAGAACTATGTGGAAAAGCCCTAACCCCATAGTTCTCCTTTTTTAACCACCCAAATAACTCCTCCTCATGAAATGTTTCCATGTACAGACTTGCTGTTTAAAATCTGCTCACCCCATGGGCTGGCATCCTGATCTGCCTTATTTTATGAGCGAAGGTCTACTTTAATGGTCTAAAACAGGTAATTCCTCATCTGCTCTCCACCATCTCCTTAAATAACCGTTTTTAAAAAGGAGAACTATGTGGTCAGTGTTTTTCCCCATAGTTCTCCTTAGGGTAACGGGAGGTCACAAACTAGCGTCCTCCCGTCACCCTAGGCTCAGTATACCGCGAGCTATAGATCGCGGTATACTGAGACGCCGGAGCAGATCCCGACGTAGCTGACGGGATCTGCCCAGCTGCGTGAGTGACAGCTGGCTCTGCCTATCTAGAGGCAGAGCCAGCTGTACCCTCCCCATTCCTCCAGTCAGCGCTAGTAGATCGGAGCAGGGGGAATCCAGCCCCTCCCCTGTCACAGCAGAGAGCAGTGACAGGATCGAGAGGTGAGTGAACCCGGTATGTTTTCGCTCACCTCCCGATCTACTGAGCTGACCTGTGACAGTCTCATTGTCACAGGTCGGTTATAACTATGAGAGGAGTGAAAAGCACTCCCCTCATAGTTCTCCTTTTAATGCTCAGCAGCATAAATAACTTTAGTCCCCTTTCAGGTGGGAAGTCCAATTAGGTCCACCTGTCAGTATTTTTTCAGGTGGAGCCAATCAGATGCCCAATGCAAATCTAGGGGCAGCTGGATACAAATGGATGGGTGTCTGTTTACATCTGGTTGCCCCTGACTCCGGCATGTAGACACATGTCTTTCTGCATCCTACTCCCTATAAACCAATTTAATGTCCAGTCATTTCAGTTTTTCCTCCATCGTAAGAGGAAAAACTGCATGGACACAGATCACCTCCTGGATACTATGAAAAAGGGGCCTACTTTTTCTATACTTCCTACATCTAAGGTTTTCTGGAAACATTGTTGCTACCCTTGGATTTATATTATAAAAAATAAATAGTTGATTGTGCACACACTGCCCGTTCTGCATTGCCGTCATCGAAAGCCCACCCCTCAGCGGGGCAGGCTTTCAAGAAGCATACGACCATCGCAAGACAAAAGTCTTGCGATGGTCGTAAGGTGTATGGGCACCTTAAGTCCAGCAGAACTTCCCCAACCCCCCTACCTAATTCTGGACTGTCCTTTATCATAATTGATACCAGCAATGTGTAAAAAAAATCCTTTAAAAGCTACCATGCATTGATTTCTAAGCACAGGCCTCGGTATTTCACAACTGGAGCCAAATAGAAAGCGTACATGCTGAAAACAGTTACCCTGTTAGACGAGACTAACACTGCCAGCCATTTGGAGGAAAGCATCCATTACTTAGAGAACTATGGGGTTAGGGCTTTCCCCATAGTACTCCTTAGGGCAGTGGTTCTCAGCCTTTCTAGGGCCGGGACCCCTTGGTAACATTTGCCAAGTTGTGGTTCATAACCGGTCAATGACACAGACAGTACATAGACAAATTTGGTGTTTTTACTATGCCTCACAGGCTGAAAACAGAAGAATGTGGGCAAACATGTATATAAAAAGGCAGGTTGGCAGACAGAGAAGGCTTATACTGAAGTGCAACAAAAATAAAATTGTACAAAAATTGAGCAGCATTATATACACACACAGAGGAACAGTGCTTGGAATACAGGTCTGAGAATATCAAGGCTTAATAATAATACATCTCAAACCATATACATTATCTCTTCTATGATCGAAGCGAGTCTCAGCCTGAAGGACTATGATTTCGATTTTCGTTGTACTGGAGACTCTATGTTCCACTGTCTGGGTCGTGGTGCCCTGAAAAAAGTTTAGAGTTATTAAATGTGTTCTGTAACATTAATGGTTGTGTATCCAGACCTGGTATTACTTTATCCCCTCCCCCAAGACATACCTCAATAGTGGAGAGAAGGGAAAGGGAGCTGAATACTCAACACTGAAGTAAAAAGAAACCATTGACTGCTGTTTAGTGTTTGATAGATACCCAAAGCATGGACAAACTTGTTGGTACCGTTCCACAATTTTCTCATTCATTGTAATGGACAAGAGGTAGTCTCATCCATAGTTTTAAAAAATGCTTTTAAACAAGGAGTCTGTCCCAGCACCGATTTCCAAGGTTCCAGCCAAAACACTGCAAAATCTGCAGGTCACAAAAATATGTGTGACAAATGTTCCCTCGGCAGGTGTTCTAGAATGGGGGATATCCTGGGAACACCGTAAGGCTAGCACAGCACCAACACTGTGGGGAGTACCCAAAATGTTTGTAGCCCTGAATGTCAGGGCTACAAACAGGAAGTGCAGGAGACCCAAAGCAATCACTGACCTGCTGAAAAATGGAGAATGCAGGTACATATCCATGATATCCACAGAGGCCAGAAGACTCCCTGCTGGGTTTCATACTACATTCCCAAGTCTGAATTAAGACATTTTAGGGACCTGGGATTTGAGATGGGCAGGCTGGAACGGAATCCTGGGAATCATTTGGCCACAGGGACCAAGGCAATGACATCCAGAAGACGTTAGGATTGCATAGAGATCTGGATAAGCTGTGCAGTGACAGGTAAAGTGGAAGTAATACACCGAGGAGGGGTCTGGGAGTGAAATCCAATCTTATAGCCCCTGAAAACCACCTCCCACACCCAAGCATCATAGATTCAGGTTGCCCAAGTGTTTACAAAGCTAACAGATGTCTCCCCCACTTTTGTAAGCGGGCGCGCCCTCTCACGCTGAACATTGCAGTCAAGTGTCTGCAACAGTCTGACGAACACTGAACTGGCCCTTTAACCCCACCCCACTGTTCTAGCATTTGTAGTTGTCACACATTTAATTGGAATCATGTTAAGGGGGGTGGGGGGGGGGGTTTACACACACACACACACACACACCTTCCCGAGATTTAACTGGAAAGGGAAACAACCAATCTGTTTGTAGTAAAGCAACCAAAATAAAGATTGAGAGTTCTATCTCCCACCAAAGTGAAATAGTAAATGAGTGAGCTCCATAACACGGAATTCTGCATTGCACCCTACTGGGGAAATAAGATCACTTACGGTTTGTCTGGTGACATCATACACAGGATGTCTCTCTCTTGCTCACGGAAAGCATTCATGGAGTTGTTGGAGGACAAGCTTTGGTTCGCACTGATATAACTGACACCAGCTCCAAATGTGACATTATGAATAGTTCCTGGAAAGAAAAAATAGATTTTATGGAATGTACAAAAAAAACCAAACAAACCCTTTTTCCACCCCATCTTCATAGACAACATCTCCATGTACTTAAATGGGGAGAATGCAAAGGCACCCTAAGCGTAGAGCATACAATGGTAACAAGATAAATCATTCCCTATGTATGATCAGAGAGATCTGGAAACCTCAAGTATGATTGTAACCCAGTATAGCTGAATGGGGCTGTAATGGGTGGTCAGTGCCCGTACTCCAAAAGTTGTATAGACATAAAATTTTTCACACTACATTCTGATAAGAAATATATTTAAAAAAAACACATGTTAAATGCCATATAAACCCCCCAATGTATCTAGATTATCAAGGAATAAACATTGCATGGTCTCTAAAATATTAGGATTAGATTTCACCGAGATTAAAGTGATATTAAAGCATTTTTAAAAAAAAAAAAAATATTTCCTTCAAGGAGACCCACCTTTGCTGGAGGCTGTTGTTTTTCTTTAAAAGTTTTTAATCCCTCGTCCCCCCACCCCGTGTACGGGTGCCACCATCGTTCTAATGGAGGCACCTGTGCCCGTAGTGGCTGTGTGTGCGTACACACACCCCGCCCTGTGGTAGGCCACACCCCTTCTCTTTGATGTCAGAAGAAGCTTATGGCTTCTCTGACATCAGTATCCTACCCCAAGCAACCCTGCACCTGCTAGCTAAATCTTGATCCACATTAAGTACTTACTGTCAGGCGTACTGATTGCTCTTCCCTCCAGGATCCCACTGGATTGCTGGTCTGAACTACGGAAAGAAACTGTAAAAAGGAAAAAGTATTTTTTTTAAAAAGGACAAGACAAAAAAGCAGAAAAAAATAAAATAATAGAAGTGCAATGGGAGGCTGACCACAGCATTAGGAGCCAGTGATTAGTGAAGTCACCCAATCACAGGAAGCCAGCAGAAACTGGCAGGACCAACAAATATTTGGGTCACCTTTACTAACCATGATTAAAAATAAAAAATAAATAAACCTGGACTAGGTAAAAAAAATGGAGATATATTTCTACAACTTGACTATTTAGTATTACACACTATGATCAGTTACATACCCAGCTTGCTGTTTGCACTGCTGAAGGCAGGTGAAGAAGCACGCGCTCCAATACTCTTGCTCCTTGGCCTTCCATAGTCTTCTGCCAGTTTTTTGGCAGAGTTGAGGATCGCCTGAGTGCTCAGAGACATCTGCCTGTAGGACAACAAACATTTCAGCACGGACGAACCTCGATTTGACACGACTAAACGCAGAGGATCGGTTAACGTTTTTACCTGGGACGGGCCACTTGTCCAGCCAGAATGGCGATTCGGGGTGTTCCTATAGGCGTATTGGGTGAACCTGCGGCCTCCTGTATGGTGGAGAGAGGAGACCGGCGAACATTTGGGGTTCTGGGAGATCCAGCAGGAGCAGAGACCTAAAAACAAAGCCACAAAAAAGGAGATTTCAAGCATTAAAGCTGAATAAGAGCACATAGAGGTTAGGGTAAGGTCACAGAGGTTTTTTTTTTAGGGTAAGGTCACAGAGGTTTTTTTTTTAGGGTAAGGTCACAGAGGTTTTTTTTTTAGGGTAAGGTCACAGAGGTTTTTTTTTTAGCTTTATGTCAAACAGCTTATATAATTCAAACAATTCATCCCCACACAGCTACGTCCTCATGAATCACCTCCCCCTCCTCTTTTAGATTGAAGGCCCTCAGGGGCAGGACCCTCCTTACCATCTTGTCTTGTATTGTAATGTCTTCCTTATATTGTAAAGCGCTGTGCAAACTGTTGGCGCTATATACATCCTGTATAATAATAATCTAATAATGGAAACCTACAGATTCAACAAGTTTCTTCACCGTAACAGGGCCTGGACTGTTGTCACTTTACACAATGTGTCTGGTTAGCTCAAGAGAACCTGTACTGCTGCTTGCAGTGTATTATAAAATAGGGGAAAGCAAAACATTCATGCAAACAAGCACAAAGTATATCCAAGTGAATTACATCTCTCATTGTGCAACATCAATACTTGTTTTACACTGTTAAAGCGTATGCCCTTTTTGCCCCATGAGGTGGAGCTGGGTGGCCCCAAGGTAAACTTGTTCCAATTTTAAGGTTCTATATCCCACCAATAGGGTGGTCACGGATTTCTGTAAAAATACACATCAACAGGGTTGCCTTGACTCTGCATGCAGCTTTCACACATCAACAATTGCACAATTCTATGTAAATCCGGGATGATCAAGTTTACGTTTTTCAAAACACCATCCACACGCTCGCACCATCCACACGCTCACCTTTGGGCTGCCAATGACTGCACCATTCGCCATAGAATTGGACAGCTCGTGCTCAACCTTCTCCCAGTCCAACCGATTCTCGTACCTCTTCATATCATATTCAAGCTCTGCAGCCAGTTGTTTGTCAGCGGCAAAGAAATCCTTAATCTCGTCCCGGTAGTCTTGCATCATTTCCTGTACAGGGGACACAACACATGGCCATAAATGCTACTGCACCTCTACACAAACTTTGCCTGCCAGTCTTCTGCACAGCCGCTTACCCGCAAGCAGTTCATCAGGTCCCTCACGGCTGGAATGCGCTCCTGCTCCAGAAGCCCCTTCAGAGAAGAGATGATGGGAATGATGTTCTCTATGAAGTTCTTCTTCTGAACCTACGAGAGGCCAAAATTGCAAGATACGATCATATCAGTGATCCTCCAAAGCCACATATGGAATATTGGATCAAGCCTAGCAGGCATGTTAAGAGTAAAATAGAAAGTGGCAATTTTTCAAGTTCACATCATTCATAAAAAAACAAATAACAATTATATTATAAATATAGAATATATATCTGTAGTTTCCAAAATCTGTATGTGTATCCATGATGAACACTGCCAAACAACCACTACTACCAGCATGCCCCAGTTATGTAGCAAGCAATACTGAGAGCATGATCATAAACAGAGGGCTGGGAGACGTGTCCCTTAATGGACATTAAACCCTCAGATTTTTTAACATAAAACAATAGTGTAATGTGCGCCTTACTGTAATCCATGGTTGTTTCCCTTCTCTTTGCTGCTCTTCCTTTTAAATCTGTATCTGTTCTCATGCTCTGCAGAACTTCTGTTTTGCAGCAGACTGCCTTGTCTCTGGAATGGATGCATGGTGTCTGTGTGTAATCCATCCATAGTAATGAATGTCTGTACACAGCTTTATGCTGCAACGTGGCGCAAAACCTGCATATGCGTACAATCCTGGATGCATACAGTCTGTGTGCAGGGGCTTCTGGCTTTAAATTCATACACAGCCATTCATTACTATAGGAGGCTGCACACGGCAGCCGGGTATCCTGGGCATGCGAATACGCTCACAGTTTCTGCTATGTGGCCTCTTGTGCCCATGTGCACGATACTTAAAGTGACATTAAACCCTCAGATTTTTTAACAAACAATACTGTAATGTGCGCCTTACTGTAATCCATGGTAGTTTCACTTCTCTTTGCCGCTCTTCCTTTTAAATCTGTATCTCTTCTCATGCTGGGCAGAACTTCTGTTTTGCAGCAGACTGCCTTGTCTCTGGAATGGATACATGGTGTCTGTGTGTAGGTTCACAACCTGAGCCAGCACTACAGGAAGAGGCACTCAGCTGCAAAAGGGAAGTTCTCCCCAAGCATGAGAAGACATGAGGATTTAAAAAGGAAGAGCAGCAAAGAGAAGGGAAACTACCATGGATTACAGTAAGGCGCACATTACAGTATTGTTTTATGTTAAAAAAATCTGAGGGTTCAATGTCACTTTAAGTACAAAAATCCACTCTCATCCATTGTGGAAAGGGGTGTCTTGAGCTTCAGGACGTCCAAAACCATTCCAACTGGAAGATGGGCAACACAGTAAAGAATTTCTAACATGCCCAATGAAAAAAACTGGGGACTGTCCGCAGCTCAAAGAGCCACCTGAAGGATCTTGAGTGCAACAGGAAAAAGGTGGAACCAGATAAATGAGACCACAAGTTTGGACGATTGCCCACCTAAGCCACCTAGAGATGGTTGAACGAGAAGTCAATGCATCCTTTTGGGGTCCATCCAGGATCTGAACCTGAGATCGACCCGAACCACATCCAAACAATGGAAGAAAATGTCCTTTTGGTGAACTGAACCTGGAGAGAGGGGCGAAAGAACAATGTGCTGGTTGAGGTGAAAGGCAGAAACTACCCAAGAAAGGCGAGAAGTGAAGCCCTGGACATGATCTTTTGGCTTATTGCAGAAAATGGCAGCCAGTTCAGTAACTTGCCACAGAGGCGATGGCAGCAAGAAATGCCACCTTGTGAAAGAGGAATATCTCTGAAGGGTTCAAACAATGGTTTCTGAAGAAGTGCAGAGTGAATCAGATGAAGATCCAAAACACAGGAGAGTAGACGGGGTAGCTGCATTGGAGACACCCTGTACAAAAGGTCCCATTAAAAAGATAGAGAGGTCAACATTTTCTGGAAAAGCATAGAAAAGGGGTAGAAAAACGTTGCCCTTTACAGTGTTGACAGCCAAATGCTGGTTCCTGGTAAATACCAAACTGCAGCCCTATGGAGACACTCCTGGGTTGGAAGTCCTGACACTTACAAGAGGGGACGCACACCTTCCATGTCCGATGATATACCATGGGAAGTAGACTTTTTTTTTTAGCATTGTAGGCATCACAAGACTCAAATGCCCGACCTTCAGAACCTGAGCCTCCCCAGCCATGCCATTAAAGCCAGGTACCATGAAGTAGGATAGCAGAAAGGGCAGAAGAATCCTGATCATATGGGACGACTGCCCGAATGCTGCAACTGAAGAGACCATGCTCTAGCAGTGACGTAGAGTCTTGCTGAATGATGAAATATATTAAGGGGGGAAAAAAAAAAAAGGGTAGAACGCCCTCATGTACTATTTGTATCAGCTACGTATTATTCCTTTTATTCACGCATATATATTTTTTTTTTTTAACCACTAAACCTGCTTACCTGCGAGATTAGCTTTTTCTGTGCGACCTGCATCACAGCATTCGCCATGGCCATCTCGTCGTCATCTCCTCCAACATCTTCTCCAGGTTTGGACCGCATCGCCGACAACTTTATCTCTTTGCAGCTCATGATCTCAAAGATGTCCGAGAGTAAATCGTTAGCTCCTGTGTCAATCGGTAACATGCCATCCACAAAACAAGCTACAAAAATAAAAATGACATTGACACACCTAGGGCAATAGATGACAAGGTGCAGACAAGCCACTGCTTCCAACACACTGAGAAATAACAAGTAACAAACCCTTCTGGGGGTCCTATTCAGAGCAGAGAGCGGAAGGTCATAACACGGTTTTATTCACGGGTGACTCCTAGAGAGTGCAGGTTGTCCAGTTCTGGGCATAACTCACCTAAAACATTCTGGCTGATCTTTGTGGTCAGATTAAACCTTTGCTCATCAGTAAAGTGCTCAAGCAAAAACTTGTAGATCTTCATTCGTTTCTCTTTGTTCTCATTTCCTTTTAGCGAGAAGAGTTTCTGTTCCCTATGACAACACAACGGGATTTAGAAGAACCAAGAAAGAAAGACGTTTCGGGATGGGGGGTGATGGAGGGACGAGGTTCACTCACCTCTCAGTCTGCGGAAATTTGTTGTACGTCTCATGTTTTCCATAGCAATTAAAATGGAAAATACACTCGATGAAATGCTGCGAGAACATGACAGGGTTTCGTTTCAGGAGAAGATGGACCAGACAGAACTCTCCGAATCTGCAATGATAAGGAGAAGCGGAGTAAGGCTCCATTAAATAAAAACCACATGATCAGTCCTTAAAGTCGTGTGAATACATCCTGCCTACTAGGACACTAAGCTAAAAACAAACTTACCTCTTGCTCATACACAAAGTAGCTTATTGTTCTGTTTTATGTATCCACCAATAGGCAAGGCTAATGCCAGTGGTTTTTGAACATTCAGAGAAAGGTGGACAATGGTTCCCTTAACTTGAACCTAAACCTTAGTGACACCTTGCCAGTTCAGGACAAAGCGACAGGTTTCCTTTTAAAAAAAGGGAAATCTCCACCAATTGATAATCTAATCCCATGCATTCCCCTGCCGCTCTGTCAGACCATTGAACCCGAAGGCTAGGTTAACACCAGATGCAGTGCGTTCCGGCCCGAATGCACTGCATTGCAGCCGGCTCACTTTATGGGGCAGGAGCCCTCAGGCCGCAATGCGATCGGCCGCACGGGATCGCAAGGCACATTGTGCCTGCGGTTCAGGCCGGCACGATCAAAATAGTGCTTGCAGCATTTTTATTTCACCGGACCGCAGGCACAATGTGCCCTGCGAACCTGTGCGGCCGATCACATTGCGGCCTGAGGGCGTGGCTACGGTGCCATTCACTTCAACGGCCCGCCACGCCCCACAAAAAAAGTGAGCCGGTCGCAATGCGAGGCAGTGCGTTCTGGCAAAAATCAGGCCGGAACGCAATGCATCTGGTGTCAACCTAGCTCAAGCCCTGCGTTGAAGTTTCTTTCTTCCTCCTCACATGACAGCGTTCAGGACAGGTGATTGGCCGGAGCTCCAGCTTCATTAAAATAAAAATAAGATCCACTGTTGAGCATCAGCTTACAACCTGTAACGTAGAGAGACTTACTTGGCAATATCTGGGTCCGCATCCACCAAGACGCTGATGAAGCGGAAGAAAAGGGAACCCTTCCACTTTATAAACTCCTCCTGTGGATTGTAAGAGATCGACAGGTTGAGAAAAAAGACAAAAGGGGGAATCATTTAACATTCTAACAGTTATATTTTATTTTACCATCATAATTCTTAAGAGAGTCTACTTAAAGTTTCCACAGATCCATAAAGTTTTGGCTGGAGTTCCATTTTAACCCAAAGGATTATTCACCTGCAGCAGGTTGGTCAGCATGATGAGCGTCTGCTTCCGAATGAATGGCTCTTGGTCTTTGAGACACACGGATACATTTGGGATGTATCTATCCACCATAGTGGTGTATCGGACACACAGGTCACATATAACAATGATGACATTATTGCGGATGGCCATGTCATCGCTGACCTCCAGTTCTCGGGCGAGAGCCGGGACGCATTTCTTAGCCAGGTCCTCGTGTTGGAGACAAAGCTTACCTGGAAGACAAATAATTCTAAAATTTAATACACACAAAAAAGGGATCGAAGCAAGAAATAGCAATATCATTATAAAACAATAGCCCACCAAGACCCAACATCCAGCGGTCTGTAGAAACCATTACAATATGCCACTCGAAAACAAATTCCATGATGCACCAACTAAACTGGCAGGCAAGATGACAATTACAGCAAAGCAGCCATCTGGCGATGTCAGCAAATGCCCATAGAAAGGAGATAATTGCCAATGAGACAGAAAAAAAAAAAACCCAGCTCAAAGTCTTCTATCTATGGGTGACTTAAGGAGAACTATGGGGTCAGGGCTTTTCCACATAGTTCTCCTTAGGGTAACGGGAGGACACAAACCAGCGTCCTCCTGTCACCCTAGGCTCAGCTACTGCTCGCGGTATACTGAGACGCCGCAGCTAAAGCGGATCCCGACAATTATGTCTGGATCCGCCTATGTAGAGGCAGAGCCAGCTGTACCCGCCCCCATCTGATCCACCAGTCAGCGCTGGCGGGGGAAATCCAGCCCCTCCCCTGTCACGGCAGAGAGCCGTGACGGGATCGAGAGGTGAGCGAATGCCGGTATGTGTTCGCTCACCTCCCGATCTACTGAGCCGACCTGTGACAGTCTCATTGTCACATGTCGGCTAGAACTATGAGGGGAGTGAAAAGCACTCACCTCAGTTCTCCTTTTAAGAAGGGGATATTGGGTCCAGAAGCACAGGTTATGTTTTAGGACCTCCGTAGAAATGCTGTGCTGAAAGTCCAGCTATTTACAGCTATTTCATTTGTATACGTTTATTCTAAGTGAAGGTGCACATACCAGGGCTGCAGGAGGCAGGCATAGAATTTTCACAATAAAGTCCTAGTGTCTGACAATACAGAGATACATGTATCATATGCATGCATTACCAACAATCCAGCTTTGATATAAATAAATCCACACACTACAAGGAAATGGGAAGCCATGTTTAATTATAAACCATATCACCTACGGACCTCCAAAGAAGCTGATGAAGCACAAATCTGCTCCATCAGCTTCTGAAGCTGGAGAGTGACACAAGAATGCGGAAGTGATGTATTATACATCACTTCCGCATTCTGATAGCGGAGGGGGATCGTGTACCGAGCTCCCTCTGATCCCCTGTGCCACAACGGGAAGACACAAACTAGCGTCCTCCCGTCACCCTAAGCTCAGCTACAGCTCGCGGTATACTGAGACGCCGCAGCGGATCCCGACATCGATGTCGAGATCCGCCCAGCTGCGTGAGTGACAGCTGGCTCTGCCTATCTAGAGGCAGAGCCAGCTTTACCCGCCTCCTTCCCCGTCCGTTCCGCCAGTCAGCGCACGAGTATCGGAGCGGGGAGGGGGGTATCCAGCCCCGCCCCTGTCACAGCAGAGAGCCATGACAGGATCGAGAGGTGAGCGAACACCGGTATGTGTTCGCTCACCTCCCGATCTACTGAGCCGACCTTTGACAGTCTCATTGTCACAGGTCGGCTAGAACTATGAGGTGAGTGAAAAGCACTCGCCTCATAGTTCTCCTTTAATACTACCTGAAGATAAAAAGTTACTTGGCTACAAAGGCCAGCTTCCTATACAATTGTCAGTCATCTCAGAAAAGGTCTAAAGGTCTTGGCCTACTGTTCCCCAGTAACACATTCTTTAGAAATCCATGGTTTCTTTCTTACCAAGCGTGATAAATGCATGAGCACGGACCACTGATGGCATTCTAGAGCCTCTAAACTGGGAAAGAGGCTGAGAGGACGGCTGGGACTGAGACTGACTCTGCGACTGCGGCACGTCTTCATTCTCCGAGCTTACGGAACCTAGATAAAATGTGAACATGATTTTTGAATGACCGGGCCAAAACCTTTTCTTAGGGCTATATTAAGCATAATGCAAGAAATAATACCCTGTGCCGGCAGAGAGGCCAGTAAGGACTGAACCAGCAGCAAAACCCTTTTCTCCACACGAGCCGGGCACAGCTGGGCAGCATCTCCCAGGGTGAACAGATGTCGGACCTGTGCAGGGAAAGGAAAAGGTTAGGAACCAGACAAAGTATTGGCTACTAATTCACAGAAAACCTGTCTCTAACCCAAACATATCAGCAACCAGAGCTTAGCTTCAGTGAAAACGACATGGAAAAAAAAACAAAAAAGCCAGTGCCTCCAAAGTTAGACAACATTTACAAAGGAGAACTATGAGGCGAGTGATTTTCACTCAGCCTCATAGTTAGAGTCGACGTGTGACAATGAAACTGTCACATGTCGGCTCTATTGATCGGGAAGTGAGCGAACACATACTGTCGCTCGCTTCTCGATCCTGTGTCTGCAGAGAGCGGTGACCGTCACTCACGGCTCCCTGCAGGGATTACCCTCTCCGATCCTCCAGCGCTGAGCGGAGGAACGAACGGGGGAGGGTACAGCTGGCTCTGCCTCTAGACAGGCAGAGCCAGCTGTCAATCACCCAGCTGGGTGGATCTCGACAGTAATGTCGGGATCCGTCCCGGCTGCCTCAGTATACCGCGAGCAATACGGAGCTTTGGGTCACGGGAGGACGCTAGTTTATGTCCTCCCGTGACCCTGAGGAGAACTTTGGCGAAAAACGCTGACCCCCATAGTTCTCCTCTAAAGGGGATGTTTACATGCAATTCCTGTTAAGAGTTGCCAAGCTGATCTCCTCTCGTCTCCTTATTTGTCAATACCATTTATGACAGACATTTTGATTGGCCGACCAGCACATTAAAAGCACCAGTAGTTCCATTTCATACATTAATCCTAATTTGCAGCGGTCCAGAAATCTGGAGCAGGAAAAAAGCATATTTTCTGCCCAGAGTTTAACACTCATTAGCAGTTGGAGATTGAAGCACATTTCCGCTATAAAAGTTGTAATTATGTAAATATATTATATATAT
>NW_017306644.1:63406-66893 GCF_000935625.1 Nanorana parkeri | reverse complement strand
TATATATATATATATATATAAAAAATCACTAATATAGCTCACCATTAATTCATGATCAAACTGCTGAGTATCCGCCATCACAAGAGAGGAGATGTGTTCTTCACAAACCGAAACCAGATCCCCAAACACTTCATTCAGCAGCCCCTACAATATCAGAGGAAAATTAAGGGGGGGTTAAGGAGACACAAAAGGGATCAAGAGACATCACAAATTATAGGCGTATGCAATGCTATAGGAGACGAGGCGGTCAGGGACCACAGATAAGATACAGAAGACAAATCAGACGTTCTACAGCTTCTAGCAACATCAACGCTGCAAAAATGAATACTCCAAAACCAGAAGCGGTCCATTACCTGGGCGGACTCCAGAGAATCAAACTGTGCATAGCAGAGTTTCTGCAGGGACTCAATCGCTGGACTGATTATCAGTGGAGACGATTTAAACTCCTTCAACCAGCACTTAATATGGTCTGGAAAAAAAACAAAACAAGCATAATAGACTTTATACTGCTACAGACAATGTAACGTTTTCCTGTATATGCAGCCGTCCTGCCCATTCAGCACATCACTGCTGAGGAAACAACTCACCTCTTAGGCTGGGTTCACACCTAGGCGTATTACGCATGCACGTCTGTCGCGCGACCGTCACGCGGTTTTTACCGCGATTCGCGGTAAAAAAAAAATCACGCGACCGTCACGCGATTCCGAAGGCTACTTGGCTGTATCCCAATGGAAAACGCCCTCCAAAACGGCCCAAAGAAGTACATGTGCTTGTTTGGGCGTCAGCCGTTTTGTAGGGCGTTCAGACGGGCGGAAATACGGAAAGGTGTGAACCATACCCATAGAAAACAATGGGATTTTCATGGTTGTACGTTTTGTAGAGCGTTCATAGAGCGTTGAACGCCCGACAAAACGGAAAGGTGTGAACGGGGCCTTACTGGCAAGCAATGCAGCAATTAGACGCAGCAGATACAGTGCAATTCCCTAGTCTTCACTGTTCATGGGGTCACCCTCACTGCACAAAGTTAGACTGGAGACTATTTGTACAATGCATCAATAAATGGCACTCGGCTAGTTCAGAGAGCTATACTCAAGCATGGATCACAGGACCCCATAAAACACTGGAAGCTTTGACAACCATTAAAGCTGAAGGCTTTGCGTCATATTTAATTCCAAGCCAATTAAAAACTCTACATGCAGAGAATGTTGCGCTGCACTCTAGAATCAATATAGTCTCACCAACATAATGTAGAAATTAGAATTTGCCCCTCTGTCTGTAACACTCAATCCTACCTATCAGCTGCGCTCTGGTGTCTGCAGGCAGGTGTTTTGCAATGTGACCGATTACACATAGAATATGGGCGGTGGTACTGCTGGAGCCTGCATCGTTCTGTCTGAAAGAGAGAAAGCCACATCAGCCAATCAAAAATCGGGTCTGCAAAACAACTCTGCTACAGAAGACGTCTACAGAATTGAATGCCCAGCAGACCACTTACCTGCTGATTTCTTCCCAGGTGTTCAGGATCTTCGAATAATCCAATTTCGGTGCAGATATGGCAACTTTAGCAAGCACCATCCAGGCTGGGGCAGCATGTTCTGTATCCGTGTGAGAAATCAAGTTGTTGATTAAAGTGGAAGAAAATTTATCTTGCTTGGCCCACAAGTAAAATGCTTTTGTCAGGTAACGGCTGCAAAAAAGAAAAAAAAAAAGAAATAAAAAAAAAAGAAGCACTCCAGTGTAAAGCATTGCAAAACTTCTAATAGGAGAGCTTTATATCTATAAATATAATATGCTATTATAATATAAATATAATAGATCGATATAAAAATCGATATATACATATAGATTACATTCCTGCCTTCGGAAATGATGAGGGCTGGTAGCAGATACCAAAAATCTCAGAATAATGTGTGGCCCATGCACACTCTGTTTTAAAGATCATTGGTAGTCAATGAGACTCATGGTGTCTGTCTATGACCACCCCTCTCCATCGCAACATCATGCCTGAAGCCTCATAGCAGTGCGAGATCTAAAGGCACTGCTGCCTTTGATGGCTAGTCTCAGATTTGGAGTGACACTACGGTGCTGCTCACTGTTCTCCTTGCTGAAGAGGAAGCTGTACATGAGGATCTGCAGTGCAAGGATCTCCTAGCTTCAACTATTCTGTGTATCTGCAAATTATGAACCTTTCCTGAAGTTTCTGGAACTTTACTCCACCTGTCTTCATAAATCACCAGTTATCAGACAGGTAGGTGCAAAACCAGTTGTGGGCTGTCTAAGGCAATTTTCACCCTTTTGTAAAGGGATGTCCCAATACCGATACTAGTATTCGGGGGCCGGTTCAGGGCATTAGTAACTGCCCTAAAATCATTAGTCTCTATTGGTTTAGAAAACAATGGCACATGCCCGAGGGAAAGTACTTGGTCTCCAGGGGAAAAAAAAAAATCAGGATATCCCTACATTTAAATTACCTCTAGAAGAAATAAAACAAAAAGGGGCAAAAAAACAAAATGATTGTACTATGCGTGTGGTCAGCCAATGGGTTAGGAATGCAGAGCGCTCTAGGGAGTAGGAAAGGTGGACAGAAGTTCCCGTCTCCTCACCTAAGATCCTGGCACTCTGTAGTGAGCAGCTGCAGCAGATCCCAGGTGAGTTTCTGTTTCTGGTCATTGTTCTTGTAGTGTTTGTAATGGCGAATGTTCTGAAGAATAAGCTGGTCCAAACACTCCAGTGTCTTCTCCTGTACAGTGGTCTCTGTGTCCAGCACCACCGGCACCAATCCGGTTAACCAGGCCTTCTGTACAAGAACATTCTTTGGTTGAGCCTGAAAGACATAGAAACAGTCATTTTACCTGATGCCTCCAGAATCCTGAAAAGGGATTAAGCAGGAGCAGAACTACACAGAGGTCACAAGAAATAAAAACAGATACAGATGGGTGGGCCCGGAGCTTGATCCCCCTACTGGAGGGTCAAGAAGCCATCAGGCATCCCTAAGGGCTATGGGGCTCGTTCTGTTACCCCAAGCCTCCTTTGGATTGTACCTTAGAATCACGAGGTCCATGGACTGCATAATGTCATCTGTAATCCTAAGCTGCACAAATACCCAAACCTCAAGAATGCTGACATCAGTAAGATGGCAGAAGTGTACTTGCTCCCCCTTTACATATATTGTATTAGTAGGCAGCAGTTCGGCCACAGACCTGGCAAAGGGGGAGCTGCGCACAAGGCTGCGATCTAACCAAGCAAATGTTTATTTTTAAACCTGAATATCTAGCAACACTTAAGCACCTTCATCAGAAACTAGCCTCCAGTGGCATCATGTTAGAAAGCTATCCAATAGAGACCCTCGGCAGCAGCATTGTACCACACACAGAGGTTTGTTTTAAAGAGCCTAAATGGGCAAAGTGACCGTGTTGTTCCCCTAAAACCTCTTCGGGAATTCCCCCCCCCCCCTCTTCCGTTTGCAACCCCCCCTCCTAAAAAAAAA
>NW_017306644.1:35682-63330 GCF_000935625.1 Nanorana parkeri | reverse complement strand
AGAGAGATAGCAGTCTGGTGACATCACCTCCTCCTCCATCTGACGACATTAAGGCCTAGTGATTGGCCACTAGGCTGGTGGAGTGGTGCATTATGGGAGGAAGGTACATGATCCCCCATACTCTGAAGCACCGGTTATTTTGCATAGGCTGTGATGGAAAGAACGAGCAGCTAGGGAGTCACTGAGGACAATTATTAATGGGAGAGGGTGACTCCTTTACACAGACATTGCAATGACAAACCTGTCATGGCTGTTGCTTTATGTGAATAATAAACACCATTTTCACTACACCAAAGTGTGTTGGTGAAGATCCCCATTTTCTACGATTGCATGGTGCAGCCATCTACCAATTCACTAAAGTACACAGCATAAACTGTGGGAAAGCCTGAAAGGAGTGCGACGGATAAGTCTCGGTACACAGACATGGTCACTTTGTTCTGAATGGGCAAGGAATGTTGTCTCCTTTAAAAAGGGAAAGAAAAAAAAAATGGCTCTTACCTGCAGAAGTTCTGTCAAAGAGGTCAGTGCTTGTTTTCGCACAGACACAGCAGGATCTCTGCACCGTTCTTGCAGCGTGGTGAGTTCCTCCGAACTGCATGGGATCAGATTATATTTCAGTATACTAACCAGGACCTAGAAAGACAAAGAACAGCTATATTACAGCATCAGATAAAGATTCTTGCAGGCCAATTCTTGGCCATCCACTTTTCTCATGGTTGACAAAGTCCACAGTAATAGGATGATGAGGCTGGCCAAGAAGTGGCCCATTGTATATATTTCGTGTATTGAGTCAATGAAACCAATAGAGGAAACATGCCAATTATTCTCTTTCTGTGGTAATAGTCTAAAAGTGGACCCATCATTAATATTCACGCATCACATTACTAAGCATAGGCACGAGAGGAACAACCGAGAACTGGGGGGGGAAGCTTCAATCCAATAAAGGCCATTCAGCATACTTCTTGAGTGGGTTGGTCTTTTATGCTAACTTAAATTTCAGCAGAGATGAGGAATGGGGAGCGATGTCTGAAATGTACCTGGAGAGCCGACTTCCTGACATTTGTCTTCTCATCACCAGCCCTCATCCTGAGAATGTTTAGCGTCTCTCTTCCTGTAAAAAGACAAAAAAAAAAAAAGTTGTGTGAGCCAGAAGTGTGTAAAAACTCAGCTAGATCCTCTTTTAGCTAAATACACATCTACAACCAAATTGTGAACAGACACGAGAAAATGTAAAAATGCCACTTTATAGATCGCTGGTTCAGCCTCATCTGGAGTATGCGCTCCAGTTTTGGTCACCAGTCCACAGAAAAGGATGTCCTGGAGCTGGAGAAAGTCCAGAGAAGGGCAACTAAACTAAGGGGCTAGAGGACCAAAGCTATGAGACAAGGTTACTAAATTTAAACAATGTTCACGCTGGAAGTGAGGTGATTAAAAGGAGGGGGGACATAATTTTGATGTACAAAATGTTTAATGGTGATAGCAACATCAGCAATAAACTGATTACAGTAAACTCCATAACAAGGACTAGAGGCCACCATCTAAAATTGGAGAAAAGATTTAACCACAAGGGGCGTAGGGGCTCTTTTTCAGTTAGAGCGGTTAGGGCCTGGAACTGGCTGCCACATGAAGTGGTATCAGCTGAGTGTTGAATCATTCAAAAAGCATTTAGATACCTTCCTCAGAGACCATAACATACAGGGGTACAGGTACTCTTAAAAACTGGATGCCCCCAGAGATAGAGCCCCCATCGATGGATCCCCCAGAGATAGAGCCCCCATCGATGGATCCCCCAGAGATAGAGCCCCCATCGATGGATCCCCCAGAGATAGAGCCCCCATCGATGGTATATATATATAAAAAAAATATATTGAACTTGATGGACCTGGGTCTTTCTTCAACCTCAAATACTAGGTAACTATGTAAAAAATACAAAATAAAATAAAAAACCCGCAAAAGTAGCTTACCATCGGCTCCTAGCTGGTCACCAGCCTCTGATACTTCAATGGTCCGCATGACAGCAATTGTTTTTCCAGCGTGACTAGAGGCTGGAGAGAAGGATTAGTGAATCATCAAGAAATACAAAATATGCCAATAATGGTTTGACAATCACAAACAAACATCACATTTCTAAAAATGTCTCATACCGTTCACTAGACTCTCGGTGGTAAAGTGGTCACCAATTCCGGACACTGTCTGGCAGCTACCTGCAAGGTGAAAGCACGGTGAAATGTCTACACCGATGATCAGCAGAGGGAGCTGGGAGGACTAGTCAGTCAGGCCAGAGGAACAAATGTTTGAAGGTAAAAATAACACAACGGCCCCCGTTTGGAAAGTATAATGGTTTTGGGAGAGAAGCAGATTTACACATCTGTAACTACTTAGCAGTAAAATAGACCAAAACAGGTAATAGCTCACCATTGGCTCCGGGATGGTCAGCGGCCTCTGATACCTCAATGGTCCGGGTGACACCAATTGTTTTTCGGGAATGACTAGAGGCTGGAGAGAAGGATTAGTGAATTAGCATTAGAAAAATGAATAAATTATAAAGTCTGTAGAAAATAGTTTGACAAATCACAATTCTAAAAAAATAAAATAAATAATAATTCTGTAGACAATTCTTTGACAATCACAAATAAACATCACAATTCTAAAAAAAAAAAAAAAAAAAAAAAAGGCTTAATTTCTCACCTTCTGTGCCATTCACTAGGCTCAGTGGTAAAGTGTTCCAGACACCCGGCACTGTCTGGGACCAGCTGCACAGCAAAAACTTCCCCTATTCCAAGATAATACTTTCCTCCCTACCCACAAAGATGGATATACCAAACCATATAACCCAGCAGATCCAACACAAGCTTGGAGATCATTTAGCTGCCAGTCCTAACATTTATCTGGAACCACAGCCTCCCATAAATGCCTCAACACCCCAACAAAACAAGGGAGATTAAAGACACTTTGCTTAACAGAGCTCTTAACCCTAAATCTGACGCTCATCAGACCAACAATAAAAGTTAAAACCTTAAACTAAAAACAGCAACAAAACACTCAACTCAAAAACAGGGCCACACACATGGCAGGAATGGAGGGAACCATTTGCCCAATATGGACATCGAAAGCACCACAAAGACATGGACAAGATATGGACCCATCTTAGCACATTATCCAATAAACTAATGAGACCAAACTAAAAAGCAACACATAGGAGGTGCCAATCATCTATAATAGGATTTGTGCCGTGTAATTTTTAAATTTCAAGGTCTATAAAATCACAAAACTATCACTATTTATCAGTAGCTGGAATATTCAGGGTTCAGACTTTGGGTCCAAAGTAATAGATCCAGGCAAACAAAAGACTGCATGACAGCCTACATCTGCCTGCACTGTATGCAGCATACATTGCCCCAACAGAGTCCCCATACTTCAGACCAGACACTTGCTGAGGTTTTACAAAGCAAGGCCCCCCCACTTCCAGTCCCTAGGACAAGTGCTCATCTACCGAGACCTCAACGCCAGAACAGGAAGAGAAAAGGACTATGTAACCGGTATTTGCAGATCCCCAGATGTATGTGTTTCCATTGAGAGTCATGAGTCAATACAGACACAAGGACATAGGACAGTACAACCAACAAGAGTGGAAGAAATCTACTGACTGAGTCTACACACATGTAATTATTGCCCCCATTCATATATATTTCAAATCGTACAAATTATCAACAAATGCCAAGAAAACCTTGGGATGACCTATATATATTATATACTTACTGCCCAGCAGCAGTTCTTGAACCCCTTCAGAGATGGCGTTCTTCTCCAGGAACTGTGCCAAGCAGGAGAGGGCTTTGCTGCGGACGGTAGGCGCCTTGTCCGAACAACGACTGAACATGACAGTCTGGATCAAGAACTTGTGCTGAAGAAATTTTAGGTCGTCTTGAGGGAAGGAAGGGTCTGCGGCTCTCTCTGGCAGCTCCAGCAGAGCGGCTGCCGCATCAAGAGCGAACACTCTGTAGGAAATCTAAGGGAGTACAACATGGAGGCATCAAAGTAAGTTTGTAGTCTACAGCTCTAATGAAGTGACTTTGAACCTCCAGGTATCTAAAAGTGCCTCAGAACCTCCTAAACCTGGAGTGTCACATAAGTACCACATAACTAGGAACTGGATGTCATTTCCTTCCCACTGCAGAACCCCATGCCTTGCTATTGGCTTGAGAGCCAAGACAAAGCTCCATCTGCATAGCGGAAATCAATATTATTGCATCGGACTAGCTTAAATTTAGGCTCCCATGGTGCTTTGCAAGGAATCGTGACATATCAGCAAGTAGCTAGCAATTCAGAGATGAGACAGTGAAGTAAATCCTGGTGCTTGGGCAGTTTTTGGCTATGTTCACAAGTGTCTGACAAAGAGCAGCCCCTGCCACAGCCTCTCACCCTGCGACTTGCTACAAAGTTACAATACTGCAATCGGATCACTGAAGTAAAAGGAGACTGAGGAAATGCTTCCTCTTGCTTGCAGGACACCGATGACAACTTGCATAGGACAAAGTTAATGGACTGTGGAGGTCAAGGACAGCCTTTTAAAGGGGAACCCAACTCATTAATTTAACTATCTCACAGAACAGTTACTTTTATGGCATGCCAACTGTCAAGGTTCCCAACGTGCTTATTTCTTGGCTGTCATTTCAAACCCTCAAATGGCTGGTGCCACAGCTGATCACATGTGCAGCACAATGGCATCTGTAACCCAAATAAAAAGGAGAGGAAACCTTCTTTGGCTCTAATGGATAGAAGAGTTAAAAAGGTAAAACAAATATTTTAAAAAAAAAGGTAGAACTACAGCATCTCATATAAAACAAGTGTGTACTGTAGCACTTAATTATAAGTCCATCTGCACCTTTCTCCTGGCCCCCTGACAAAGTCCCCAAAAATATACTTGTTGATCCTGCGAGTGAAATCCACCTAATGTACCTTCCCTTGATGGGATAGCAACAATGCTACGCTGCTGCTGAATTCAGAGCAGAGTTGTCACTCATGTAGGCTTGCTTGCACTGCAGTGGGATGAAAAGATGTTACAGGGGCTGTGACCACCAACTTGGCCCTCCTTATGCATAAGCTTGTAAATGAGCCCCTAGTCCCCCCCCCCCCCCCCCCCCCCCGCTCTGCCGCGTCTGCACTCAGCTTTCTGGATTGACATCTCTGCCTCTGTTGCTGAAACCCTCCCAGCGTGAGCTGTAGTGTACGTGGTCAGCAACAGGTGGTACGTGTCAAAGTAACAACCATATGAATGGCCGGACCCAAGGTTTCCCAGCAGAACATTGATCAAATCATCATACTGCACTACACCTCTCAGTGGTCATAATGTTATAGCTAATCGGTGTATAGTAACTGTATTTGGTACTTTAGATTGTACAGAAGCCTCTAGTAGTACTTTAAATGTACTTGGCTATAATATATACACAGAAAAGAAAGGCAGGGAGGAAGAAGCTGTAGTCATTACAGTTAATACAGCATTTTCTTATGTTACCTTTGAGTTCCTGGAGAATTTGTACAGCCACTCTATGAATGATGCGTATTCTGCATTAGGAAGGCGGTCTTGTAGTTTCACCAGAGTTTGCGCGGCTGACAGGCGATAATCTGACTTATCAGGACACTGTTGAATGCAAAACAAAAAACAGATGAATGCAATGGTGGCATTGCACTAGATCAGGGGTAGGCAACCTTGGCTCCCCAGCTTTGCTGAAACTACAAATCCCATAAGGCACTGCAAGATTCTCACAGCCACAGACATGACTCCTGGAGAGAGATGCATCATGGGATTTGTAGTTTCAGCACAGCTGGAGAGCCAGGGTTGCCTACCCCTGCACTAGATGAAATGATATGCCGTATTATTGTAGAGGCAGATCAATAATACGTTTTTAAAGCCCAATAGGACTTTTTAGCAAAAAAGAAAAATTATATAGACCCATTAAATACATTTCAGGTTCACCAAAATAACAAAAGGTGTGCAAACTCTTATAGTTCATTTTCTTTAGAAAACTGCTAAAAAAAGGAGGAAAGAAAGCCTGCGCCCTGCCAGCATGCTGCAGGGAAGGACCCTTGTCTCCGTCAGTAGTCTTTGTACAGAGGTCTGACACCCTCTGCTAGACAAAGCTAACCACTAGTGAGTAGGATCTCTGCTGACTGCAGAGTTATAGGCCTGGTGCAGCAGGGAGTGTGTGTGTGTTGGACTTCTGCTTCCATTCAGAGAGCATAGGTCTTTTCGCTACAGTATGTTGGAATGGAACAGACTTTTCTACTCACAATGTGGCTGCTTTCTAAAGAAAATTAAAGTGACATTAAAGTCAAAAATCTTTTTCCCTCCCCCCAATGTTAGTGTAAGGACTTACCTTAAATTAGGTTTCTTAATCCGATCTTTCCTTTTCATCTGTCTTTCCAGTGCTGCTGCGGGTCTCCGATCCAGCGCTGACTTCTCTGAGCTTGCTGGCACTTCCTGTGCCACGGTGTCTGCATGCGGGTGCACGCGTCCATAGACTTACCTTGCGTCTCTCCTCATCTCCCGGCCGAAAATGTGAACTGCGCATGCGCCCGCCACAAGATGCTATGCGGCCACCTGAGAATTTTCACATTTTCGGACAGGAGTGCGCGGGGAAGACACAGGTTAAGTATTAACCCTTTTCAAAGCGGGTTCTCTTTTTTTTTTTTACACTTTTTTGCATCTATCTACTGCTTGATAGCAATATATATATGCAAAGAAGCCGGAGGGTTTAATAACCCTTTAACTAAGATTTTGGACAACTCTTGTTTTGATGCAGCTGGAATGTATATTTCACCAAATTAAACTGAAAGTTCATGTGGGCTTCAAAGCCCATTAATGAATGCAGGTATAAAATGCAGAGGTAAACTATGAAAATAATCTATGTGCGCAAAGTGAGAGGTCACACCTAACTAGCTCCTTGCTTAGATGTTATCACTTGCTTAATGTATTGCGCTAGCACCATGTTAAAAAAAAAAAAACACATGCAAGCTTAAAGTGACATTGAACCCTCAGATTTTTTTAACATAGAACAATACTGTAATGTGTGCCTTACTGTAATCCATGGTAGTTTCCCTTCTCTTTGCTGCTCTTCCTTTTAAATCCATATCTCTTCTCATGCTTGGGGAGAACTTCCCTTTGCAGCTGAGTGCCTCTTCCTGTAGTGCTGGCTCAGGTTGTGAACCTACACACAGACACCATGTATCCATTTCAGAGACAAGGCAGTCTGCTGCAAAACAGAAGTTCTGCCCAGCATGAGAAGAGATACAGATTTAAAAAGGAAGAGCAGCAAAGAGAAGGGAAACAACCATGGATTACAGTAAGGCGCACATTACAGTATTGTTTTATGTTAAAAAATCTGAGGGTTTAATGTCACTTTAATTGACTGTGCAAGCTGCAGTAACCTACAGCATTGTATATCTGGTATCTAGCAAAATATAGGTCTTATAGTTGTGGGTTACGTAGCTGTAAAAATCCAAATCAGGCATTACCTTGGCACAATTGTGTTGTAATAGAATGTATAGAACAGGAAGAGCGATTTCCTTCAGCTTGTCCACAAGGAAACTGTTAAGACATATACAGGAGTTATAAACAAGGGTAAAAATAAAAAATCATCCTCACACGACACCAAGATGGTTGAAAATCTATACAACTAAAAGCAGACATGGCTTAATTTAAATAACCATGTACAAAATGTACAGGCAAGTCCTATAGTTATATAGCACCAGGAAGTTCTCGCCACCTCTGGCGCTGGTCACATGATCTAAGCAGAATGGGGAGGATTGTTTAGACAGAACCGCCAATTGGCCTAATATTCCCCTTTATGATTCAGGAACAATGCAAGCACCATTGGTCACATGACTTGGCTGGCTGAAGAAGTAAAGGGTTCCTGGGATTAGGTATTTGTGTACATATTTAGTACTAAAAGCAGGTTTTTGCTATCATTTCTAAGAGACAGAGTATCGATTGCTAAAATAATGTGAATCTTGAACTAAAAATCGGCATTAATTCATACCAGACAAACGCAACAGCGTGGTCCCTTGCACTGGTCACGGGAGCGTTGATTGCAAGCAAGGAAGTGTTTGAACCTGGCCCTCCTTTAACCATCAGAATGACACTCAGCAGACGTTGGAAAAGCCAGCGAAGAGTCTACAAGTAGGAGAGAGGAGACATAAGGGGACAAGTTGGAAAATGGCATATGTCAATTCCTGTGCCTAGCTACTGACAGCAATAGAAGTATCTGTGATAGAAGAGAACATTGCACATCACGTTGACAGACAGCTATCTATATCACTTTAGTTGCCACTTGTGAATGTCTTAGCCCTTAACCTTCCCCTAACACAACATCTAAAGCCGACTTTAATAAACCCTGCGTCTCTCTCTCTCTCTCTCTCTCTCTTCCACTTTGTGACCGATCACAGACAGCTAGAGGATTACACTTTCATTCTTTACCATGTATGCTGAACATCAACATTAGCTTTAGAGTCACTTTAAGGGTCTGAGTGAAAACGCATGGAACGCACCTGATTGCCTTCACCATGGCTGGGCTGACACAACAACCACAGCCCATGATATGCCAACTCCGGCACATAGTTCAAGCGGTTGACACTGCTACAAGAGGGAGAGAAAATATCAGTGTTAGATGCATCTGAGAGTAATACCATCACAACATGCAAAAATCAAATCCAAAACCTAATAGAAGTGATGTCGCTCCAAATAAATGTGTCCTTTCATAGAACCCATGAGGCAGGGTGCTGTGACACGTACAGGAGCCTGCTGATCCCATCCACCAAACCATTTTACTACAGAGCAAAGACCAGCAGATAGTCCAAAATGATTTAAGTCACTGGCGTGCAAAAAATAATAATACTAATACATATATGTATTAGTATAATACATATATTGTATAAGCATGTGAAAATTATTATTATACAGGATTTATATAGCACCAACAATTTGCTCAGCGCTTTACAAAATAGTGGAGACAGCACAATACAGTTTCAGAACAATAGGGTTGGGAGGGCCCTGCTCGTGAGAGCTTACCATCTGGTAAGATTACACAGACATCCTGTTCCTGAACTGTTTACAGCATTCCCATCAGGACTTGCCTACAAAACGTGGCTATAGTCAGCTTTGGTCAAACTAAAAATAAATCTGTATTTCTATATTGAATTTCCACAAGTTCTATCCCACGCCTAATAACCAGATCCATCTAGAAGTTTGTAAACATTGAAGATGCCCATAGGATGTACTTCCTCAATGCACTGGACACCATTTTACTCCCTGGGAATATGCATTTCCTAGTGGCACTACTCGCAGAGCCTGCCCTCTGAACTACAACTCAGCGTCTGAACAGTGTATCATCATCATTGCTTGCTGGAAGCAATGCATGATGGGATATGTGGCCTTGATAAATGGAGATTGCATCATATCAAGCAGCAGGGAAAGACGCAAAGCACACTGGGAGTCCAGGAAGTTGATGAAAGTGATGGGCAGATGGAAGGCAGCGCTCACTACATAAAAGGGATTTTTTTCTAGTAAGCTTTGATTGTATTATCAGAGACAACTCCTCCAGTATGTATTCTAAGGATGCACCGAAACCGATTTGTATCGATCGAGTATTTGGGCGAGTACTCTTACTCGCCCAAATCCTACAATTCTAACCAGCGATTCCGGAGCTTCCTCTGACCGGCAGTGTTGCGAGGGAACATGGAGTCGGCTTTTCTGATTGGTCGGCTTAATGCCGATTGGCAAGGAAGCCGGCTTCCTGGCCAATTAGCTTAGAGCCGGTCAAACAGCATGCAGCTGGCTTCCCAAGCAATCAAGAAGCTAGGCGGCGGGTAATGACACACTGCCCTGCTACTGATTCCTGATTGGCCAGGAAGCCATCTCCATGCTAATGGCACACCGGCCGGCTCCATGCTAGCGGAAGTACCAGTATCGGTGAGTGCAGAAAGATAAATATCGGTACTCGATACAGAAAAATACGGTATTGATGCATCCCTAATGTATTCCTATTACAGTGCTGATGTTATAACAGGAGAGTATTTGCTGGGACTTTACAGCCTCCACTCCTAGCTACTCATCTAAGCCTTGTACCAAAACAGTCCTGAATAATAGTGCAAGATTAACTCACATGGATTCCGAAAACGACAGCTGCTGGGGAATCGTCTCAAAACTAGTCAGGTTTATAAAGATCTAAAGAAAAAAAAAAGTGATTTTGGTTACGAGTTGCCTAAAGGTTATAATTTTTAGAATGCATTCCTCTGTAGGAGACAAAGGAAATAAGAGCTCGACTGAAATTCTGCTGCACATTTTATGGTAGGCAATTACCATTTTCGGTAATTAATACTGATGGATTCCCAGGGTCATAACACTTGCTGGCAAGTGAGCTTAAAGAACATGTAGGGAAAAAAAAAAAAAAGAGAACTATGAGGGGAGTGCTTTTCACTCACCTCATAGTTCTAGCCGACCTGTGACAATGAGACTGTCACAGGTCGGCTCAGTAGATCGGGAGGTGAGCGAACACATACCAGCGTTCGCTCACCTCTCGATCCTGTCACGGCTCTCTGCCGTGACAGGGGAGGGGCTGGATTCCCCCCTCCCCGCCAGCGCTGACTGGCGGAACGGACGGGGGAGGGTACAGCTGGCTCTGCCTCTAGATAGGCAGAGCCAGCTGTCAGTCACGCAGCTGGGCGGATCCCGGCACAATTGTCGGGATCCGCTTCAGCGTCTCAGTATACCGCGAGCAACAGCTTGCGGTATACTGAGCCTAGGGTGACGGGAGGACGCTAGTTTGTGTCCTCCCGTTATCCGGAGAACTATGGGGAAAAGCCTTAACCCCATAGTTCTCCTTTAATCATTAACCCTTGCAGTGGGGCTAACCTGCAAAGGTTAACTACTCTTTCTCGTCTAGGGACTATAAATAAAAAGTTATAGTCAGCCGATTCCTGTGAGCTGGCTTGTTGTTAGGCCGGTCCTTCCAGCCTCTCTCCCCCTCCAGTGCAGCAGTCTTAGATCCGAGTCATCATGTTCTATACAGAGTGTATTGGTGGTCAAGGGACATAGCATCGCGTAGGAGACAGGCTGGAAGGAGTGCTGCGAGCCACTCTGAGGTTTGGGTGAGTAGAACTAGACTAACAAGCAGTTAACCCTTGCAGTGTGGGGGTAGCCCCACGGCAAGGGTTAATAACGTTTTTTTTCCCCTGGAGTTTAAAAACTATCTTGACAAGCAACACTACTTCCAGCAAGAGCACAAGTGCCGTTACTTTCCTGACCTGTGGGACCATCAACCAGACAAGCTAATGTGTCTTTATTCAATGCGACTTCCTTGTAGCGGAGTCAAGCCAAGCTGACCTGATGGCACGCTCACCTGCATGCAGTGCAGCATGCTCTGCTGCTTGTCCTTCAGGGAGAACTTTGGCAGGAGACGCAAAAAGTTTTTCAACAGAAGGACGATGGCATCTCTGATGTTCATGAGATCTCTGGTAGAGAAATAGACCTCATTTTCCGCTTCATCTTCGGATAGATCTTCCAGCTTATATAGAACACAAAGAAGGAAGATCATCAGTACTTAAGATACAGCTTTTTTTTTTTTTTACTTTATTTGTACCTGGTGGCCCCGCCAGTAGCACACTTCCTTGTCTGTGGTGACAACACTTGCTAACCGTATTCTATCTATAGAGGTGATGACTTGACATAGTAGGACAGAAGTGTCCTAAGATCACCGCCCCATCTCCTCACCCCCCTGGTCAGACCCAGCACAGCCTCCTGAGACGCCACACAGCCCTGGTGAGCAACAGACTATTATTCTGCATTGTTGGGATTTGTAGTGGCAGAACGACTAGGGTCGCAGTGGTTGTAGATGTGACTGGGCCCTGGTGCTCCACCACGGTCCTAAAATTATCAGTCTGTATTGTTTAATAAAAACTGTCACATGACAAAAAAACAAAATGATATGTGACCTGTGACAGGCCTCTTCCCCTCCCAATCACAAAGCTCTCAGAGAAAACTCCATTGGACACTGCAGGCTCTACACCTCCTCCTGCATTATATGCAAATTATGTAAAACGCAGGCGGCAGCAGCATGGAGCATCATTATAGTGTTCCGTGTAGAGCAAATCGAGGGATCCACTGTGCACTGTATATACCCCAAGACTATACTAGAAAATACTTTTTCATCTGTGAGTGGCTACAAGTACTCTATGGCGTAAGGACCAGGCTAAGCATTTTAACATGAGCCCCATCAGCAGCGTTACCTCTTCCTCGCCCCTCCGCACAGGCCTGGGACGTTTTCTGCCTCCGCGATTGTCCCCCTGAGAGCTTTTCATGTTGTCCTTTTTCCGTTTGCGGCTGGAGTCTGGATCCTGCGGCCAACACTTTTCCAGGGTGTTCATGCATTTCTCAAACAAGACGGGGTGAAACACCTGATTGGCGACACTGCCTGTCATTTGAAATACAAACAGACTTGGATGAGTAAAAGTTTGCTGTAATGCCACACAGAGCTGAGGACCCTCCTGCCACCTCCATGACATTCTGGGGCCAATCAACAAGCAGCAGCCCTACCATATGATTGTGAAATAAGTCACATGCTCCACCATACCCGAAAACACTGGGTATTCTCTTCTGACTGCTGAACGGAGCGGCAGCGGATCAAAAGAAGAGTTTGGGCTGGTAGGCAGGGCGACATGGCACAGTACAGGTTCTCTTTAGGTGAAGGCACCGAAAGGTGGCAACAGGCACTTCTACCATAAACCGAAAATACATTTTGATGTGCCTAGAAATCCCTTCTGATCCTAGGTGACTAATGAACGACATCCTCCGCTTTTCATATAGGGAGCTGTGTACTTGCTAACTGAGCATCAGACACTTACCGGGTATCTGCAGGAGCAGGAAGTACAGGCCAGCTGCGTGCAGGGCCATAGACTTTTGCATAAACCCCGACTTCTTATTCTCTCCAACGTGGACAAAATGGTAGAGCACAGCCACCAGGGAGTTACGGCAAATGTCATTCTCTGCAAACAGCGCCCAGATGCTCTACAAAACAAACAGACATTTATACAGTGAGGTGCTTTGCATCCCAATACCTCTGCATATGTACAGATTTGAACTTCAGCTTCAAAACACCAGATCACTGACCAAGAACAAGTATGCAGATAAGAACTTCTGATAAGCAGGGTCATTTTATTTAAATTCAATTTCTTAAAACCATTTTTTTTTTTACACTTAACTTTATTGCTCTCACATCGCCTACATCTGTGGCAGCGAAAGGGTTAAAGCTTCAACAATGCTTGCCGAACGCTCAATGTTCACACTACTCGAAAGGTGCCCATACACTTTACGACCCTCGCAAGACTTTTGTCTTGCGAGGGTTGTAAAGTATTTAAAAAAACGTACGATCTGCCCATCTTGGACAGGCAGATCGTACTTGTATCGGGGGCGGGCTTCCGATGACCGCAATGCTGAACGGGCAGTGTGCGTACACCGGCCCGTTCGGCAGTGATCTCTCGATCATGTTAAAAACCAGCCGAAAATCATACGATTCTCGGCTGGTTTTCCAACATACTCGATATGCAAAAGACGTGTGACCGTACATTATAAACGGTCGCACGCCTTCCATACACTGCACGATTCGTACGAGAATCGTGCAGTGTATGGCCACCTTTAGAAAAGCTAAAACCTGTGTGAACGAAGCCTCGCTGTGAGAATATCACAATCATTGAGATCGCCCCCATCATTTGCAGGCAGGCTCTCCTACCAGCGGCCACATCCCATCTGATATGGCTGCAGGTCCTTCATAGAATGTCAGGACGTGGACGAGAAAGACTGCGACAAGGCCGGCAAGAAGAGCGGACATGGGGTACCGGCCGTCACTACTGGAACCAGAGGGGATGAAGATCTTGGGAACTTTTAATAATGTAAAGAGCTTGGTGCCAAATTATTCACGTTAAGGTCACTGCAAAAGGACAAGGGGGCACTCTTTGTAGATTGTTGATCCCCGGAATATCTGATTGCCTTATGGAATCAGGAAGGAATTTTTTCCCCTGTTGGAGCAAATTGAACCGTGCTTTATAGGGTTTTTTTTTGCCTTCCTCTGAATCAACAGGGTGTAATTGTGGGCATAGTGTTCTGTTTAGGCTTTTCTTTCTTTTCTTTGCATCTCTATAGGTTGGACTCGATGGACTTGTGTCTTTTTTCAACCTGACTATGTAAACATCATTCCTTGTTATTCCATCCCCCCCAGACCATGGGTAGGCAAATGCCGGCCCTCCAGCCACAACAAATCCCATTAGCCATTGCAAGACTGACAGCCACAGGCTTGACCCAGATGGGCACGATGGGATTTGTAGATTCAACACAGCTGAAGGGCTGTCGTTTGCCTTAGACAAACGAGTATTGGAAGCTTAAAAGGAGAACTATGAGGCGAGTGAAAATCATTCATCCTCATAGTTCGAGCCGACGTGTGACAATGAGACTGTCACAGGCCGGCTCAATAGATCTGGAAGTGAGAGAGCACATAGCGTCGCTCACTTCTCGATCATCTCCCTGCAGAGAGCCGTGACCGTCACTCACCGCTCCCCGTAGGGATCTCGACAGTATTGTCAGGATCCGTCCAGGCTGCGGCGGTCTCAGTATACCACGAGCTGTAGCTCACGATATACTGAGCTTTGGGTCACGGGAGGAGGTTAGTATATGTCCTCCTGTGACACTTAAGAGAAGTATGGGGGAAAAACACTGACCCCATAGTTCTCTTATAATCCTCTGGGGAGGGGCAACATTTATATTTTTTTCCTGCCCATGGTTAGGCATCAAAACAAGCTTTCACTGACCTCCATAGCAGCAAGCACTGTGGAGTAACTGATCCTCAAACTGCAGCTGAAGCTTCTCAGTTTTACTTTTCTCTCTCTAGCTCAGCTTCCCCCTCCCAGAAGTGACTTAGCAGCCCGCCAGCCTTCTCCGCCAGCACAGGTCAGAGTGCCAAGACCTGACTTGAACAACCTTCACTGCTCCTCTAGCACACTTTGACAATGCATTGATCCACGTTGCCTGAGCCTACAGAGGTCAGTGGGGGCTTTTGTTAAAGTGTTTTTACTGCTTGTTATGAATTTCTATATCCCTAGTCTGGCTTCACATACAGTACACAACTCACCCGCATGTTCTCCTGATCGGCAGAAGCAAACGGCAGCAGGCCATCATACAGGTTGGTAAACGCCTCCACTCCGATCTCCAGGATTTCAGCCTCCACCCTGGGATCCAGAGGCTCCGCCTCTGTGAATTCCAGCTCCCAGACAGAATCCACCCATGCTGAAAGCAGAAGATAAAATCAGGAGATTTACTGCAAACGTTAAAACCCCCCCCAAATTATGCAAATATTTTCTATGGGCTCCTCCCTTCCTATGGGCACAGGGAAGAATGTGCCAGGCTCGTCATACACAGACATTGTTTTATGAAGCAACACAGGTTAACATTGCTGACCTGTCTGAAAATGCTAGCTGCCTGGCTTTCTTATGCTTTGCTACCTTAGGAGTCGCTGAGCTGAAACCAGCATGGTAGAGGAGGGGGGACCCCCCCACATGCTGTGACTGGGAGCACGAGGTGGGGACCCACCACATGCTGTGACTAGGGGCAGAGTAGTAGGGACCCCCACATGCTGGGAGCAGGAGGGGGGACCCCCACATGCTGGGAGCAGGAGGGCGGGACCCCCACATGCTGGGAGCAGGAGGGCGGGACCCCCACATGCTGGGAGCAGGAGGGCGGGACCCCCACATGCTGGGAGCAGGAAACCCCCACATGCTGGTAGCAGGAGGGGGGGACCCCCACATGCTGGGGCTGGGAGGAGGGGGGGGCCCCCACATGCTGGGGCTGGAGGCAGAGGAGTGTGGGACTACCACATGCAGGCACTGGAAGCAGAGGAGTGGGGGACCCCCTACATGTTGGGGCTGGAAGCAGAGGAGTGGGGGACCCCCCACATGTTGGGGCTGGAAGCACATGCCTACCTCTCCTCAGGCTCCGCAGCCCAAAGCGGCCCAGGGCCTCCAGCACCACCGCCTCCTTGTCAGCCATCAGCTGGTCTTCTTCACTGTCTCCTCTCCTTCGTTAGGCGGACAGCGCCAAAACAAGAAAACAAACCCACCAATCGGCGAGCTTTTTTCTTCGACGTCACCAGTAAGCGCCTGTATGCCGCCCTGAGCCCTCAGTCGCCATGATACGATTGGACAGTCCCCCTTTCACGCACGACAGCTGCCAGTAAGTAATATGGAGGCAGCTGGATGACGTCACGACGTCGGAGCTCCGCATACGTCTTATCTCCGTTCTTTGGCGTCCATGCTTGCGCCTGGCAAGTCGGTCTTCTCACGCATGCGCACCATGCCGCTCCGTTAGCCTTTGCAGGGTCGGCGCATGTGCAGTGTAAGAAGCAGGCAGCAGCGGAGAGCAGGGGGGCTCCGGGGGGAAATCGGTGCAGAGCTGTCAGTCTCCTGATCGCCGGTACCGGACTCCGCCATGAGCTTCTTCGGCTTTGGCCCGTCCGCGGAGCTTGACATCACCCTGAGTGACGCGGAGAGCCGCCGGCGGGTGGAGCACAAGACGGAGGACGGCAAGAAGGAGAAATATTTTCTCTTCTACGATGGTGAGACCGTGTCCGGCCGGGTCACCGTCAACCTGAGGAGCCCAGGCAAGAGGCTGGAGCACCAGGGGCTGAAGATCGAATTCATCGGCCAGATTGGTGAGATGGGGTGTGGGGCGAGCGGCGTCGGCCGATGGGTGGAACCATGGCGCTGGCGATTGCTCTTCGGCAAGCTGGTGTCGTAAATAGGTGCGATTTCCCTGGCTAAGCGTACATGTTTATACTGTACGGCGAGATCCCCGACGTTGGCAATATCAGATCGGAAAATCCATACTGTAAAATCGATTCTTCCCCATCGGCATGGGCAATAGTTAGGGTCATGGTGCCCTGTAGACGTATAACAGCGTGCAGAAGAGCTGACGATCGTTCCGTGTTGGGCTTTTGGCTTCATAGTGCCAATAGATCTAAATCGGCAAATGGAAGAGCTGACGATCGTTCTCCATGGGGATTGTGGCGGCATGGTGAGCGGACGATCCTTCTCCATGAAGCTTGTGGCGGCATGGTGAGCAGACAATCATTCTCCATGGAGCTTGTGGCTTCATGGTGAGCTGACGATCGTTCTCCACGGAGCTTGTGGCGGCATGGTGAGCAGACAATCGATATCCATGGAGCTTGTGGCTTCATGGTGAGCTGAGGATCGTTCTCCATGGAGCTTGTGGCTTCGTGGTGAGCTGACGATTGTTCTCCATGGAGCTTGTGGCTTCATGGTGAGCTTAGGATCGTTCTCCATGGAGCTTGTGGCCGTATGGTGCCCATAGACATACAGTATATGTGTGTTCGGAAGAGCTGACAATCGTTCTCTGTTGGGATGGGGGCATCAGTGCTCATAGACATAAATCGGCAAATGGAAAGGCTGACGATCGTTCTTCATGGAGCTTGTGGCGGCAAGGTGAGCCGACCATCATTTTCCATTTAGCTATGTTGGCCATAGCCATAAATGTGTATTGAGAAGAGCTGACGATCATTCTGTGTTGGGCTTGTGGCGTCATGGTGCTTATAGATGTAAATCGGTGCCGAGAAGGACTACTGATCATTTTATGTTGAGCTTGTGGCGGCATGGTGACTGTAGATGTAATTGGGGCCCGAAGAGTTGGCGGTCAATCGGCTTTGTTTGTGGAATCATTGGGCTTATAATGGTGAATTGGCCCCCAGGAGCTGACGATCGTTTTGAACATGTGACATCGTGGTACCTGTAGATGTAAATCGGCATCTGGGAGATCTGATGATTATTCTGTGCTGAGTTTATGGCGCCATGATGCCTGTAGACGAAATGGGCGAGTGGAAAAGCTGACGATCGTTCTCTGTTGGGCTTGTGGCATAACGGTGCCCATAGACATAAATTTGCATGCGGAAGTGCTGACGATCGTTTTGCGCTGAGCTTGTGACATGGTACCTGTAAATTGTAGACATGGCACCAGCACACCAGTCCTTTTAGGATAGCGAAGGCTTCATTTATTGAAGTTCTTTGTCATATGAACAAGCGCTTTCGGGACCACACAGGGTTCCTTCATCAGGCTTTATCCTGATCAACATTGCAATGAGATTTGTAAATAAAACCTTTCTGTTTGTTTCAATCAATGAAAGGGGTGGAGCCAGGGAAAGTCAGGCTGGGGAGGAAAGTCTACATGGTGCTGGACGTCCTCCAGCCAGGAAATGAGGCAGGCTCTATCTGACTTGCTGCACCTTGTAGAAGAAGAGAAGCTCATAGCATGCAATGACATCAGGGTAAGAGTAGGGGAGCCGGTACAACTGTGCAAGTCTGAAGGGAAGGTCGGAGGTTAGATACAAGACTGAAGGGAAGGATGGAGGTCAGATAGAAGACTGAAGGGGAGGAGGGAGGTCAGATGCAAGACTGAAGGGGAGGAGGGAGGTCAGATGCAAGACTGAAGGGGAGGTCAGATGGAAGACTGAAGGGAAGGTCAGAAGGAAGACTGGAGGGAAGGATGGAGGTCAGATCGAAGGCTTAAGGGAAGGCCGGAGGTCACCTTTTAAATGGTAGCATTTCTTTCTAGCTAACATCTGTCATGGAGGATCGCCATGGTAACTGCATCACTCATTCTTCTTCCTCATACGTGCGGTCGGTACGGGTAGCATGTATGCCGTGTATAAAATGGGTCGCAGAGCCGCACGCCGGGAACTCGGATTGCTGCGTTATTGTGTGTCTTAGTCATCAATTTGATTTGGGTTTCTTTTGTACCGTCTGAGTCACCTACATACCTGTCACAGCGCTCGCTCGCCCGCACGCCGCCTGAACTTCTCTTTTGTTTTTTCCAGCCGAAGAAAATAAAATACTCATCTGAAGCGTATGTTAGACAAAACATTTTTTATGTCTGTAGGAATTGGGAAGGGTTGGATCGCCTGTCAGATTTTTATTGATTTAAAAGGTAAAAGCACAACAGGGGCCACGGAGCAAATGGTGAAAGAGTCCAGGGAGCATTCAAGCCCAATTCCGTGATAAAATAAGCCCCCCCACTCACATCGCTGGGCTGACAAAAAACACTTGAGGGTCCCCTTTCCCACTCACAAGGTGGTCATGTGATTATCCAGTGCCGGGTATTTCTCTCCTCTGTTTACTTCCTGCTGGAGGTCCTTCATCCGGGTGTCCATGTCACTGCCTGCCTGGCATGGACAATTCCTGTTAGCTGTCCACCGGGGGGTCCTCTCAGGATCTAATAGAAACCCTCCCATTCCCCCTTTCTGGGCTGAAAAACCCCCCAAAAAACTTGGTCCCCTTTCTTAGTGTGGTCACATGACCATCCAGTGCAGTGTCTTTCTCCCCTCTGTTTACTTCCTGCTAGGGGTCCTTCATCCGGGTGTCCATGTCACTGCCTGCGTGATGTGGACAGTGCCTGTTATCTGTCCCCCGGAGGAAGGGTCCTTTCAGGATCAAATTTAAAAAACTCTCCCATCCCCCTCACTGTTTACTGGGCTGAAAAGAAAAACTCGAGGTCCCCCCTTTTTTTTTTTGAGGTTTACTTCCTGCTAGGGGTCCTTTATCCGGGTGTCCATGTCGCTACCTGCTTGATGAGGACAGTTCCCATTAGCTGCCCATTGGAGGGGTCCTCTCAGGATCCAGAGGACCGCTGCTGCCGGCCCGAGGAGAGTCAAGGTGACTTTTTTTTTTTTGTCAGCGTCATTTCACGCCTCCATCTTGTGGGTTGGGTCTGTGGCTGTTGTAAATACGGACACATGACGCACAAATTAGAGCTCATATTGCCTTTTCTGTGCACCCATATTCCCCATGCGCCTCTGGGGTGGGAAAACGCATGAGAGGGATTTATTAAATACTGGGAACAGGCAAAATCTGGAGCAGTTGCCAATGGCAACCCATCAGCTTCTTTCTTCAGTTTGTTCAATTAAGATTTAAAAATGAAAGAGAGAAGCTGATTGGTTGCCATGGGCAATTGCTCCAGGTTTTGTCCGCGAGCAGGCCCCAGTGTGACGCACATTTTTAGAAAGCGTAGAAAAGATGCAGCAAGCGGGATTTTTCATAGACGCAACGGTAACTAGTCTTTAATTGCTCTCGGCGTGTGCGGCGCCTTTGGCGTGAACGGCCCTTGGTGAAGTCTGCCGGTCATTTCCCACCAGTGGTGGATCACGGAGGCCGAGCGATGCAACTGAGGGGGAATTCAGAGTTCTGTATGTGCAATACAGTAGTGGCAATATGGAACAGCATGGAAAGATGCAGACGCATTGACGGTGAACTTCACAAATCCGAATAGGACAATCCGCGCCCGTTTCCCCCTCTCAGGGTGCCCCCGCTTGGCAGGCCTGTTTTTTGTTAGCCCCGTTGCCCCCCGCTGTCACGTTGGGGCCCAGCTGACCGCGATTTCCTCATTCCACCTCTTGTGTAGCTTTTGTTTGATGCACGCAGATAGAAGAATGAAGACTTCATCACATATTCTTCCCTCCCCGGAGCTGGATAGGGGGGGGGAGAGAGATCTCAGGCCCCAGCGAGTCAGATCTCGGTAAACAGACGGCCCGCTGGAGGAAGTCTTCTCTACTTCAAAGGAGGACAGGAAACAGCTGGCGCGTTGAGTCCGCTGCCGGCGTTTCTGAGCAGAAAGCTTGATGGTTAGAGAATCGCGGGCTGAGCGGCGGAACGTGCGGACCACCATTGACTACATGAAAGATGCGTTATGGTCCCCAACCCCTGCAATATGTTTTCTCTATTAGGCCTCATTCACACGAGTAACAGCCGGCCCGTACAGATCCGTGTTGCGTGCACGGCCGTATCGGGCAGCTCCCGGGAAGGACAGGTGCTGCGTATGATTGCGCGCAGCAGCCTGTCCTCTATGGGACTATGTGGCCGTACGCCGCCCTACGCTCACCCGAACTGCGCGTCCCTGCGGGTGTCCCTTCTCGGACGCAGACAGGATCCATCCTGTCAGCGTACGAGTTGGGCGGCGTACGGCCGCATAGTCCCGGGAGCTGCCCGATACGGCCGTGCACGCAACGCGGATCTGTACAGGCCGGCTGTTACTCGTGTGAATGAGGGCTTAAAGGGAAAGGGTAATTCATCAGAATCTGGAGCAGTTGCCCATGGCAACCAATCAGCTTCTCTCTTTCATTTTCAAATCTTAACTTAACAAACTGAAGAGAGAAGCTGATTGGTTCAGACTTTCTTTCCTCTGGTTTTAATCAATCCCCCTCATTGTATTTTGAGCAGTCTAAGGCCCCATTCACACTAAGCATTTGCATTTTGCGCGATATCGCGCAAATGGTTGGATTGAGCAAACTAGAATCGCGGCAAAATCCGCTCCAACAAGGGTCCTGCTGTAGCGACGCACGACAGCGACGGACAGAGCCCCATCCCATGCAGTGGAGAGCGATACCGCGCGGTAAATACCTGCGATATCGTGCGGATTACCGCGCGATAAATCGCTCAATGTGAATGGGGCCTTAAGTCTCCGTTCAAACTTTGGCGTTGTGTGAATGTGCATCACGCTTGCGGTGCAGAAAAATGTGGGACGGTCGCAGCTGAAAACGCTGCAGGAGCTACTTTGCTGCATTCGTCGTGTGTGTGGCAGCCCATTGATTGAATGGACTGATACGTAGCAATGGCGGCAGAAGCGCACAGGAACACGTGTTCACGTGTGTTTCATGCAGCGTAAAGTGTTAATGGGGCCTGAAGGAGCAGTCCACTTTTTAAAAAAGGGGTAGGCAAGCTCCGACCCTCCAGCTGTGGTGCAAGTTAGAATCTCGTGGGCCATTGCAAGCCTAACCCAATGGCATAATGGGATTTGTAGCTTCCACAGCTGTAGGGCTGGAGTTTGCCTACCCCTGTTTTAGACCATGTTAGATGTTGCATTTATATTAAAGGTGCAACATGATGCAGGGTTGCATACGCTATCCCCTTAAACCCAGACTGCTCCCCCTTCCCTTACTTGAATCGTGGGGTGCTTCTTGCTGTAGGTGGCTCTTTTTTTTGTTTTGTAGCTCCACCCACATACCCGTATCATCCATTCACAGTAGAAAAAACTACAGAGCACCAGCAGAAGGGAGATGTCACCTTTCACTTTCCCATGGGAATGAGTTGGGGCCGATTCACACCACAAAGGCTGCGGCCTCTGGAACACAAGCCAGCTGGCTCCCTGCATTCAGGGGGCGGGAGGGGCGTGGCGGTGCATTGAAGTCAATGGCACCGCAGCCACGCCACGCACCTGGAACGCAGGCACATTAGTCTTTGCCTTTCCGCTCCAGTGCGATCTGCAAAAATGCTGCAAGGACTATATTTGCAGATCGCACTGGACCTGCGTTCCGGGTGCCGGCAATTGCACTGCAGGCGGGGGTCGTGGCTGCGGTGCCATTGACTTCAACGCACCACCACGCCGGCTTGCGTTCCAGAGGCCGCAGCCTTTGTGGTGTGAACCGGCCCTTAATGTGAATGTAAAGCTGAACTGTTTACAATGTTGGTCACCAGGTCTTTCCTTAATCCTCCCATTTGCACAGGCTTGGGACAATTTGTACACGCATTCTAGGGCCAGCTGACGTACCAGCATGTCTTTGGAATGTGGGAAGAGTACCCAGAAACCCATGGCAGCAACATGCACCCTTCATTCCAGTAGCATCCTGGCTGGGATTTTGATCCATGGATCCCGGCACTGCATGGCAGAAGTGCTAACCACTAAGCTACTGAGGTTTTTCTACTTGCTGTATACTATAGTAGTTAAAGGAGAACTATGGGGTTAGGGCTTTTCCCCATAGTTCTCCTAAGGGTAACGGGAGGACACAAACTAGCCTCCTCCCGTCACCCAAAGCTCAGTATACGGCGAGCTACAGCTCATTATATACTGAGACGCCGCAGCCAATACGACAATACTGTCTGGATCCACCCAGCTGCGTGAGTGACAGCTGGCTCTGCCTATCCAGGGGCAGAGCCAGCTGTGCCAGCCCCCTCCCCCGTCCGTTTCGCCAGTGAGCGCTGGAGGATCGGACAAGGGATGGGGGGGAATCCCTGCAGGGAGCCGTGAGTGACAGGCATGGCTCTCTGCAGGGACAGGATTGAGAAATGAGCGAGCGCCGGTATGTGTTCGCTCACTTCCCGATCTACTGAGCCGACATGTGACAGTTTCATTGTCACAGGTCGGCTCGGATTATGAGGCTTGAGTGAAAATCGCTCGCTTCCTAATTCTCCTTTTAATGAATGAAGTCACTCCGATTCTGACCCTCCGATGATGAAGTGCAGCGCCGTCTCCGGTCTCTTCCGCCTCTTTTGCTGATTTATTCTTTTTTCCATTTTCCTCTGCAGAGCTGTACTATGACCGAGGGAACCACCACGAGTTTGTGTCCTTGGTAAAAGATTTAGCTCGACCCGGAGAACTCACCCAGTCCCAGAGCTTCGACTTTGAGTTTACCCACGTGGAGAAGCCGTACGAATCGTACACGGGTCAGAACGTGAAGCTGAGGTAGGGATCGGATGTGGCAGTCCCGTTTCAGTGTCCGATTATAGCAGAGCACCGTCGGCTCCTTTCTAATAGCATACGTAGGGCTTTGTCCTGAAAATGACTTTATCTGATTTATTTGATGCCAGGGGGCAGGAGGAACATTTGTATGCAGCGCATGTTCCAGTGCAGTGTCGGTAAGCATGTGCGTACGAATGCAGAAAAGGGGACAGGTGGTAAAAGCTGCAGAAAAAGGGGCGTCTTCAGCATCGCTTAACCCGGTGGTTCTTAACCTTTCTAGGGCCGGGACCCCTTGGTAACATTTGCCAAGTTGTGGTGACCCCCAACGGTAAAATTTAGGAATGACGCGGTTGCTTCAGCGACATCTGGCGGCATGGCGGGAGAACTGACACTGCTGCGCTGGGAGAGGGCTGAGGAGGACTCTCACCTAGCACAGGTTGAGAACCACTGGCGTACGCCATCAGAATAAAAATAAAAAAACACCATAGTAATGCATAGCTAGATTCCTATTGGCTATTTCACTTTGCAATAGCCAATAGCAAACAAGCTATTGCACCCGCCCTCTGCTGCTGTCAAGAGGACCTGATAGAGAACTGCATGTCCCCCTCTGCTGATTGACAGCAGCAGAGGGCGGGTGCAATAGCTTGTTTGCTATTGGCTATTGCAAAGTGAAATAGCCAATAGGAATCTAGCTGTGCATTCCTATGGTGGGGTTTTTTTTCTGACTTACGGTGGCCAGCGGCCCCCGATGTCAGAAAAAAAAACAAAAAACGATCGCAGGGAAAGGTTTACTCTGCTTTACACTTTCCAGGAGAAAGTGGTTCTTTCCCGGGCGGCCAGGAGACGCTATCTAATAGTGGGAGACTCCCGGGCGACCCCTGGCAAATCGTGATTCGACCCCCGAGGGGGTCGCGACCCACAGGTTGAGAACCGCTGGCTTAAACCCTTCCCTCCCCCAGCCATATCACAGACCTCATATGCACTATTGCTTTGCTCTCGGAGCACACTCAATTTTGCCCCCCAGAACTGTGGCCACCATATCACCAATAGTTCCCGATCATACAGTGACAATCAGGAAGTCGGTAGGATGGGCTCCCGATCACATGATCGCTGTGGAAGCCAATCACATGAACGGGAAGCGTTTTTTGAAACTCAGATTTGCATTGTTTCCTGTGTCTCCGCTGTCCCAGAGATGCAACAGGAAGTGTTATACAGAAATTCCCCTCTTAGATAGTTGTCACTGGAACAGGTGTCCCCGGTGTAGATTTTCCCTCATCTCCTTGTTCTGGTGACGACTGTAAAAGATTATTTCTAAGGCTAGGTTCACACCAGATGCAGTGCGTTCCGGCCCGATTCTGGCCAGAACGCACCGCATTGCGGCCGGCTCACATTGTGCCTGGGGTGCGATCAAAACTTATTTTGATCGCACCGGACCGCAGGCATGATGTGTCCTGCGATCCTGCGCAGCCGTTTGCATTAAGGCCGGAGGGCGTGGCTACGCTGCCATTCACTTCAATGGCTCGCCACGCCCCCTCCTGCCCCACAAAAAAGTGAGCCGGCCGCGATGCAGTGCGTTCGGGCCAGAATCGTGCCGGAACGCACTGCATCTGGTGTGAACCTAGCCTAAGACTTAAGCGGAAGGGAATTTGAACTGTTGGGGGCCTCGATGATTCTATTACAGGCATGCAGAGAAAGGTGAAAGTGCAACTGAAGCCAAAACATTTTTTTAGTTGTGGGTAGAGTGGAGAGGGATTAGAACAACTGCTAGTTTTTTATCATTGTCTGTGTCCCTCTCCATTTGTTCTGATGATTTGTTATCACTGAAAGCGCAAGAATATCCCAAATTTTGGGTTGTCACCACAACCGGAATACATGTGAAATCTTCCAATGGGGATGCTAGTTCTGGTGACCCTGCTGACCACCAGGGATTTCCCTCACTTTGGAAGGATTTCTACTCGCTTCCTGTTGCTATCGGACAGGAAGTAAAGGGAAATCTCCTCAATGGAGACACAGATGGAAAAATTATCCCTGACTGGTTATAACCCTCCCTTTACTCTATCCAAAAGCTTTGGCTGCAGTACTGCTTAAAGGAGAACTATGGGGTCAGTGTTTTTCCCCATAGTTCTCCTTAGGGTAACGGGAGGACATAAACTAGCGTCCTCCCGTCACCCTAAGCTCAGTATATAGGGAGATACAGCTTGCAGTATACAGAGACGCCGCAGCTGAAGCGGATCCCGACATCGATGTCGAGATCCGCCCAGCTGCGTGACTGACAGCTGGCTCTGCCTATCTAGAGGCAGAGCCAGCTGTACCCGCCCCCTCCCCCGTCCGTTCCGCCAGTCAGCGCTGGAGGATCGGAGGGGGGATGGGGGAATCCAGCCCCTCCCCTGTCACAACAGAGAGCCGTGACAGGCTCTAGAGGTGAGCGAACGCCGGTATGTGTTCGCTCACCTCCCGATCTACTGAGCCGACCTGTGACAGTCTCATTGTCACAGGTCGGCTAGAACTATGAGGTGAGTGAAAAGCACTCACCTCATAGTTCTCCTTTAACCTCCCTGGCGGTCTGATTTATTTAATTTTTTTTCTTCCTTTTTTTTGTTCTATTTTTTTCCCCGTTATTTTTACTTTTAAAATTCCCGTTGGTTCCGCCCCCTTGCGACACGGACGCTCGCAAGGGACGGAAGACGGATGCCGGCATCGGCCGGAGGACACAGCGTGGCTCGAGGGACAAGGTAAGTAACGCTACGCTGTAACCCTGAGTGTGGCTAAGGGTTACCACTTATGGTGCTGAAAATTAACCCCGAGCCACACTCGGGAATACCGCCATGGAGGTTAAAGGTACAAATTTAATTTGTGCATGTAGCAGGCTGGCGGGAGTTCCGCTTTGATGTAGAATAATGGATTGTAATGAATCATTTGCTGTCTTCCAGGTATTTCTTGCGTGCCACCCTCAGCCGTCGCTTGAATGACATCGGGAAGGAAATGGACCTCGTGGTCCACACGTTAAGTACCTACCCGGAGCTCAATTCCTCCATCAAGATGGAAGTGGGCATTGAGGATTGCCTGCACATTGAATTTGAATACAACAAGTCCAAGTATGTCCATTGGTTGTAGAAACAAACTTGTATATGCAGTTATAGGGCCAGTCCTCCAGGAGCTGATGTTTTAGTTGGGGATGGGGGCTATTGTCCCTCAGGGAGCCCTGAAATAAGATCTGCCCAACATGATCACACAAGGTTAGGTCAGGTCTTTTAATATGACGCTTCCAACAAATGTTAACCTTAGTAATTGGAAGATGTTAAAGATCCCATCCTCCCTCATTGACAGGAGTGTTTGTTGCAGTGCTACAAGTCAGGTGCTCTTTAGACCGCTGTAAATATTCCCACTTTTTCTCCAGATATCACCTCAAAGATGTCATCGTTGGCAAAATCTACTTCCTGCTGGTGCGGATCAAGATTAAGCACATGGAGATCGACATCATTAAAAGAGAGACAACGGGCACCGGGCCCAATGTTTACCACGAGAATGACACCATCGCCAAGTACGAGATCATGGACGGAGCACCCGTGAGAGGTCAGGAGCTGGTGGTCAGCAGGAGGGGTTCACAGGGAGCCAATTACTTGAGTTGTCAAAGAGAAGCAGCCATGAAGGTCATTAGGGACACCACACATGCTGCCTAGTTCTTGCTGATGCATTGGTCATGTGGTCTCTTTAATGCTGGGCACAACCCTTACAACCATCGCAAGACTTTTGTCTTGTGATGGTTGTAAGGTAATTAAGAAAACGTACGATCTGCCCATCTTGGACAGGCAGATCGTACTTTCGATGATCGCAAGCCGTGCCCCCCTGAGGGGCGGGCTTCCGATGACCGCAATGCCGAACGGGCAGTTTTTTTTTAATCTTGCGAACATGCTGCACACCCGCCGAACATCGTAGCATGCTCGGCGGGTTTTCGAACATGTTCGTAAGTTAAGTCGCGCGACCTTACAGTAGTAGAGGTAGCACGGCTTCCACACACACACACACACACACACACACACACACACACACACACACACACACACACACACACACACACACACACACACACACACACA
>NW_017306644.1:34459-35540 GCF_000935625.1 Nanorana parkeri | reverse complement strand
ACTGACTCACACACACACACCCACACACACACACACACACACCCACACACACACACACACACACACACACACACACACACACTACGATAATCGTACGATCGCGGGATTTCCCGCGATTATCGTACTGTGTGTGGGCACCCTTAGAGTCTTGGTTGGGGTAAAATCAAAAGACGGTTCAGGCGTGGTTGCTGACTGACTTGCTTTGCCTGAATAGTCTCAGGACATCAGTCTTCCAAGATTCACTTACAGAAGTTACATGACCACCACCCTGGCATTGGTCAGGTGACTGGAGTGGCCCTAGAGTGATCCAGGTTTAAACTTGTTAAATAAAGGAAGACATTTCTTTGGTTCCTTTTTTATTTACTGACGACATGGAATTTATTCATTTTGTATCCAGTTTTGGACAGATTAGGGAAGAGTTAGAACCTCAGCCAGGCTTGTTTTGCTAGATATATATACGAAGCAGCATCATACCAATGGTCCTGAATAAAAAAATTCCTCTCTCTCTGTTGAAGTTTAATGGTTTCATGGTCTGTAGATACAGACTGATACTCTGTCTGAGCATCTTTTCGCTGTTTGATAGGAAAGATAATTAGTAAAGAAAACCCTTTGTCCTGTATGACACCAATCGCATCATTCAGATTGATTCTAGGTGGGCCTTTATAATATCGATATAGAATTCTTCTTCTAATGAGTTTTATCTTTAGACTGATACTCAGTTATAACGTTCCGCTCTCTTATCTTTTTCTCTGTAGGGGAATCCATACCCATCCGGCTGTTCCTTGCTGGCTATGAGCTGACGCCAACTATGAGGGATATCAACAAGAAGTTTAGTGTGCGCTATTACCTCAATCTAGTGCTCATAGATGAGGAAGAGAGACGTTACTTCAAACAGCAGGTACGTGTGGAGATTGTAGGCCGCTCACTAATGGTATTATGGTCATGTAAAGTAAGGGTGAGGTATAGATCTACTATCACTGGGCAAAGACCTCTCCCTTCCCCCATCCAAATAATCTACAATTCCTTCTCCTTCCCCTGTGCTCTCCCCCCCCCCCCCCCCCCCCCCCCCTCTCCCCCTTCC
>NW_017306644.1:20960-34066 GCF_000935625.1 Nanorana parkeri | reverse complement strand
GCTCTCTATCTCTAGCCCTTTCTTTCTCTCCTTTATATCCAGCTCTTCTCTCTCTCTCTCCATCTTTAGCTTTCTTTTGCGCTCCCTCTCTCCATTTCTTCTAGCCCTCTCTTGCTCTCTCCATTTCCCTCGCTCTCCCCAGCTCTTTCTTGCGCTCTCTCCATCTCTCTCCCGTTTATCTCCAGCTCGCTCTTGCGCTCTCTCTCCATCTCCAGCTCGCTCTTGCGCTCTCTCTCCATCTCCAGCTCGCTCTTGCGCTCTCTCTCCATCTCCAGCTCGCTCTTGCGCTCTCTCTCTCCATCTCGCTCTTGCGCTCTTTCTCTTAAGCTCACTCACTATTTCCATCTTCAGCTCTCTCTCTCTCCTGTCCCCTTTCCAACTTTTCTCCCACTCTCTCTCTCTGCCTCCCTCCTTCCCTACCCCTTGCTTCATTCTTCCTGTTGCCTCCCTCCATCTTTGTCGTGTATATCTCTTGCCCTCCTTCCCTGGATGGTTTTCTCTTTTTGCTGACCACTAACCTTTTTCCTGCTCACCCTCTTGCAGGAGGTGGTGTTATGGCGTAAAGGGGACGTCGTGAGAAAGAGCATGTCTCACCAGGCCGCCATTGCCTCTCAACGATTCGAGGGAACCCACCCCGACAACCGACCACAACACAGTGGAGCTGCCGCAGGGGATATGGAAAAAGAGTGACGGCCTGCCGGCAGCAGAACAGGTCTCAATGACTAAAATACTCAGACTGGACCTCTCCGACACCCACCTATTACCACCTGTGCTCACACAGACACTCGGTGGGTCAGCCTCGCAGATGGGCATGGCCAGCTTCACTCACCGGGCCCGGCCGGACACTCCTCCAGCTGCTACTTGACGTTCAGCGACACGGGTGGGGGAGACGTGCACGACCAGCCCCTTTTAACCTTTTGCGTTGACACTTTTTATGCTCATTGCCTTGTAATAGTTACCGGCTGCCCTGCCACTGATGCCCAGACCATTCTCTGACACCTAGAGGAAAAAAACCCCAAAAGGGATGGCCTTTAATGGAAATATTCCTGCGTGTGGACAGTGACCTCCTCACCTTGCGGTTGTATAGTCAGTGCTGACCTCCGTTACCGTTGTCTCGGTGCCGGTAACAAACCTACCTTTTTTTTTTTTCCCCATTCCGAGCACCTTTCTCCGAGCAATGGGGTCCTGTCCATTATGGGGGGACCTTTGCTCTGCATGAATTCCTTCCCATGATTCCAAAATGTTCATATGATGTGACTTTTATACAACAAAAGAGGAAATCGGAACTCCATCTAAAAAGGAGAAATGAAAGAGAAGAAAAACCTTTTTAAATGTTGCTCCTTTAAATCACACGCAATGGACAATGGACGGCATTAGTAACCAAACATGTCCAACTCCCAAAAAAACTAAATGTGCATCAGAGCCAGCTGCTTGGTTCATGATAGTATTAGAATAGATTCAGCCCTGGGAAGGTTTGAGGTAGCATGTCGATATGCTCCAGGTTCAGCGAGATGTAACGTAAGTACTCCCGGAGATATTCAAGATTTCTGTAGCTGCCACTTCCTGTTAATCAACTTGCCTTGGCCAGCTTCCAGTGGTCTGGTGATGGTTTGTGCCCTCTGCTTGTGTGCAGCTACGGCCGAGCTGACTCTTGCTTTGAGACACACGAGCAATTCTTTAACCTGCTTTACCAACTTGCCTTTTGCTCTTGACCGAAAACTCTCAATTCAACTGGCTGTGCATGCGCAATCAGACAATCCCAACAAGGGTTGCAAAACGTTTGGTAAGCCGGATGGGGCTCTATGCAGTCAGCATTGTCCGAGCCGGATTCAGCTTAGGCTTACACTATGGGGTGCATGTATAAACAATTCGCAAAGCTATTCATCCTGCAAGATTGCATGTACGTTCATTCTGTGTGAATTGAGACAGTTGTTATTAGTATGCTTTCTTTCCAGGTTGAATGTAATATCGGGTCAATACCACATTATGGCCACTGGACGGAGCTGATGAGCATAAATATGTATTTCTTATGTTCCTCCGCTCCAGCTAACGTTGCATTTTGCTGATATTACATTCTGGGAAGGAAATATGCTAATAGCATTCTTTTTGCCTCCATTTGCACAGAACTAATGTACACACAATTGTGCAAGACAACAGCTTGGCAAATTGTTTATAAATACACCCCTAAGGCCTCATTCACACACGAATCGGCTTGCACGTACAGCTCCGTGCGGGCCGTACCAAGTAGCTGCCGGGAAGGACAGGTGCTGCGTGTGATTAGAACGCAGCCCCCGTCCTTCTCTATGGGGCTACGCGGCCGTACGCCCCCCTACGCTCACCTCATTTGCAGGTCCGTAGGGGTGCGGGTGATCATATTCATACGCCGCCGGAATGGAACATGTATGCGTCCCGGCCAGAAAACCCGCACCCCTACGGACCTGCAAATGAGGTGAGCGTAGGGGGGCGTATGGCCGCGTAGCCCCATAGGGAAGGACGGGGGCTGTGTTCTAATCACACGCAGCACCTGTCCTTCCCGGCAGCTACTTGGTACGGCCCCACACGGAGCTGTACGTGCAGGCCGATTCGTGTGTGAATGAGGCCTAAATGTTGTGTGTGTGTATAATACCTCTTGCAGCTTTGTTTGCTTGTGGAGTTCTGGTGTCAGTGTAGACCCTAAATCAGGGATAGGCAAACTCCGGCCTTTCAGCTGGGGTGCAACTACCAATCCCATTAGACATGGCAAGACTCTTGACAGCCACAGGCATGACGTCCAGAGGCAGATGCATGAGGGAACATGTAGCTTCACCGCCGCTGGAGGGCCGTAGCTTCACCGCCGCTGGAGGGCCGTAGCTGTAGCAGAACTACAAATCCCATGAGGCATTGCAAGACTGACAGCCACAGGGATGACTTCTAGAGGCAGTGTAGGTATAAAGTCACTCGCACTCCAATAGACTCAACAGTCTATTGACTCGATTGCTATCGCATCATATAGCGACGTTTCGGGAACAACAGCGGTTCCTTCTTCAGGCTAACATTGTGTGTGCCTGAAGAAGGAACCGCTGTTGTTTTTAAAACGTCGCTATATGATGCGATAGCAATCGAGTCAATTGACCTAAAATTCTATTGGAGTGCGAGTGACTTTATACATACACTCATCTTGGATTGCAGAGGCATCTGCAGTCACTTTGGCACCCACCCGACTCTAAGTGCCTGTTCACACGACGTCCGTTTTGTGTGCTGACCTGATCCGTACGCTCCTGCACTCAAAATGTATCCCTATGTGTTTTATGGGCTACAGTTCTCACGTGCGCAGTCCGTTTAGGTTACGACAAAAAAATACTGCATGTCACATTTTGTACGGTCAGAAAACGCGTCAAAAACGCACTGCAGCTAACATACTAACAGCCCCACTCCAGCAAACAAAACAAAAAAGATTTTTTTTTACTGGAACGCATCAAAAACACGGCCAAAACGCACTGCATCAGTAGCACCGCGCCTGCAGATCCGGACCTGATCAGGATCTGAAACTCATGTGAACAGGCCCTAAGGGTATTATTCGGTCAGGAGTGCGATGGGTACATTGGATTTTGGACTTCTAGAGGCAGATGCATGAGGCAATTTCTAGTTTGCTACCCCCGGTCTACACCGACACCAGCGTTCTGTGAGTAGCAGGCAACAAAACAAGCTGATAGCAGTGTGCACTAGCAAAGCACCAACTGTAGTCGGCCAAGTTGCTTCTCCTTTCATGGGCGGAGATTGTTGCAATTCGATTGTTTTGCAAGTAGATACTTAACCGAGATTGACCTTCCAGCCAGACAGACAGAGAGCCAGCCCTGGTTCGAATACAATGAGCAAGTTCACTGGCGAAGCCTCCCTTCTCCTACGCTCGCCGACAATCCGAGTCCGGTTCCATTTCAGCTTCCAGGAAAACTGGATTTTCTATTCTTCCTCGTGAATTCTTCAGGTGGGACAGGACCAACGTCTGAATCAGCCATAGCTTTTGTAGCGGCATGAAATAGCGGTCCACGGCTTAGCGCTACGTAAACTTTTTTTCTTTGGCATACACGCCGTCCTCGGATCGGTGCGATCTGTGACTTCTACAGGTGTGATCCCTCGAACTTCTCGTTTTACTAGTGCTCTATCTAACACCAACAAGCTTCAATGGAGGACTCCATATACCGGAGGGCGTATACAGTTTGCATCGCACACAGTCATTTTGTACACTGCTGTTATTATTGAAGATCTCATCTGGAAAATTTAGATGTGAAAGAAATGGTCGGGAAGTCAAACTTGCCAGGTCTCACTGTGGTCTGGTTCCAGATCATGTGACTTGAAGACATGGCAGCCACATGAGAAGCATCTTTAAAGTGACATTAAACCCTCAGATTTTTTTACATAACCCAATACTGTAATGTGTACCTTACTGTAATCCATGGTAGTTTCCCTTCTCTTTGTTGCTCTTCCTTTTTAAATCCTCATGTCTTCTCCTGCTTGGGGAGAACTTCCCTTTGCAGCTGAGTGCCTCTTCCTGTAGTGCTGGCTCAGGTTGTGAACCTGCACACAGACACCATGTATCCATTCCAGAGACAAGGCAGTCTGCTGCAAAACAGAAGTTCTGCCCAGCATGAGAAGAGATACAGATTTAAAAGGAAGAGCAGCAAAGAGAAGGGAAACAACCATGGATTACAGTAAGGCGCACATTACAGTATTGGTTTATGTTAAAAAAATCTGAGGGTTTAATGTCACTTTAAGTATCGTGCCCATGGGCACAAGAGGCCACATAGCAGAAACTGTGAGCGTATTCGCATGCCCAGGATACCCGGCTGCCGTGTGCAGCCTCCTATAGTAATGAATGGCTGTGTATGAATTTGTTACCGATAAACTTGCGGAACCATAAAGCCAGAAGCCCCTGCACACAGACTGTATGCATCCAGGATTGTACGCATATGCAGGTTTTGCGCCACGTTGCAGCATAAAGCTGTGTACAGACATTCATTACTATGGATGGCTGTACGCAGCAGCAGCTGTGTATCCCTGGCGTGAAATTACATTATAGGGTCTCATGTGCACAAAGGCTTTACGGCTGTCCGCAAACAATGCAGTGATATTGCAGGTCACATGGCCCAAAAGGAGTTCCTCATGTCACATGACCAGAAACCTAAGCACTGTAGGATCTGGCTTGTGCATCACAGAAGTAGGTTCTCCTGACTTCAGACTCAGAAGTTAGGTGCCAGTGCACAGCCGAACAGCAGTGGCTAGGACATTCCCACCATGTAAAGACAGAGGTGGGGTGCTGGTGACATCATTGACCTTATGGCCAATGTCATTGACCTAATGTGGCCATATAAGGTCAATGATGTCACCGGTATTCCCCTCCTTTGTTTACATGTAGGGAATGCCCTTGGAGCAGCTGATTGGGCGTGCACTAAATCCTAACTTCCAGGTTTAGCCCAAACAAACCCAAGCTTACCCCCATTTGTGACCAATGCTTTCTGTGGTGTTTTAATTGATAATCATGTTCCCTGGATGTAGATGCCACCCCTCATTTCCTCATGGGTCTTATTATTTAAAGAGACAGACTCCCTCGTCCATGAATATTACTGCAATCACAAACTGACTGTCCTAACCGGTGCAGCCGCTGGTAAAGTGCAGTAACCCGTAGCAGCCAATCAGAATTCAGCTCTTTGTTGGTCTGACCGCTGTGAGGGAAATGCGGGTTGCTACACTTTGCCCACCAGCTGTGCGTTGTCGTAGAAGCCTTGCTATGTATACAACAGGTACATTTCCAAGATGGTGGCGGCAGCAGTATTGACAGCCATCCCTCCTGTACAATGTAATTATCGTATTGACAATTCAGCAATTTGTGTTCTACAGTATTTCAATTCTATACCAAGTATAGCCGACTGGTAAAGAAATAATATATATTTATTAGATGGTAATTGATGTATTCGTCAGTAAGAGAGACTGCACTTTTAATACATGGCTGTGCCTCACATACCAAGCTTAGATTGTAAGCTCTTGGGAGCAGGGCGCGTAGGGACTGTGCTGCGTTTCGGCGGCGCAACACCTTTAGAAACGTATTGGAGTATTAGGAAGACGAACGTTGAAGCGGAACTCCGACCAAAGACATTGAAAGGAACCCTTCAGCCCAGTTCTGTGATCGTTAAGTGCAGCTACTATAACTGCCTGAAATCAGTCTTTGTATTATCTTCCCACAGCCCCACACTCTGCAGAAATTGGAGTGCGTCGTGGGAAGCTGTGCGTTTCAAGCCATTCAGGTTTCACTGCAGTGCTCAGTCTAACATGCTACAGGCACTGGGAGCTGAAGGAGTACATAGAGAGGGCCACAAGTGACAGCTGTAGCGGGGAGGTTTGTTTGTAAGGTTTCCGGATCTCGATGGCAGATCTCAATTCCAGGTTCTCCAGAGGTTCCAGATCTCGATGGTAGACCTCAATTCCAGAGGTTCCAGATATCGATGGCAGACCTCAATTGTCTGCCATCGAGATCCGAAACCAAGCTGATTGGTTCCTGATCGCTAGCGTGAGATTCTTAGAACTAGGAGGTGCCGCTGCTACATCTTCCAGATCTCGATGGCAGACCTCAATTCCAGGTTCCCCAGAGGTTGCAGACCTCGATTCTAGGTTCTCCAGAGGTTCCAGATCTCGATGGCAGACCTCAATTCCAGGTTCCCCAGAGGTTCCAGATCTCGATGGCAGACCTCAATTCCAGAGGTTCCAGATATCGATGGCAGACCTCAATTGTCTGCCATCGAGATCCGAAACCAAGCTGATTGGTTCCTGATCGCTAGCGTGAGATTCTTAGAACTAGGAGGTGCCGCTGCTACATCTTCCAGATCTCGATGGCAGACCTCAATTCCAGGTTCCCCAGAGGTTCCAGATCTCGATGGCAGACCTCAATTCCAGGTTCCCCAGAGGTTGCAGACCTCGATTCTAGGTTCTCCAGAGGTTCCAGATCTCGATGGCAGACCTCAATTCCAGGTTCCCCAGAGGTTCCAGATCTCGATGGCAGACCTCAATTCCAGGTTCTCCAGAGTTTCCAGATCTCGATGGCAGACCTCAATTGTCTGCCATAGATCTGGAAACCAAGCTGATTGGTTCCCGATCATTAACGTGAGATTCTTAGAACTAGGAGGTGCCACTGCTACATCTCAGGTGGAAAAGGAACCTACAGCTTGCAGGCGCCATGGAGGAGGAAAGCATAGGAGGAGCTTAGCTGTATGTCCAATGAGCATACAAATGACACAGGAAGCTGTAATAAGAAACACCTACTGGCCATGCATTGTTAGGGGTTTGTACATCGCAAACCTGTCTGAACTGCATTATGATGATTTTAAGCTGATCACGCATGTAATTCGCCGTTTGGCTGGAGTTCCGCTTTAACGCTCGCTTCATTGCGATCAAGAAGGACTATTAAAGGAATTCCATTCTGGTTGCAGTGTTTTTTCATGTCTATAATTTCAATGTGTTTTAAATGTCTATTTTTAATTGTTTTTAATTAGTATCAGATTAAAAAAAAATACTCAAGCCGTGCAATTATTACTCTTATGATCCGACCGGCTCTTATAATTGGCTATACCTTATTGATTATGCCAGCAATCGGCTCATTGAGAACTCTCCTGGCCAAGCTCTCTGACCAATGTGTCTAAACAAAGCCTTGTCCTCTGTGTCCAACCTCCTACTTCCTGTTTCCCAATACTGGCCGATGATGCATTAGGGCCACTGGTAATTCAGTGTCAGCCCTGCACAGTCAGACAATGTTCAAGAGACAACTTGCCCCTTTTTTTTTTTCCCAAGGGGAAAACTGTCAAGAATAGAGGGGTGGTATGCAGAGAAGTCTTTATAAAGCAGACATGGGCAAACTCCTGCTGTAAAATGGACAGCCAATAGGAAGTGTCACAGGCAGCGATGTGGGCACCCAAAGAAAGACCCGCCTCCTCTGCACTGAAAGGGATAGAAGACTCGGGAACCAGCACATCACATGACCACAGATTTGATAAGTATATTGGGCTTTTAGCTTAGGATTTTTTAGGCTAAACAAGCAATTAACAAGGGGAAGGGGGCATGCCGAGGTCAGCTATAAGACTGAACATACAGGGGTGCTGTAAGTAATGCATATTAATTGTCAGCCCCTCGAAGGAGGCAGGAGCTTTGATGATACCAATCCAGCTCTACGAGAACATTAAGGCCCTGTTCACACCTTTACGTTTTGTCGCACGTTCAACGCTCTACAAAACATACAAACTTGAAAATCCCATTGTTTTCTATGGGTCTGGTTCACACCTTTCCGTATTTCAGCCCGTCTGAACGCGCTACAAAACGGCCTACGCCCAAAGAAGTACATGTACTTCTTTGGGGCGTTTTGGTCTCGCGTTTCCATTGAGATGCAGCCAAGTAGCCCTCGGAAACGCACGACAAACGAATCGCGGTAAAAACGCGCGACAAACACGCATATTCAATACGCCTAGGTGTGAACCCAGCCTAAAAGCTAGGGATGCACCGATACCAGTTTTTCAGGACCGATATTTATCTTTCGGTACTCGCCAATACAGAGTACCGATACTGGTACTTCCCTAGCATGGAGCTGACTTCCCGGGCAATCAGGAAGCCTGGCGGAGTGCCATTACCCGCCACCCGGCTTCTTGATTGCCCTGGTGGTCAGCTCCATGCTGATTGGCCAGGATGCCGGCTTTCCCAGTCCATCAGCATCGACGGCAAAACAGCATGGAGCCGGCATCCGGACCAATCAGGAAGCCGGGTGGTGAATAATTACCCACTGCCGGGCTTCCTGATTGACTGGGAAGCCGGCTCCATGTTCCCTCGCGGCACTGCTGGTCAGAGGAAATTTCCCTCTGACCGGAAGTTCCGGTATCGGAGCATTTGGGTGAGTATGAGTACGCTCCCAAATACTCTGGATCAGCACCAATACTAGCATCGGTGCATCCCTTTAAAAGCAAAGAAAAAGGTGAAACGTTACAGTTGCAGACTTGCTTGAACTGCCGGCGTATGGTAAAGGAATAAGGTGTGCTAAGAGAACATCCTTTTAATCATTGAAGACCATCACACAGAAAGATAACAAAATGTATTTAAAAGTACAAATACTATACAAGTGCTAATAGTTGTACCGGAGCCCCAAACATATCCATAAACCGGAGTGTGAGTTCCCATTGTGACCTCTGCTAGAGCTTCTCGTCTTCCAGGCTCAGGACAAAGTCAAACTCTTCTGCAAAGGTAGAAAAAAAAAAAAAGAATCCTGCGTTATCGGCATGGAGCTGTATAAATGTAAAACGATCATTATGCGTGACAGACATATTTTTATCAGCAGCCTTGGAACAGACCATGGTAGTGACCTATGGAGAACAGCTCACACAATGAATTGCGGGGGTGGGGAGATGTGCCAGGAGGTAAAACAGTACAAAGTCACTACCTGCATATTAAGCATGTCTAGGTTGGGGAAGAACACCGCTTGGGTGAATGTGCAAGCGCAGCTGGGTGCGTTAACTTAATAAATGTTCTGTTTAGTTTTTAAATGCCAGAAAATGAGCTTATTCATTTCCTAATGTAGATCTAAACCCGATCACGAAGATCTAATATACACTTTAAAAGGAGAACTATGAGGTGAGTGATTTTCACTCACCTCATAGTTCTAGCCGACCTGTGACAATGAGACTGTCACAGGTCGGCTCAGTAGATCGGGAGGTGAGCGAACACATACCGGCGCTCGCTCACTTCTCGATCCTGTCCCTGCAGAGAGCCGTGACAGGGGAGGGGCTGAATTCCCCCCTCCCCGATCCGCCAGTGTTGACTGGCAGAACGGACGGGGGAGGGGGCGGGTACAGCTGGCTCTGCCTCTAGATAGGCCGAGTCAGCTGTCACTCACACTCACATAATTGTCGGGATCTTTTCCGGCTGCGGCGCCTCAGTATACCGCGAGCTACAGCTCTCTATATACTGAGCTTAGGGTGACAGGAGGACGCAAGTTTGTGTCCTCCCGTTACCCTAAGGAGAACTATGGGGAAAAGCCCTGACCCCATAGTTCTCCTTTAACTTGGAAAAGGGTAGGAGCACTTTAAAAACAAGGTGCATTTATCCTTTTGCCCCTTTCCGTTGATCTACCCCAGGGGTAGCCAAACTCCGGCCCTCCAGCTGTGGTGGAACTACAAATCCCATGAGGCATTGCAAGATTCTCACAACCACGACTCCCGGAAAGAGATGCATCATGGGATTTGTACTTTCACCACAGCTGCAGGGCCGGAGTTTGGCTACCCCTGATCTAACCTAACCCACCCCTCGCCCTCCACAGATGCTGGATGTAAACAAACACCAACGGGCATGGCCTCCAGTGTTTGTTTACATCCAGCACGGCAAGTCTTCACCATCCCGATTGCGTCTGTGCATTGGTGCCCCATATGGGGCTGCGGTCTGAGGTCGATGACAGTCAGAGATGGTTCCATGGAAGTCAAAAGGGGCTGAAATGTGCAAGCACAGCCATGCCAGTAAAGACGTGTGGCTCTGAATGTAAACGGGAACCGCGGCAGTCGGATCGAAGTAGTATGCAGCTGTGGAAGGGGAAGGTGGGTCAGCTTAGGTCCGGTCAGGGGAAAAGGAGCAAAAAAAAGATAGAAGCACTTTATTATACATTGATCAAAAGGGATTACTGTGGGGACAGCGCCGGAGAAGAGGCGAGTATTGCAGACAGATCTTTTTTTCATTTTTGTGGGGACCTGTCGAATAGGCTGGATTGGGCTTCAAAATAAAATTCCACCAAATCTACTTTAGGAGGTGTCAAGGTGGAGGGTTTGATTACGGATTTTTTTTTAAATAACACAATGATGGGAGATCTCCCTTTGCACTGACCTAGTGGTGTCACCCTCCTGTGCTTTGTGAGGTTCTGCATGCACTTCCATAGGGAGTCCACAAGATGGCGGCATGACACAAACTAATAACTGCCAGCTCACCTGGAGGGGGGATGTACTAGCGGATAATTGTAATGATCAGCCTAGTTATTAAAGCCTGACCTCTCCACCACACATGGGGGTGACATTTTCTGAATCTTCCCCTTAAAAGGAGAACTATGAGGTGAGTGCTTTTCACTCACCTCATAGTTCTCTCGTGCTTTGCTTTTTCAGGGCAAGTCTACAGATTTACTTGGCAATGGCAACACCTGCAGCTGCTTATAATGACCCCACTTCTCTATTTGCTCAGTGGGAAAGCAAAATACAACACCTGGTGCTTTGGGAGGCGGTACATGCCACACTCCTTTTACTCCCCAGTGGCGGCACTGCTGTTTGCCGATTGGCCACACTAGCACCGGGGATGTCATGGGAAGCAAGTCATTTGCCTTCGTTTACACCTCGGTTCACCCCCACAAGCAATGTGGAAGGCTGAGCATAGATAGGCAGCTGCCGGGGATGCCATTAAAAATGAACTTGCTACTTACAGGTACAGATTCACAAACTCTCATTAGGTGAGGCTCCATGCCAGCACATTTCTAAAAGGAAACTGATCCAAAGCCCATACTACTAGCACAGAACACTGCACCTTGTGTGAGGGGCTGTACAGAGAGCCGCGCTCTGGTAAAGAGCGCCATGTTTCGCAGCGGCCCACCCGACGCCTTGTGCTTCTGATGCAGCTGCTTCAGCTCTGCCAGAGGGATGTAGCGTTTCAGCATCCGTACAAACTGCACGTCCACCTGTGAGAGACAAGCCGGAGTCAGCTGAGGAATCAACACGCATCTGCCACCTGAAATCTCTGCAGACAGAGGGCAATAGGCACCATTGCAAAATTACATACAGTGCTAGCTTTCCCGGATGTTAAATGTTTTGGGAACAGCAGGGAAGGGCTAGATAGCCCGTCAGGGAAGGGAAGGGCTAGATAGCCCGTCAGGGAAGGGAAGGGCTAGATAGCCCGTCAGGGAAGGGAAGGGCTAGATAGCCCGTCAGGGATGGGATAGATACCCCGTCGGGAAAGGCATAGATACCCCGTCGGGAAAGGCATAGATACCCCGTCGGGAAAGGCATAGATACCCCGTCGGGAAAGGCATAGATACCCCGTCGGGAAAGGCATAGATACCCCGTCGGGCAAGGCATAGATACCCCGTCGGGAAAGGCATAGATACCCCGTCGGGAAAGGCATAGATACCCCGTCGGGAAAGGCATAGATACCCCGTCGGGAAAGGCATAGATACCCCGTCAGGTATTCATTGCTATGTACCTGCTGCGAGGTCCACCATGGGTATTATACGTTATCGTTAGGTCAGAAAATGATGGGCAATCCAAAATCTTTCAAGCTGATGATCTCTGGGCTCCAAATCACCCCCCACCCTCTCCTGCAGTTGTGTCTCTGGACATAAAATGTTCCTGATGCAAACACAGTTTCTGACCTATCCACACTCGATGGAGTTCTACTTTAAGTGTGCTTAAACTTTATTTAGATAACAAGGCCCCCCTCACTCACCATGGACCACCTTGGGTTGTCCTGGGTGCTAGAAGCATCATAATGAGGATTCTTGGCGTCAAACTGAGTGTGGTCGGTGTACGCCTCCTTCACAATCTACGGTTAAGAGGAACATTTCTTAAACATAAATACGTTTTAGATCTGTTATTTAGATCAAATTTATCACATAAACATTTGATATACAGGGGGAGCTAGTGGTACTGGATTCACAGAGCACTATTGTTTTTCTAAAGTGACATCACAGCAGAACATGTTTGCTTTCGGACTGCCTCTCTCTAACTGACACTCCACAGGCCTCTGGAAAGGGGAGGAGTCACTCTTTTGACTCATTCAGATGTATTTAAATTTCACCCCAATGTATTAAGTTCTGTAAACAACGGGGGATTTCTTCTGCAAATCAGACATGGATAGCCCGAGAAGCATGTGAAACCACTACATTGTTTACATTGGTGCTCAGGAAGTCATTCAAGTCTACAGACCCAGGCCAGATTTCAGTATGTGTCGTTGAGCTTGACTATAACTCTAGGACTAATCTGGCCACTTACATTTTTACATTCTTTTTTTATTATGGACATAAAAATGGTTAATATTGTTTTATATAAATTATACGATAACAAATGTTTATATATATA
>NW_017306644.1:3236-19542 GCF_000935625.1 Nanorana parkeri | reverse complement strand
TATATATATATAAAAATATTTTTTTCTTAATACTAGAATTGTATCAGACAATTGCAGTAATAAACAGAGGCACAGTGCCATCTACAGGCTGCAGTGGCTTCTGCAACTAAAAAACTTTGTTGTTTTCCCCCCCGAGATAAAGGCTCCAACTTGCATTGGATCACCTTGTCATAGCTGACATATGGTTGAGGACCACTCCGATTTGGTTCCCAATGGTAGGTAGGGACTGGAGCTGGCGCAGACAACTGGGTTTTGATGGCAATCGCACAAAGTGTCAGCTGGTTGGTGTGAAAAGGGAGGACGTTTAGTAACGTATCCTCGGCACAGGAAAAAGTCATATCCAGAACGTGAACAGGAAGGGGTTCCATTGTTGTACGGACCGGTTCTGTGAAGGAAACATGGACAATTCTCTGATTGGCCCTTGGCAGGCCTGCGGATTACATTGCTCTGTATTATAATGGAGGGGGAGGATATAGAGCCGACTTCTGACTGCCAATGGGGAGATCTCCATCCTTCCATCCCTATAGATATCACACAATGCCATATACGTTACCAGAACACAGCAACACCGTCATCCCCATCCTCACCTTCACTATCCCAGCCATACCGGGCTCCTTACAGTTACTGTGATAGAAAAACGCTTCCTGGCCGACCTTCATTTGTCTCAGGAAGTTCCGAGCCTAGAAAGAGAGACGTTCATTGGTGGAGGACAATTATTATAGAATAGGGAGGCAGCGATACCCGTTTATCGGCATCAAGTACGAGTACTGATACTTTGCTGCCGGTACTCAAGGTACAGACACACTGCCCGGCTTCCGGATTTCCCGGGAAGCCGACTATGTCTGGCCGACTTCCACCCGAAGCCAATATACCAGCCAAATCAGCATGGAGCCGGCTTCCCACGCAATCAGGAAGCTGGGCAGCGAGTAAAGACCCGCCTCCCAGCTTCCCGATTGGCTGGGAAGCCAGTTCCATGTTGATTGCCTGGAAAGCCATCTTCCCAGCCAATCGGCATGGAGTCGGCTGTTCGGCCCACTCAATGCTGACTGGCTGGGAAGCCGGCTACCCAGCCAATCAGCACGGAGCCTAGCCAATCAGCATGGAGTCGGCTGTTCGGCCCGCTCAATGCTGATTGGCTGGGAAGCCGGCTACCCAGCCAATCAGCACGGAGCCTAGCCAATCAGCATGGAGTCGGCTGTTCGACCCGCTCAATGCTGATTGGCTGGGAAGCCGACTACCCAGCCAATCACCACGGAGCCTAGCCAATCAGCATGAAGTTGGCTGTTCGGCCGGCTCGATGCCGATTGGCCGGGTAGCCGGCTTCCCAGCCAAATCATCATCAAGCCGGCTTTCCGGCCAATCAGGAAGCCAGGAGGCGGGGTCATTACTCGCTGGCCAGCTTCCCGATTGCCGGGAGGCTGGCGCCATGTTCCCCTACGGCACTGCCAGTCAGAGGAAATCAGCAACGATACCAATACTAGTACCGGCGCACCCCTAATAATTACATTTCTAAGTAAGATATATATTATGTACATTGTGAATTCCCAGTGACAACATCCGCTCTGACCTGGTAATTCCGCACTCCGTCCCAGCATGCTCTTTGCTCAGGTTGGCCCTTCAAGTCTTCTATTCCGAACTGAAAGACATTCAGAGGTTGTATCAGTCATAACCCACCATGGAGGAACAAACACACCCGTACGGTTATCCCGGGATCAGAGGATGAAGGGAAATCTTCCAATGGGGACACGTGTTCCGGTGACAACTGTCTAAGAGGAGATTTGCCCGCACTCTAAAGCAGAGATAAAGGAAACCTCGGCACTACAGCTGTGATCAAAACTACAAATCCCATGGTGCATCTGTCTCTGGGAGCCATGTCTGTGGCTGTCAGAGTCTTGCAATGCCTCATGGGATTTGCAGTTCCAGAATAGCTGGAGTGCCGAGGTTGCCTATTAATGGTGCAAAGAGACTTCCCCGCACTTCCTGTTGTGTCTATGGGAAATTTTCCCCCGATGGGACACAGACAGGAACTGTGTTTTGTCTTCAGAAATCCCTTAAAGCTGAAGTTTAATCTGCTTATATTTCGCTCCTCCCCCATCAACATTTTTAAATAAGATCTTTCCGTATCGTATTTTATCATCGGGTCTCTGTGCTTCTCTGTGCAATGCAGGCAGATCATGGCTTGTGGGAGGGGCCGGTAGGGTGCTGTACTTAGCTTCCTGAAAGCATCACAGCACTGTGACTCAATATTCCTCTCAAGAACCCTCAGCCCTGATGCAAGCAGTGGGCCGGCTCATGGGAGGAGTTATGCAAATATCAGAACGCCTTGATGGGTGGGTGTCAGTGTGGAGGAGTGGGCGTTCCTAGGCAGGCTGTATTTGCATAGGTAACGCCCACACGTGATGCTGAGCCTCCATGATTGACAGAACTGAAATCCAAGAGAGGGGCGGAACGCAATACAGCGCCATCCTCAAGCCCCGCCATCTACCTTCATGTCCATTCCTTTCTCCATCCGGCTCTCCGGCTCAGATTTCATCAACCAATAACGATATTCCTCCTTCTGCTTCTCATTGGTCCCCGCCGACGCGGCCGCCTTCCTCCGCCCTTTCGCCTTCTGTCCTGTGCCGGAATCTTCCCCCGTGTCCTTCCGCTCTTGGGAATCTACCCAAATACAGAAAGGGGGGGAATTCTGTGATCACCACTTTCAGAAATCCCCACAGTTGTCAGCCCACCAAAGCAGAAGCAGCATAAGGAGGCGGCCAGCCGGGGGCCAACATGCAGCATGCTGATAGGAGGAGAGAGCAGAGTGATGGAGAAACGAGCCCAAACTTCTGCATAGGAAATTGACTTCTTGTCATTCATATTATAACCATTACTCTGATAAGTACTTGGATAGGTACATGGCCTGCTGCTTATCTGCTCACTGTCCATTACAGGCTGGGGGAGGAGCAAGACCTCCAAGTCTTACTCTACTGTAGTAGAAAAAAAAAACAGGTCTCCTGCCATGCCAGATAGGGCTGTGCTGGACTGCAGAGCTGTGCAAATCTCAGGACTGGATGGACAGAATTACAAACACCTCTATGTGTAAAGGTTGCAGACTGGCGCTGTCCCTGTGGCTCCCATTCAGCCACCCCATGGCAGACGGGTATTGAGCCCTCATCCCTATGTCTTACCCTCGGCCGGCGAGGCCGCCCGCTTTCTCTTAGTCCGCCGCATGGTTCACTCCGCCTGTGACACACAAAAATATAAAACGGAAATCACAACATGCCGTGACTACAAATACACAGAGAACAAAGCCAGGGCCGATGGAACTGGGATGGGGGAGGGAAGGAGGGGGTCACAGGTCCTAATGGGAGGGAGGTCATAGGCTCCTACCTACCACAGTACATTCTCTTATTAGGTGAAAATAGAGCAGGGGAAGAGTTTGAACCTTTTTCAAGTAGTTACTGCTGCCTTTGTCCCCCCGTGGAAATTTCTGCTCACTTCCTGTTCCAGAGACACAACAGGAAGTGGAGAAAGAAGGGAGCGGGGCTACAGGCAGAGGGTGCAAAATGAAAAAAAAAAAGCATTTCCTAATATCTAAAACCCTGGGCAGTCCAAGGAAAACACAAGCAGTCAATTACTATTAAAGTACACCGAATGTAATGTTTATGCATAATATATATTAAATAAAAAGTCAAAAACATCAAACAGTGTCCCCACTTCTATCCTCATTTCCCAACGTTACCTAACTATTACTTCTCCTTTAAGTCGTGCCTCCCTCAGCAGCCAATCAGCGCCCTCAAACATTGTGTCCCCCACCCACCCCTTCCACGCGCGGTGCTGGGTAATGTAGTCCTATGCAGCTCCGAAATAGTGAAGCGGTCGACGCAGAGGACTTCATTTCCCGTCATGCACTGCGTCGCGCTTTCCAAACATGGCGGCCGGTCTCAGAGCGGCTTCTCGGCTCTCCCGATGCCTCCGGAATGCTGCGAGCGGGCGGATGACGGTTCCTCGCAGAGGAATAGCCTCGGTGATAGATCGTAAGGACTTCTCACGGGGGACGGGGTTGGACAGCAGGAAGCGGAGCCACGGCGCATAGATTCACTGACCTCCTTGCGTTGACTGAAATGGTCGCTGCGCAGGGTCACGTGAGCCGTGTTTACTGTCCGCCATGCTGGTTAAGGGCAATGTCACATGACTGACTGTGATGTCACGTGATCCGCGGCTGTAGTGGGGGAGAAGTCAGGCCTGGTGGGCCCAGTTTATGTTTACATTTGGTGGACCACAAAGAGTTCATTATGTGAGGACCTGTGACATGAATAAAAAAATACAGCACAGTAAAAATAAATGGCAATTGTCAAATACATACATGCCTTTCCATGCAGGTTTACCTTATATTGCTCTTATACAGCCCCTCCCACTAGCCATGATCTGCCTGGATTGCACAGCGACCCAGTGATGGCATCACTGGGTCTAAAATAAGAAATGTCCAATTTTTAAACAAAAATAAGAAATGCGCACTTCTTCCTAAAAGAGAAAAATGTGCATTTAGTTATTTATTTTTCATTTCAGCCAGTAAAGCATTGCAACTGTGATCAGTAGATGGTGGGTGCGATGCTCTGGCTCCTGCAGACTCTTCCTTCTCTCCATGTCTGTACTTTGGGGTGGACATTCAGCTACAGCAGGGGCAGCCAAACTCCGGCCCTCCAGCTGTGGTGAAACTACAAATCCCCTAATGCGTCTCTCACCGGGAGTCATGTCTGTGGCTGTGAGAATCTTGCAATGCCTCATGGGATTTGTAGTTCCACCACAGCTGGAGGGCCGGAGTTTTGGCTACCCCTGAGCTACAGGGACAAGAGGAAGAACAAATGGACTAGTAGCATGGTGACATCACTGCACTTTGTATTCCATTGAGATGTAGAGGTCCCTCCTTCTGTCAAGGTTGTCACCCAGCTGGACTTCAAACATGTCTGCCTTTGTTCATGTCCATTACATTGGGGGGGGGGCATTAGTAGTCTCAGATGGAATATAACACTTCACAGGAAGTGACAAGGACACAGCGTTCCTGGCAGGATTAACAGGTATTTTCTGTACTTGCTGAAAATGTCATTAGCCTGAAATGAGAAAACAAATGCAGCCGCCACCTAGAGGGATCAGTAATAATATATTTTTGTTTAAAGGTTTAGTTATTGTGAAAGGACTTTGATTGTGCTTAATTGCCGCTTTGCCTCTTGTTGTGCAGCCTCCTTTGGCCTGACCGAAGAGCAGAAGGAATTTCAGAAGGTGGCCTTTGATTTTGCCTCCAAAGAGATGGCTCCGAACATGTCCTTGTGGGATGAAAAGGTGAGGACGGTGTCCGTTAAAGTGGAAATGAAGCCAAAGCTTTAGTATTTGATATAATAATGGCGGGTTATAACCCCTGTCAGCTGTCTTTGTCCCATCGAGAAGATTTACCTTCACTTCCTGTCCGATAGCCACAACAGGAAGTGAGAGAAAATCCCTCCAATGTGAGCGAAACACCTAGTGGTCACCAGTACTAGTGTCCCCATTGGAAGATCTAGTCCTGTTCTGGTGACAACCCACTGCAAAGTTGTTGTTTTTTTTGTTAATCCCAGCCCATCTATTTTAGTAAAAACAGGGATCCCAAACTGAAAGAAGCCATTTCAGGGAGGTGTCCTTCTCATTTCAGGGAGGTGCCCTCCCCCTCCCCCCATCCGCGGAGGGGGGTTAGGGGGGCTGGGAGAGAGCACCCCCCTGAAATGATGGCAGATAGCATAGTAAGCAATAGCTTCTTTGCTATCTGCAGGTTTTTTTTCTGATTTTGTTTTTAGTATTCTGACAGTTGCAGTCGTCAGAATATAAACAAAAAGGCATAAGAATGCATAGCTAGATTCCAATTGGCTATTGCACTTTGCAGTAGCAAACTAGCTATTGCACCCGCCCTCTGCTGCTTTCAATCACCAGAAGAGGACCTGATAGAAAAATTCAGGTCCACCTCTGCTGATTGACAGCAGCAGTGGGCGGGTACATTACCTAGTTTGCTATTGGCTATTGCTATGGATTTGTATGCCTTTTTGTTTCTTTTCTGACTGACGGTCGGGCCGCGGCTCCCGATGTCAGAAAAAGAAAAAAAAAAAACGATCGCAGGGAAAGGTTTATCTGCTCGATCGAGCAGATAAACCTTTCCGGGAGGAAGTGTTTCTCTCCCGGGCGGCCGGGAGCCGCTATCCAATAGTGGGAGACTCCCGGAGCGTCCGGGAGAGTTGGGATGTCTGTAAAAATGTGACATCACACAACGAACACTTTATTCCTCTTTATGAGACAAATAAAACAATACCAGTAGTAGGGAGTGAAGGCGTTACTGATACCCAGCGATCATTTCCCATGCGTCGCTTCTCCTCTGTCCTCAATAACCATTCGATTGTCTCCTCTCTATTCAGGAGATCTTCCCGGTGGACACGATGCGGAAGGCGGCACAGCTCGGCTTTGGAGGGATCTACACCGGCCCCGACGTTGGCGGCTCCGGGTTGTCACGTTTGGACACTTCGGTCATTTTTGAGGCCCTGTCTACGGGCTGTGTCAGCACTACGGCGTACATGAGCATTCACAAGTAGGTGTGACAGGAAGTGAGACGCAGGCTGCAATGAAATAATTGTAGAAGAGGAAATGATTAGAGCTCGGTGCTAGAAATCGGGAAGTGTAGACCCGACCGCTTGTCACATTTCAGTTTTCTGCATTCAGATCTTTACATCCCGGCTTTGGACAGCAGACTACAATGACCCTTGCAGTAGGCGTCCCCACTGGAAGGATGATGATAGTATTGTTTAGCTCACTTTGGATGTGTCAGGCTTTGTTTTTTTTTTTTATATATATTACAACTCTCATGAGTATGTGATTGTTGGAATCGCCTTCTCCTTGCAGTATGTGCGTTTGGATGATCGATACCTTTGGAAATGAGGAGCAGAGACATCGATTCTGCCCCCCGCTCTGCACTATGGATAAATTTGCATCCTACTGTCTGACCGAGCCAGGTGAGGCCTGAGAACTTGTCATATAATAGCAGCTGGGAAGGTTGTAATTGTAATGCATGTTATGGACTTGGTGCCATTCAGTCTGGGCCGGCCTTCCAACGCACCCTCATTGTGGTGTACTGCGCTGCTTACACTGGCACATGCACCTTTTATACACATTATGGTGCATTGGGGCGCCAGTGGGCTGTCATAACGTAATGCGTGACATAACGCACTGCGCAGGTGTAAATGGGTGCAAAGCAATGCAGAAGAAAGCATGCAAGTCAGTAATGGGGAAAAGATGATCTGCAGGGAGCCCCCGGGCAAAACTGGGGATAGTCCTCTGCATATCTTGAGCCAAGTCTTGCACAGTTGTACTGGCTCCTCTCCTGGACAGAAGTGGCTTCCTCTGATATCACTGCACACTGGGAGCTTCTCACAATGTGCAATAGAAGCTGGAGCCAGCCTCATTTCCTGGCTGGAGGACCTCCAGCATCATTTAGCTTTTTTTCTTCCCAGCCTGACTGTCCCGTCCCTTTTATACATTGTATTTTAGTACTTTCAGTCATGGAGTCTCAGCATCACATGTAAGCATTATGCTATTGCACTCTGCCTAGGAATTCCTACTCCTCCCGACTGATACCCAGCCATCATGGCAATTTCATATTTGCATAATCTTGCTTGTATCAGGGCTCTTGGGAAGAGTACTGAGTCAGGGCGCTGTGATGTTTTTAGGAAGCTATACACTGAGTGGCCAGATTATTATGACCACCCCATCAGTACTTCCTTGGGCCACGAGATGACTCCACGATATGACTTCGTTGGGCCGCCTCGTGACTCCACGAGATGATGAAAGGTGATGCGAGGAATCTGACACGGCACTCTTGCCCTTCTGTTGTCTTGTACCAGTCTTGCCGCTCTCCGTTCTGCCCTAACATTGACTAGTCGCTGACGGCCACAATTCGCACGTTCAGACCCAGATTTTCAGCTGACAGTCCGGTCTTTAAACACTTTAACAACAGCTGCTCTTGAACATTTAAGGAATTCTGCTGTTTTGCTGATACTCGCTCCATGGCTCCGAGCGCCAACAATCATCCCACGTTCAAAGGCTGTTACATCGCGTTCTTTCCCCGGTATCTTCAGAAACAAATAACTTCTACTGTCGTGGTAACCAACCTGCTTCCCTATTTATAATGGTCTGGCCCTCTAGCAACTTCAGCGCCAAATTATAGCTAATTTGCCTACAAACGTCAGGTGGTCATAATAATCTGGCCACTCAGTGTATACAGCACCCTGCCGGACCTTCCCACCAGCCATGATCTGCATGCAATGCATTAAGAAGCTCAGAGACCCAGTGATGTCTACAATAAGGTATGTCATGAAAATGGAAAGGTTTTTTAGAAGAAATGTCATTGCATTCTGAGAGCTCTTCTTATTCATCTTCTGCTCGGCAGGCAGTGGAAGCGATGCTGCGTCACTGATGACATCAGCGAAGAGAGATGGTGACCACTATGTTCTGAATGGATCGAAGGTACGTTCTCCCACATCTCCATATACAAGCATGTCAGTGCTGGAAGTTGAGTGTGTAATTATGTTATGTTACCCCCTCTCCGTCTCTGCCCAGGCGTTCATTAGCGGTGCCGGGGACACAGACGTGTATGTTGTGATGTGCCGTACAGGGGGCAGCGGAGCTCGAGGAATTTCCTGCCTGGTGGTGGAGAAAGGGACGCCGGGCCTCAGCTTCGGAAAGAAAGAGAAGAAGGTGAGAAGGTGTTTGTGAAAATCAAGAAGATAAGAAAAATCAACAGTAACTCTGTACCTACCCCTCCCCCCCATCCCCAACAGCCACACCCCCAATTTTTCCCACCCATCCCAGTTGTTGTGAGCCTGGGGGAAAAAACGAATGTTTATAGTGTATCTTTCATCCAGTTGGATGTTCTTCAGTAGATTTATTTATAAAGAACAGCGAGAATCAGGAAAATACAGCATTATGGCCACTAGATGGCGCTGAGGCTCACAGGAAATAAATACATTAGTAAGTAGATATAATGTTACAATTCAAGAGACCACTGGAAAGAATGAACATATAACTGTAACCATTGCTATCCTCGGAGTAACATTGGTTACATTTATATGCACATTCCCTCCAGCGTTTTCTTACATTGTAACATTTATCTCATTACTAACATGTACTCATTTCCTTTGATCCTCAGCTTCATCTAGTGGCCATAATGCAGTGTTTTCCAGAGTCACTTTGTTCTTTATAAATGGGGCTACTGAAGAACATTTGACCAGAAGAGAAAATTCATTAAAGCATTCGATTATGTCTCAATACCCACATGAGTTTGTTAACTAGCACACAATAAATCGGCCTCAGTGATTATTTTCATAGACATATCTTTCTTCACATCTCTCTACATCCTCAGGTGGGATGGAACTCCCAGCCAACACGAGCGGTTATATTTGAGGACTGCGCGGTGCCTGTGGCCAATCGGCTGGGACAGGAAGGAGAGGGCTTCGGGATCGCCATGAGGGGGCTGAACGGAGGAAGGATAAACATCGGTAAGCCAGCCACACATGTCACAGTCTGAGGGTTAGTTCACACCATAAGCAGTGCGTTCCGGTCCAATTCTGGCAGGAGGGGGCGTGGCGGGCTATTGAAGTGAATGGCACCGTAGCCACGCCCTCCGGCCGCAGTGCGATCGCCCGCACGGGATCGCAAGGCACATTGTGTCTGCAGTGCGGTCTGATCAAAATGCTGCAAGCGCTATTCAGTGCTGGCTACGTCTCTGTTACCCCGGGCACTTAGTCACATGATCTGGGCTGCAGGGGAGGAGCCGAGCTCAGGCTGCCCTATTCTCCTTTTGTGGAGAGATCATGTGACCAAATACCTGGCTTTTGCCTATTTAGCCAGCACTGGAGGTAACCTGGAGCAGCACTTTCCCCCCAAGAAAGATAAACATTTCAGCCCTTTCGTCTTTCTATCTCCATCCCAGCAAGACCGTCAATGTATTTTTATTACTAACATTTGAGTATAGACCTGCGTTAAGATTTGACGCTGAAATTGTTACCTGAGCACCATCACGTTGTGAGCTTTGTATTTTTTTTCCTTGCAGCTTCCTGTTCTCTGGGGGCCGCCCACGCCTCTGTTCTGCTCACTCGGGATCACATGTCTGTCAGAAAGCAGTTTGGGGAACCTCTGGCTAATTATCAGGTAAGACCACCGATCCTGACATATGTAGCCTGCCATCATTGGTGCTTTCTTTATGAATGTCCTCCTCTGTACTGGCCCCGCCCCTCCAGTTCAATCAGGGCTGTGCTGTTATAGATGATTCTTGTATGTAGGTGGAGGCACAGGCAGGATCTGCATTGCCTGTAGCAACCAATGAGATTTCAGCTCTCAAGGAAAGAGAGAAATTGGTGAACACTTGAAAGATTCAGACCTTTGATAGGTCCGTATTCACACCCCCAAGAACCATAGTCTACGCTTTAGACTGTGTATCACGTTACCTCCATATTTATGGCATAACATGAAACATGGCTGCATGCCTCATCCCCAAAACCCACACTGTCCTCTTACCTGAATGGCAGGGTGAGTCTTCTTGGGGAGGGCTGATATATATATATTTTTTTTTTTATTATTGAGTGTGACTGTGCAGGCCAATCACAGGGATCGCTGAATCAAAATACTACAAGGCCCTATACCACCGTGGCACTCAGCAGACTTCTACGGCAGCACGGCGGTGACACCTCCACACTTGCAGTCCAATGTTTACTTCCTCCAGCCCCATTACAGGAGCTCCATATCGTCATACAGACCTCGGGGTAAATAATACAGAGACCTGTGCATTGCACTGATGACACTCTTATAGCACTTGCAATGCTCTGCAGGCATGAGTGCAGAAATCTGATAAATGTTCATTTTTATGAATTAATTGTTGGGGAATTTAATACATTTAAAAAAATACTTTATCTATTCGGTTCGCGAACAGGAAGTTCAGCAAAAGTTTGCCTCCGTTCGCGAACTCCGCATCGGGTGACGAACACAACCGCAGCCATCTTCTCCGCTCTCCTGACAAACCTGCACCCAATTTGATCTTTTGCCACATGTGCTCCAAGATGGAGACTCTCATAGTTTAGAGTTAGGACCGCACTCTATAGAGGTGCCTTGGCGCGGCAGTGCGGCTTTCACATTATCTGCAGAAGAAGTGTATCTAAACCTCTGTTTTTAAAGGAGAACTATGGGGTTAAGTCTTTTCCCCATAGTTCTCCTCAGGGTAACAGGAGGAAACAAACTAGCGTCCTCCCGTCACCCTAGGCTCAGTATACCGCGAGCTACAGCTTTCTTTATACTGAGACGCCGCAGCCGGAACAGATCCTGACAATTATGTGAGTGTGAGTGACAGCTGGCTCTGCCTATCTAGAGGCAGAGCCAGCTGTACCCGCCCCCTCCCCCGTCCGTTCCGCCAGTCAGCGCTGGAGGAGCGGGGACGGGGGAATTCAGCCCCTCCCCTGTCACGGCTCTCTGCCGTGACAGAATCGAGAAGTGAGCAAACCTGGTATGTGTTCGCTCACCACCCGATCTACTGAGCCGACCTGTGACAGTCTCATTGTCACAGGTCGGCTAGAACTATGAGGTGAGTGAAAAGCACTCACCTCATAGTTCTCCTTTTAAGGGGAAGATTCAGAAAATTTCACCCCCATGTTTGGTGGAGAGGTCAGGCTTTAATAACTAGCCTGAGACGCTGCAGTATACCCCGAGCAGCTGCTCGCGGTATACTAAGACGCCGCAGCAGATCCCAACAATAGTGCCGTGATCCGCCCAGCTGCGTGGCTGACAGCTGGCTCTGCCTATCTAGAGGCAGAGCCAGCTGTACCCGCCCCCTCCCCCGTCCGTTCCGCCAGTCAGCGCTGGCGGATCGGGGAGGGGGGAATCCAGCCCCTCCCCTGTCACGGCAGAGAGCTGTGACAGGATCGAGAGGTGAGCGAATGCCGGTATGTGTTCTCTCACCTCCCGATCTACTGAGCCGACCTGTGACAGTCTCATTGTCACAGGTCGGCTAGAACTATGAGGTGAGTGAAAAGCACTCACCTCATAGTTCTCCTTTAACCTTAGCGGTGAGACAAGTTTTTGTGCATGCTGGCTGGTGAGTGTGCTGGGAAAACTTTTTGCTATCTTCCTCGCTCTGACACATGGTCGTGGCTTCCTCTAGTCCAGATCGCGGTCTGATCACAGCTTGATTCGGTTCGCGACCAGAATTGTGGAACGAATTAAGTTTGTGAACCACTGTATTTATATTATAAAATGTACATATAATTCATATGTATTTATTATTATCATCATTGTTGTTGTTGTTATTATTATTATCATCATCCTCAATATCATCCTGTTATTATTATTGTTCTTATTCATTGTATTAATAATATTCATGGTATTATTATTTTCCATGCTTTTACTTCTATTTTAATCCACCTTTACATGCAGATCATGCTGCCCAGCAAAAGTAACAGCTACAGGGGTTGGGACAAACCATATCCACTGGTGGGGGTGCTTTCAATAGCCGGCTATTATTCATAGGACCTTAAACCCTTTTTCCCCAAAAAGAAAAAAACCCTGTTGGGTAACTGCCTGGAGCTGGGCTTTGTATGTTTGTCACTTACCTAAAGACCATTTAAAAGTATGTGAACCAGGGCTGTGCAAACTCCGGCCCTACAAAACTAAAAATCCCATCATGCATCTGCCTCTGGGAGACATGCCTGTGGCTGTGAGAGTCTTGCAATGCCTCATGGGATTTGTAGTTCTACAACAGCTGGAGGGCCGCCCCCTGATCTAAACCAACCCTTTTAACAACGCGCTGTGTGATTTCACTGCAGATCAAACAGCGTTGTCACCTTGTATCTTATCTATCGTCTGCAGTATCTTCAGTTCCGACTGGCAGAGATGGCGACACAGCTGGTGACGGCGCGTCTTATAGTGCGGCACGCTGCACAGGCGCTTCAGGAGGGACATGGCGATGCAGCGACTCTCTGCGCTATGGCAAAGCTGTATGCCACAGACGAGTGCTTTAAGGTGGGTCTGAGAATCTATTGCAGGGGTTGACAACTCCGGCCCTCTAGCTGTGCTTTAACTACAAAACCCATCATGCTTTTGGGAGTCATGCCTCTGCTTTTGGGAGTCATGCCTGTAACTGCCAGTCTGGCAATGCCTCATGAGACTTGTAGTTCTACAACAGCTGAAGGGCTGGAATTGCGGAGGGTCTCAAGAGGGGGGAGACGTGAGGGCTGCTGGAAGCGCTGTAAACAGGTGCTGCTTGGTTCCCAAGATGGCTGTCGCGAGGTCCGCAGCAAGCCCAGAACCTAAGGCAGCCGCATCAATTTGAATCATTAAAGTGGCGGTATCGGTTCCTGGTATCGGAGAATTTGCACGAGTACAAGTTTGTCTTTAGGTGTTAGTTGTAGAAGGAGTTGTAGGAATTGATGGAAATCTTTCGGCGCTGTTTAATATACAAGTAACTGTCTGTTCTCCTCATCACATGATCGCTGCAGGTCTGTAACCAGGCACTCCAGATGCATGGGGGATATGGCTACCTGAAAGATTACGCAGTTCAGCAATATGTCCGCGACATCCGCGTTCACCAGATCCTCGAGGGTAAGGCTTCTGCTATACAGTAACATTGTTATAATACCTCCCCTTGCTCCCCTTACATTCTAAGAACCTCTTCTCATTGCTCAGTGCGGTCAGAAGCGCTTCTGATTGGTCAGTGCGGTCAGCAGCGCTTCTCATTGGTCAGGTGACCGGAGGAGATAGAGAGTTTGTTCACAGGTAGGAGCTCACAAATGGAGAGCACTCATTGGTCAGCGCTGTACAATGAGAAACACTTCTGACCACATTGACCAATGAGTGTTTACCAGTTGGGAGCGGAATTTAAAATGCCGGGCGCAGGGCTGCGCGGCCGTGTTAAAGGAAATCCATGTCAGTCCTAGCAGTGGTGTCTCTAGAGGGGAGCAGCCCGCACCCAGCTGACACCATTGGAGGGGGTGACACCAAACTGACTGGCAGCCATTTTGGTGTCACCCCCTCTGAAAAGTCGGGCACTCAGTCATAGACCGAGAGCCCAACAGTGTCAGGAGAGAGAGGAGGGGACCCGTTGGCATACCTTATCCCGCCAGATGAACGTCCCCTCTCTGCCGGCATCCATAACCAAGATGGCCGCCAGCAGGTAACAGCACGTGACGCCATCCCTGCAGAGCGCGATGACGTCACACGCGTGTGCAATGTGGTCGTGGCGGGGTGTCATCCGGGTTCCGCTTCGTGTGACCCCCGCCCCTCGGGAAGCCATGGAGTCCTAGAATGACACTGTAACTGTTGTATTTGCTTCTCCCCGCCAGGAACCAATGAGGTGATGAGGATGATCGTGGCCAGGAACCTTTTACAGGGATGAGCCGGGGACACGGGACTATTCATGACCTGACTCCAGCACGTGGTTCCTGACATCACAGGGACTCTACCTCGGGGGACGGGACACCATGATCACCATGACCCCTCAATACACGACACCCATGCTGGAAGAGATGACGGGGGGGCAGACTCTGATCTGAATCCGTCACAGATCAATGAGAGGCACGTGGCGCGTCAGTGAGGTCACAGATTTCTGATAAGCTGAACTTTATATTTATGTTATTTCCTCTGGATGGACTTCCAAGGATATCATTGCTGCAGATCTGATATTAAACATTTATTTATCTAAATGGATCAGAACGTTTCCTCGTATACATATAGTAGATGTGAACCCGATCGCTGCAATCTCATTTTAATGTCATTTCATTTAACTTGCTGCCATAGGGTGACAACGCTCTGTCCTTGTCTCCCAATTGGGTTCCTGCATTGTCACCCTGATTCATGAACTTCCTACATGAACAGGGCTGTCCCCATAATGAGGCAGCCTGAGCCAATTGCCTTAGGCGGCATCTGTTTGGGTCACGAGGGACACCTGCCACCTTCTTTCCGGACAGAGTGTCCCAGGTTGCTAAGAGCTCCTTTCTCCATCCCCTCCTGTAAGAAAGTCCGCTCACTGCTGCTCTCTTTCCTTGTGTAGGATGACTGGTCTTGTCCCCGCCCCCTTCTGTAGTAAGGACCGGTCACTGTTGCTCTCTCTCCTTGTGCAGGGTGACTGTGGTCTTGTCTCTGCCCCCTCCTGTAATAAAGACCGGTCACTGTTGCTCTCTCTCCTTTTTCTCCCTTCCCCCGCAGAGCAGCGCCCAGCGTGGAGGAATGAAAGCACGGATGCACCGATGTATCAGCAGAAAAATGGCACGTTCCGCATTTAGCCAAAAGTGCCATTTCCGGCATATCTTTTGGCGGCTGATATATCGGTGCAACCCTAATATTTACAGCAATGCAGAATGGCACAGGCTATAGAGGACTACACATCCCAGCAATACTTTATATAACAATAACATTGGACTGGTCAGTAGCGGCAGCGCTGTGATTGGCGGAGGGTTGCCATGGCGATAGAATGCTGACCCGGATCGGGAGCCGTTGATCTGTGGCAATGCCTTGGCTGGCGCTCGTGCAGAACAAGTTTCTTGGGCAAACCTCTTAGTTGTAACGAAACCGGAATTCAGGCGGTCGCAGAACTCGATAAGTTCTCAGTGTCGACAGATCACCGTGCTGTGTCCGAGATCAGTATCCGGCGGCCGGCGGGCCCCCCATCTCTGCTCCGGGAGTGTCGGATGAACGGATGATCCAACACTCCTGGCGCAGAGACTGGGGGCCCGTTGGCCGCCGGATAGCACCGGATCGGTAAGTCCCACCATCTATTCACAGGGACTGTGCTGGGCCCCCCCAGGCTGAGGCCCCGGTGCTGCTGCACCGGCGGCAGTTCTGCCACTGGCTCTCTTCTTGTGCAGGGTGACTGCTCTTGTTTCCGCCCCCCCCCTGTAATAAAGACCGGTCAGTGCTGCTCTATCTCCTTGTGCAGGGTGATTGGTCTCATCTCTGCCCCCTCCTGTAGTGGGTGGGGCCTGCTGGACCCCCTCCCACAGCTCTCCTCTCTCTGTGTAGTCTATGTACAGCGCTGCTACTTTCACAAGGTGACATCTGGCTTTGCAAAGGCATTTGGTGCACACAGTGGATTTATATCCTTTGCAGCTATGGAGGAATAGACTTAAATTGCGTTTTTTGTGCAGGGAGTTCAGCTTTAAGTTTACTACTTCAGACAAAAACATTGTCAGTGGTCACAGAGGAGGAGAGATGCATTCAGCCATTACACTGGGGAGGAGGGGGATGAATATAGTAATTACACATGGGATGGGGG
>NW_017306644.1:2811-3074 GCF_000935625.1 Nanorana parkeri | reverse complement strand
CACACGCTGATCACATGTTAAGAAGATTGCAGGCAGAATCTGATCACACCTCCACACAGCAGCCGCCATGACTGTCCTCCGTGCACCCCGTGGTCAGGACGGACACGCAGCCGGGCGCTGAGTGACAACAAGGACAGCCGGAGGGGCGGGGCCAGCTGTATTTATATCTCCTGGCTGCCAAACCTGCGCTACATGATTGACAGCCGAGGCAGCTGCTGGTCTCCACCCACCTCCTCTCCGCCCATCCACGCCCGCCCTGCTCG
>NW_017306644.1:1887-2686 GCF_000935625.1 Nanorana parkeri | reverse complement strand
CCACCCACCTCCTCTCCGCCAATCACGGCCCGCCCTGCTCGCTGGCGAGCATCCCAGCCGGGACCTTCGCCTTGTGCGGCCTTCCAATCAGCGGTTGCGGTGAGGAGAGAGCTTGGCGTTGCCCTGGTAACCAGGAAGTGCCGCGGATCAGCGGAGAAGACAGAGGAGCCGGAGACATGAGGCGGGAACGGCGCCGGAGATTGCTATTCTTGTGCCTGCTGCTGCTGGCCGCCATCCTCATCCTCAGGTAAGGGGCGGGGGCTGTGTACTAATAGCGCCATCTATATATGTATATACTCAGCATTCTGTATAAAATGTTATTTTCACTTGTAACACACTTGCTGCCTGGGGTGACAACGCTTCCTGTATTGTATTTATGGAGTAGCAGAGTTGTCACCCTAGGTCAGGACTACAGTACACTTACAGGTGGACAAATACTGTAAATCTGAAATCCAGGAGCCAGTCTGTCCATTCCAGGGGCATTGGCGACCCGGCTCCTGGGATTTGTCCTGCCCTGGTGTAAAGAAGATGGATGGTGGTGGTGCGCCTCAAAGCTAAGCATCCGCAAGATGGGGGGGTTGTGGTAAACGGGCAAGGTGACAGGTCCACTTTGAAGCGGCTTACATTGTACATAACATGTACCTGCGGCACGGAGGCGGATTGCATCACTTTCTGGCACCGTCACCTCTTCATTGTCTGTGTGCACGCAGCTGAACAGTTGTGTGCACAAGTTTGGGCGCCCCGACCCTGTGTGTCGATGTTAAACCTGCCGCCGTGAACGTGACCATTCTGCAGATTG
>NW_017306644.1:0-1788 GCF_000935625.1 Nanorana parkeri | reverse complement strand
TATGTGGGGACACCCAGATGTATGTATGGGGGGGGGGAAATGTATTAGACAAGTTACTAAAGCTGAAGTTTGTTCCACATATCTTTTCCCTTTCCTCCCCTCTGCAATGTCAGTCCAGGAGAGCGGCCGAAGGGTTTCCTGTGTGGTCACGAGGACAGGAAGTGGAGGAAGTATTTCCAGCCGGGACTCCGCTCTCTGTCTGGAGTTGCCCTTTACTCTGTTATCAGTCATAATAGAGATGGGATGTGACCCGGGAGGCCGGCGCTTTGCATGTGTTTGTATAGCTGTCAGTCACGGATCTAGATAATCGGACGCGGAGGAGGAATATCAAAGCCACAAATCATCGCCGCTCTTCAATCATTAACGCGCCACTGAGCGTTATTTATTATACACGAGCAGCGCAAGCGCCTGATATCAGCACCTCCTGCAGTCCCTGTGCAGCACGGCTCGAACGTGAGAAGAAGAAGCAGCACAAGAAGCCATTGAGTTTACGGGCTGACAAGAAGCATGGTGGTAGGAGGAGAGAGCAGAGTGATGGGAGAGATGAGCCAATCACTGAGCTGCTTCTGCTTTCACTGTCCAGTCATAGGCTGGGGGGGCGGGTCCAGGACAACCGGGGCTCAGAGGAAGTGAGTTGAATGATGCTGAACATAGGACTGGGGACGTCTACTGGCAGAATAGAAGTGGTGGGGGGGGGGAGCTCTAGATTTAAAGCAGAACTCCGGGCAGACTTAACCCTTGCAGTGCTGGGGCAGCTCCACCTGAAGGGTTAGGGACAGGTACCGCACCTGACCAGCCCTAATAGAAGGCGATATTTCGATGCAGTGGAATCTGATGAAGGACGCACGGCGAGCTGTCTCCGACGGCAATGGGATTATCTATCTGCCGGTGTGCGTCTCCCCGAGAACAATGCGCTCGATCGATGTGCATGGCACTGTTACTTGTTTTTTTCTTTTTTTTTACTTTATTGAAATTACACAATTGACATTTCCTTCAGTTCTGCGTACGATACGGTTGCACTGCGCCTCACTGCGGTGCGCCGTACTTATTTTAAGAGCACAACGTCGGAATGCTGCGGCGTGAACCCCGGGCCCGTCCATGACAAGGCCGCTCGGGCTGCGCCAGAAAGACTGAAAACCGTCCAGCGCGGCCCGCACGCCGATGGTGTCAGCCGGCCCCTAAAAGTGGATGTGAAAGGGGCGGTGGTCAGTACGGAGTTCCAGAGCCGGTCCGTCCAATCCCGGAGCCAGCCGGATCTTATTTTAGGAGCTTCATTGACAACTAGAGAGAAGCTCAAAAGTTGGGCGCCAGATGTCATTTTTATGGAGCATTGGCGACCCGGCTCCTGGGATCTGTCCGGTCCCGCATGAAATGTGAGCCAGGGCTGGACAAATGAATGCAGAATTCTAGGGCCAATCCAGGAGCCAGCAGGATGTTATTTTAGGGCCCCGGCTCCACGTCTTGAAAGCGAGTGTACAAAGTTGAGATTTGAAAGCTCCCCCCCCACTCGGCGTTCAGCTGTTGATTGTAGAAATGCTCGGGCGGGTTACCGCGACCTTTGTACTGGTATTTATGATCGCGTCTACAATGTGCGTATTATCCAACCGTGCAAATCAGCGAGCGTCCTATGTGAGCTGATCGTACAATCATGTGACTGCCCTGGCGCTGGTTCTAAATGAGCAGCGGGTTGTATAGCCCAGGGGCAGGCAACCTCAGCACTCCAGCTGTTGTGAACCTACAAATCCCAGCATGCCTCTGTCTCTGGGAGTCATGCCTCTGTCTCTGGGA
>NW_017306643.1:1312394-1333238 GCF_000935625.1 Nanorana parkeri | reverse complement strand
CCCACTCCCCTATTTTATTTAGGTCCTCCTGTAATGTTATATTGTCTAATCCCGTGTCTATTACCCTCCTAATTTTAGTATCCTTTGCAAACAAAGAAACATGGCTATTAACACCTTCCCCGATATCATTAATAAACAGGTTAAACAATATTGGGCCTAGCAATATTGGGCCTAGCACAAAACTCATTACTGTAGCCCATTGTGAAAAAGAGCCATTTATCAATACTCTCTGGACACGTTCCTGTAGCCAGTTCTCTATCCATGTACACACCATTTCATCTATGCCCATAGATTTCAACTTGTGTATTAAGCATTTATGTGGTACCATATCAAACGCTTTTGCAAAATCCAGGTACACCACATGCACTGGTTTTCCTCTATCCAGATCTCTACTCACCTCTTCCTAGAATGTTAGTAGGTGGGTCTGACAAGAACAGTCCTTAATAAATCCATTTTGATCATCACTTATACCTTTGTCATGAACAAAATCCACAAAATAGTCTTCTATCGTTCCCTCAAACCGTTTGCATACTATTGATGTTAGACTGACTGGTCTGTAGTTCCCAGGTTGGCATCTTGAACCTTTTATTATTTTTAATGTTTGCATATCTTCTTACATTCCTTGTAGCTCTGCAATGCCAATGCTGTCTCCTCCATCTTATAATTTTTAAATGCCAGCTTTTTGTCTTTGATGTGTTGTTTTACAGTTTTATTTAGCCATGCAGGCTTAGCTCTCGATCTTTTATTTTTGTTACCCAATGGTATGCACTTGGTAATAGCATAGTGTAATGTATTATTAAAACAATCCAAACTTCATTGTTATAAATAAGTTGTCCCATTTAGTGTCATACACTAGATGACACATCTTATCAAAGTTTGCCATTCTGAAATTTAGCATTCTTGTCAGACCAACACACCTCTTTTCTGTACCCAACATTAAAATTAATCATCCTGTGATCACTATTACCCAATGTATCCCTAATTTCTATGTCCTCAACTAGGTCCGCATTATTAGTAATTACTAGATCCAGAATTGCATTTTTCCTGATCGTGACCTCGACCATCTGATCCAGGAAATTATCCCGCAACAGGTTTAGAAAACAGCCAGCCTTTATAGAGTGAGCAGTACCATGTGACCAATCAATCTCCGGATAATTGAAGTCCCTCATTATAACAACATTTCCCTGCTTCCCAGCTATTTCTATTTGGGATTGTAAGCGAGCCTCCTCCCCTTCCCTTATGTTCGGGGGTTTATAACACACACCCATAATCCATTTACAATTGGAATCAGTCTTATCTAGTTCTAGCCACAAAGACTCAACACCAGGGTCGGATTTCCTACAAGGCCACCGAGGCCTAGCCTTGGGGCAGCAGGGTGTAGAGGGGCAGGGCGGGTAGTTTTTTCTCTACATTTAGTCCTACTTCGGGCAATCAGGGAGCTGCACTCGCAGGCTTCCCGTCTCAGCTTTCACAGGAGAGCCAGCACAGTGATGTGTTCAAACTGTGTGAAAGCAATAAAGTTAAGTTAAAAAAAGAAAATAATAAAATAAAAATTAAAGAAATCAAAATTGAAAAGTAAAAAATAAATAAAAATAAACAATAAGTAAGAAATAATAATAATTGAAAAATTTTGAAAGTGATTAAGTAAAAAATAATAAAATATAAAAATGATAAAAAATGAAAAAAAGTTAAGATAAATAAAAACTCTAAAAAGATTTAAAAAAAAAATTAAAACCAACCCTGCCTCCCCTGCAATCTGGTTGCCATTCTCCATTTTGGGGAACCCAGCCTTGGGGCAGCAGAGAGACTAAATCCGGTCCTGCTCAACACCATCGCCACTCTCTGTCACAAAGTCATCTCTTAAGAGCGCTGTGAGATTGTTTTTCACATACATGCATACCCCTCCTCCCCTTCTACCAACCCTGTCCCTCTTGGGCAACTACTGTACACTTGTACAGTAGTTGCCCAGTCATGTGAGCTGCCTAGCCAAGTTTCAGTTATTCCCACTATATCATAGTCCTCTTCGAGCACCATAAGTTCAAGCTCCTCTAATTTTTTTGCTAGACTTCCAGCATTCTTATACATGCATTTTAGTTTGGTGCTAGTGGTTTGGGTTATATTACTGCACGTTCCCGTACCCCAGCATATTCTTTTATTTGGCCCTGGTGTGTTAGATATATTACTAATTAGCTTGACCGGAGTGAGCACTCTGCCCACACTTCTATTACTGCCCTCTATTTTAACTGCCCCTGTAGTTACATATTCTATGTTTATTTTTCCCATTTTTATTCCCTCCACCCCATTATCTAGTTTAAAAGCTCTTCCAGTCTTTTAACCATTTTCTTCCCAAAAGTACAGCACCTTCCCCATTTTAGATGCAGCCCATCTCTGCTGTAGAGCTGGTAACTGACTGAGAAGTCAGCCCAGTTCTCCATTAACCTAATGCCCTCTTTCCGACACCAGCTCCACAGCCACTTGTTCAGTTCCCTCAATTCCCTCTGCCTCTCCGGAGTGGCTCTTGGCACCAGCAGTATCTCAGAAAATACTACTGTGGAGGTCTATTTCTTCAACCTAGCACCTAAGTCTCTGAACTCGTTTTTCAGGACACTTCATCTGCCTCCAATTTTGTCATTGGTGCCGATGTGTACCATGACAGCTGGGTCGTGCCCAACCCCATCCAGTAACCTGTCCATATGTTCCACGATGTGTTGAACATAAGCCCCTGGTACTTTAATTTATTTAATTTAGGCCAGTTAGTGCTTCAGTAATTCACAGGCCTGGCTTGCAGTCTCTGCTCTAATTCATCCCAAAGATGTTCTATCGGGTTGAGGTCAGGACTCTGTGCAGGCCAGTCAAGTTCCTCCACCCCAAACTCGCTCATCCATGTCTTTATAAACCTTGCTTTGTGCACTGGTGCGCAGTCATGTTAGAACAGGAAGGGGCCATCCCCAAACTCTTCCTACAAAGTTGGGAGCATGAAATTGTCCAAAATGTCTTGGTATGCTGATGCCTTTAGATTTCCTTTCACTGGAACTAAGGGGCCAAGCCCAGCCCCTGAAAAACAACCCCACACCATAATCCCCCTCCACCAAACTTTACACTTGGCACAATGCAGTCAGGCAGGTACCGTTCCCCTGGCAACTGCCAAACCCAGACACATCCATCAGATTGCCAGACAGAGAAGCATGTTCCACATCTCCACTTCTCTAGAGTCCAGTGGCGGCGTGCTTTACACCACTGCATCCGACGCTTTGCAATGCACTTGGTGATGTAAGGCTTGGATGCAGTTGCTCGGCCATGGAACCCATTCCATGAAGCTCTCTACGCACTGTTGTGCCAATCTGAAGGCCACATGAAGTTTGGAGGTCTGTAGCTATCGACTCTGCAGACAGTTGGCGATTTCTGCGTGCTGTGCGCTTCAGCATGCGCTGACCTCGCTCTGTCATTTTACGTGGCCTACCACTTTGTGGCTGAGTTGCTGTTGTGCCCAGTTGCTTCCATTTTGTTATAATAACACTGACAGTTGACCGTGGAATATTTAGTAGCAAGGAAATTTCATGGATGGACTTATTGCACAGGTGGCAACCTATCACGCTACCACGCTTGAATTCACTGAGCTCCTGAGAGCGACCCATTCTTTCACAAATGTTTGTAGAAGCAGTCTGCATGCCTAGGTGCTTGATTTTATACACCTGTGGCCATGGAGGTGATTGGAACACCTGAATCCAATGATTTGGAGGGGTGCCCCAATACTTTTGGCAATATAGTGTATGTGAGACGTACATTGAAGCTTGTTCATCTGAAAAAAGTTCCAGTTCCCATCCCCCCAGGTACAGGTTGACATACGGTGGGGCACAATGTGTTCCCATCGCTACCCCCTGTACCTGGAGGTATGTGGTATATAGGAACAAAAAGACATTGCAGGTGAGTATGTGTTATAATGGTTCTAAAATTAACTCATTATAATTCCATTGTAGTTGATCTCTTTCCTGCAGAAATATTCTTATAATTTTAATTAGGGATGCCCCAATACCAATACTAGTATCAGTATCGGGCCCGATACAGGGCATTTCCACAAGTACTTTTACTCATGGAAATGCCCCGATACTAAAGGACGATACCGGCCCTTTACATTTTTCAAACAAGAGCAGCTGCCTGAGATCTCGCGCTTGCAGGGGACCTCAGACAGCCTGCAGGGGACCTCAGGCAGCCCACAGGGGACCTCGCAGCAGCTGTCTTTGACAGCGCCGGTCTGGCCCCACATCTCCTGCTCCTGATCTTATGATATGGAAAAGATTCCCTTTTTGGATGTAGACATTTTGGTGAATGTACAAGGAGATTTATCCACTACACTTTACAGGAAAAGTATGGCTGGTAATACTATCTTACATGCGTCTAGCTCACACCCGAATAATAATATGGACAACGGCACTCCATGTTGCTGTACAGATGCATCTATTTATTGATGGATATGCAGCATATCACATATATTGCAATGTTTCAGGGTCTCGCAGGATCCCCTTCCTCAGGCAAAACATGTGACATCACACATGTTCTGCCTGAGGAAGGGATCCTGTGAGACCCCAAAACTTTGCAATATATGTGATATGCTGCATATCCATCAATAAATAGACGCATCTGTACAGCAACTTCGAGTGCCGGTGTCCATATTATTATTCTGACCTGAGAATGGCTGCCATCCGTAATCACCACAGCGCCTATCTATTTTACATGGAGAAAGAGGTTAGGAGTGCGATGGGATCATGGACTAGCTCACACCCAAGTTCCCTATTGGACAATATCCCATACAGTCAATATCTTCGGATACAAACTTTCGTTGTCAACCCAGGGCAAGACTCTGAGTTCTTTTATGAATAGGTGAATTTATTGACCATACAACAATATTGTCAATATTGGAGCGATACAATTTATAGTCTAACAGGGGTGTTGACCGTCCCCAAGCAACATGAAGATGTACGTGACTTGTTTGCAGTTTTAGATTTAGGATTAATTATCAGTACATGATTTATGTGCCTGTAGCTTGTCAGTCAGCACCTGGCCCACCTAGTCCTGCCCACTGCTTTCTGCATTGACACCATTGACTGTCAGGGGTGTGGAATTCCTATCACCTCATGGCCGGGACAGTGTAGTAGGGCTAAATGTAGAGGGGGGAGCCATTTTGAACAGGTGATCTTGAGTGGCTGTACTTGTAACCCTTATCTGGACACTAGGAATTCTCAATGAAGGTAAAAAAAAGGAAAAGTGACCATTGTTTTGGACAAAAAAATAGAGCAGCATTGCCTTAGGCAAAGTACTCAATGAACAAGTGCAAATAAGAGACAAGAATGGCCTAAGGCTAAGGCCTTCTCCTCACTCAAAGCCCATCCCCAAAGACACCTTACTGCAGGGGTCTCAAAGTACCGGCCCGCAAGCCGGTACTATGTGGCCCGCAGCCAGCTGACAAGTTGGGCACACGTTCACAGACTGCGTGCCCGACTTGTGGGAGCAGCTACACGGTCTGCATCTCTGTCGGATGCAGACCACAGAGCTGCTCCTGTCAGCTCTGGCCGGAGCTCTATCAGTTCTGAGCCGAAAAATGGATAAGGTCTGCACTAGACCTTACTAATCACCACTAGATAACCAGGGAACGATAATGTGCCTCCTCCCTGCAAAGATGCAAGCAGGTGAGGGGGCTTAGAAGGAAAGGAGGGAGGGGGGAAAATGTAGACTTGCGTTTTTCTGCAGCAGGAATGCCTAATCTGGCGTTTACATGCAGCAACTGTCACCCATTCAAGTTAATGATCAGGTGACAGCCGCTGCATGTACACACCTGCATACTGCATGTAATCGTATGTGATATGATTACATGCAGTTACAAAAACAATCACTATCCCTGAATAAACAATTGTGTATCTAGGGAGAGTGATTGATTCCTAACTGCATGAAATCCTTTCACATATGATTACATGCGGTGTGCAGGCGTTTACATGCAGCAGCTGTCACCCGATCATTAATTTGAATCGGTGACAGTTGCCGCTTGTAACATGTGCATACATTAAAACAGGTACCGTATATAGTAGCGGCCCCCACGGGACTAAAAAATTTGTCCAGTGGCCACCGACTAAATTGAGTTTGAGACCCCTGTCTTACTGGACTATAGAAAGTTTCGTCTTCCATTGGCATAGTTCAATAGTTCATGCTGGTAAAGGATGGTGAATCATGAAGCAAAGTTAATGCAGGAATAGGATGATAAAGACCAAAATAACATGGAGTCAAGTAAAGAGCATCTTGCACTCACAGTAGGAACTGTACCAACTAGTTGGATTTTAAATATCAAGCTGACCAATTAAAAACAAGATTTTTGTCTAGGGGCTATAGTACAAAATATTTAAAAAGGGTTTATCAGAAAGCTCTAATTTAGACTAGACAGGATTTATTATTGAAACCTAAAGAAAAGGTTCAGGGGAATATCACTCGTATGATTACGAGGTTTACAGGGAATCATCAGCAGAGTACATCTATTCTAAATAAGTATTGGTATCTATTGACTAATGATCCTGTGTTTGCAAAATATGTTACTCCCTCACCATTGATTGCATGCAGACGATCCAGATCGTTGAAGGATAAGTTAGTGATGAACCACTACGTGGGGACATCTAGAGGGGACCCCTGTACTAATTGAGATATACAACACTGTGGTTTATGTACGCAATGCAATTGGCTACAGGAAGGTTACACATTTTAGGCTCCCGGATGGTAGAATTCATCGAATCAAACGCCATGTTACGTGTGAAACAGTTGGTGCTTTCTATATAGGAAAGACCAATCAACAATTTAGATGCAGAATACAGGACCACACTAATGCAGTGGAGAACAGTAGAATTATTACCCAAATTAGCAGGCATGTTGGATTACAACAAAACTTTGGTTCAACATATATGGCATTCATGGCCCTGGATTGAGTGAACAAAACAATGGAGAGCAGGGGACTTTGATAATCTAATATTACAGTGTGAGGCTAAATGAATGTTTAACCTGAAAGCCACCCAAGTTTACAGTTATTTTCGGCAGTAATTCCTAATGTGCAGTAGATATTAGTAATACAGCCAGTACTTACTAATAGCTAGTACTTAGTAATTACAGCAGTAATTCCCAGCAGACTATTACTCCTAATGCCCAGTAGTTATTAGTACACAGTTAGTACCGCAGGAGATCCCAGCAGATTATCACTCCCAATGTTCAGTAAATATTAGTAATACAATAATACGGTCAGTACCACAATAATTCCCGGCAGATTAATACTATTACTCCCAATGTACAGTGGTTATTAGTAACACAGTCAAGGCCCCAGTAGATCACAGCAGATTATCACACTTAATGCCCAGCAGTTACCTCATTAGTGCTTATATGCTTAATGGATGAACAAATCAATTAATATTTCTTTCTTCCCCACTACATATTTACATTATACAATTATACAATCACACAGATCAGTTCACCCCCCCTCCCCCCGCTCACCCCTTTTACCACTCCACCAGTTGCTCCATTACGATCACAGCACACCCTCGCAGGTTCTGTCCTCTCACTCCTCTGACAGTAGCAGCAGCACAATCACCCCTCATGATCACCAATAGACCGATTGATCGCTTGATCAGTTCACTCCTGCTCCAGCGATGCCACTCTGTCTCACTGTTCTGCTGCTCCCGTGCGAATAGGAAGTGAGGTGCTAGGGACTTTCCATATGGAGTTTCTTGCAATTATTTATGGGGCCTACACTAGGGCTTTAATTGACAAATCAACGTTGGAGTTTTTAGATGTTAAATTCCCTAGGAAACCAACATTCTATAGCCTCCAAGAAATGCACAAGAGTCTTACTGAACCTTCAGGCCAGCCTATTGTCTCGGGACGGGGCAGTTTGACTGATTCGGCAAATCGCCTAGTCGATACATATTTACATCCCCATGTTATGGTGCTGTCATCGTACAATCAAGATACACTTGACCTTTTCAGGACCTTAGACAACATAGTCATTCCTCCTAATTCCAGGCGTAGGACAATTCATGTCGAAGCCCTGTATTGTAGTATCCCCCATCAGAAGGGAGTCCTGATGGTCAAAAAATGTCTACAAGTACGTCCGAATTCTACAAATTACTATAATCAGTTTATCTTATGCTTATTGAAGTCTATTTTGACTCGCAACATATTCCTGTTTGGAGAATCCCACTCCCTCCAGGTACAAGGGGTGGTGATGGGCACTTGCTGTGCCCCACCATACTCCAACTTGTACCTGGGGGGTGGGAAAGGAACCTATTCTCACATCAGTGGTCTCCTGCCACTTGTGTTGAAGGTTATGTTATGGCATCTATACATAGACAACATTATTATTATCTGGACTGGCACTAAGGAGGACTCCATCTGTGTAGAAATGAGTACAATCTAAAATTCACTATGCAATGTGACCAGAAAATGGTTCCCTTCCTGAACATACAGATTTCCGTGAGGGAAGATGGCTCCATGTCCAGTTCCCTGTTTATGAAGTTAACGGCAGAGAATACTATGATTAACGCATCAAGTTCCCATCCTGATTTTCTGAAGCGGAGTATTCCTTTTGGACAATATTTGTGTTTGCTCTGATCTAGAAAATGTTGAAAATGAAGCACAACAGTTAAGAGATAGACTCAGGGTCTGAGGTTAAAACAGGAATGCTGGCCAAACAGTGACGTTAATCACTAGATTTTCATGACAAGACCATGCGATTCGCCAAATTATGGACAAACTAGGACTTTTGCTGGATGGATCCATGACTATTGATGGGCCAAACAGACCAAAGTTCGGTTCAAGTTCGAACTTTAGAACATGGAAAAAGATCAAATTCGAACTCAATGCAAGTATATGGGGCTAGAACTTTCAAAATCAATTGTACTCTTTTTGAAGGCTTATATGCAAATTATTGGCCATAAAAAGGGTATGGGGATAGGGTACTGCCCTGGGGGTCATCAATGAAAAAAAAACTTTCAAAAAATACCGTTTTAAAAGGAGCAGTGATTTTAACATTACTCAAAGGGAAACAATGTCGTGGGACCAGGGGTGCCCTCATACCTGGGGTCCGGCCGAGATTGTAGGGTCCTTCTTGGGATGATTTTGTGCCTGGCGGCAGCAGGTTGCAGGATGTGCGTGCGTGACGTGCGCATGTGGCGCTGCCTTGTCTTCTTAGTCGCCTCAGCTGCTGATCATAGCCGGGGAGGGCCTTGCAAACACTTCTTCTCTCCTAGCCATCCCATTGGTTCCCAGGGACCTGTGGCTTCCTTGTTGCCCAGACAACGGGGGCGTCGCTGGCCCCTGCTGGGTTTAAATTCCAGCCAGAGCCAAGACTTGTTGCTGAGTTATTCTGCCATTCCCAAAGCAGCTACGACACCTCATTTCCTGTTTCCTGCCTTCCTTTCCTGCTATTTAGATCTCATTGTTATCGACCCCTGGCTTGTCTCACCGTTTATGATACTCACTGTCTGCCTCGACCCAGACTGTACTCTGACAACACATTTTGGATTATCCTATCTTGAACCTCAGCCTGGACTCTCCTTCTGGTATTGTTCCCTGCTATTGGGTTCTGTGGGGAACCCCAGGGGTACACATGCATCTTCAACACAGTCCGATATAAATAAACAGTTTTTATTTAATCCAGCGGTAACAGAACAAACAGCTTTCTTCAGCAAAACGGTAAAGTAAAAGGCTTTCCTCAGCAAACCTCAAACATAAAGATAAAGTCCTTCAATAAGATTGCACTGCGTAGTGCGTTTAGGTGATCTCACCAAGATAGAGTCCACTTGCTTCTGAGCAGCCACACACACACAGACCTTTCTGTCTGTCTCTCAGCTTCCCCCCTCCTCTCTCACCTGTGTTACCTTTTAACAGGAAGGGCTGTAGGGGAAGTACCTGCCCTCCCAAGTTAACCTCTTCTTTGCTCTCAGCCCTGCTGACTCTCCACAGTTCCAATCCAGCAACAGGGTGACTTTGCGCCTTCCATAATGTAATAACTCAGCCTACCATGGACCCCACGGGAACACCCGAGACTATGACATACCTCCTGCAACAAGTCGCAGGCTCTCAAGGAACTGAAAGCAAGCCATGAGACTGTGTTACAAAGGATGAGAATGCAGGAGCAACACACTGCAGAGGCTACTGCTTTACCCTCCTCGCCTTCTACTACTCCTCCACACATGTTCAAAGTCGTGACGCACGAGCCGCCTGTGGCCTTGCCCGAGAGGTTTTCTAGCCGACGCAAGGACTACCGGATGTTTATTTCTTCATGCAAACTACTGTTCTCCTTCAAAGTCCCGCACCTATGCTTCGGACTACATTAAGGTGCGTACCGCAATTTCCTTGCTTTCGGGGCCTCCTGAAACCTGGGCTCATCAGTTGTTGCATAGTGACAACCCAATATTAAGTACCTGGGAATCATTTGTAAATGCCATGAATGTTTTGTATGATGACGCTCTGCGTTCTGCTACTGTCCGTAATACCCTTCGGTCTCTGTGACAGGGGAGGAGACTAGTGGAGGATTACATTATGGAGTTCAGGGAGGTGGCACCCGATACCACATTAAATGATGTTGCTCTGATTGACCAATTCCGTATCGGGTTATCTGATCAGCTGAAAGAGGAGTTAGCCTGGATCGGTATACCCCCTACTCTGGAGCAATGAATTATCTCAGTGGCCCACCTGGATTGCTGTTTTCGTGAGAGAAGGCAAGGGAGACAGAGTTCCTTACCAGCGCCACCCCGGCGTGCCGAACCTTTCTTGCCTCCTGTTCCAGTGTTGCCCCAGGCCGAAGGGTCGATCAATCAGGGGGAACCCATGCAAGTGGGATTGGTACGCGGACTGTTGTCAGCGGTGGAGAGGACAAGGAGAAGAACCCACCACCTGTGTCTTTATTGTGCCAAGCCTGGCCATATCCTGAAGGATTGCCCCATAAGACCACAAACAGGTATGCCTTTGCCACACTCGATTTGTCTCAATCTGCCTATGTGCAATGCTACTTGTCATCTATATCCCTGCAGCTGGGCGAGAACGTAATTGAACTCTCTGCGATCACCGATTCAGGTGCCAGCAGTTGCTTTTTGGACACTCACCTTGCTTCCCAATTGAAGATGCCAGTCCAACAAAAAGAACACCCTTCTATGTTACACATGGTGGATGGTAGTACCCTAAAGACAGGACCAGTTACCATGGAGACCCATCTGGTAGTATTCCACATAGAGGGACATCATCACGAGAGGATTGTCTGGGATATTGTGCCCTCACCTTTGTTCCCTGTCATCTTAGGTATTACTTGGCAAAGGAAACACAATCCGACGATTGACTGGGTTACTGGACGTCCATCCTTTAAGTCTCTCCCCATTGTTCTTCAAAGTGTATAATCCCTACAGGTACCCACAAGATACTCCTGAGTACCACAAAGCTGCCATTACCCACCAAATACCACGAATTTGCAGATGTATTTGAGAAGAAGGGAGCCGATGTCTTACCACCACACAGGCCGTATGACTGTGCCATCGACCGTCTACCAGGAGCCCCTTTACCCCATGGTCGTCTCTACAACCTATGGACCATGGACTTGAAAGAGTACATTGATGAGAGCTTGGCTAAAGGTTTTTACGCCCATCTACGTCACCGGTAGGTGCAGCTATATTTTTCGTAGGGAAAAAAGATGGTGGTCCCCGACCCTGTGTGGACTATGGGGCTCTCAATTCCATTACCATAAAGAATCGCTACCCACTTCCACTTATTCCTGATCTGCTGGATAGGGTAAAGGACGCCCGAGTATTCACTAAGATTGATCTCAGGGGAGCCTATAATCTCATCCGCATCCAAGTGGGGCATGAATGGAAGACGGCCTTTCGTTCCCGTTTTGGTCATTACAAGTGTCTTGTAATGCTGCTTGGATTATGCAACGCTCCAGCCCTGTTCCAGTGTTTTATCAATGCTATATTCAGGGATCTCCTAGACACCTTCCTAGTCGTGAACCTGGATGATATCCTCATATTCTCGCAAACACTCCCTGAACATGAGATGCATGTAAAGACTGTATTGCAACGACTGCGACTACATAGATTATATGCCAAACTCGAGAAAAGTAAGTTTGAGGTTTCCTCTATTGAATTTCTCGGATACATCCCATCACCTGGTCGTGTGGAGATGGATCCAAGAAAGATCGAGGCCATCCTCGAATGGCCTACGCCACGCAATAAACGCATGATCCAGCAATTCATCGGCTTTGCCAACTTTACAGGAGATTCATCAAGAATTTTTCCTCCATTTGCTCTCCCATTACAGCCTTGACCAGGGATCAGGTTCCGCTTGAGTGGACCCCCGTGCACAACAGGCTTTCCGCCATCTCAAGACTCTATTCACACAGGCTCCTGGTTCAACCTGATACCTCCTCTCCATTCTTTCTGGAGACCGACGCCTTTGAAATGGGAATTGGAGCAGTCCTGTCCCAAAAGAAAAGTGACAAGGCACTACTACACTCCCGTAAACTCAATAACACAGAAAGGAATTATGACCTCGGTGAAAGGGAGCTGCTTGCCATAAAAACATCTTTGGAAGAATGGACACACTTGCTTGAAGGAGCTACACATCCTGTGGTAGTTTACACATACCACCGAAATTTGGAGTATCTTCGGACTGCTAAATGGTTGAGGCCTCGTCAAGCCAGGTGGGCACTTTTCTTTTCTCGTTTTGACCTACAGATCACCTTTTGCCCTGGATCCAAGAACGGGAAGGCTTTTGCTCTGAAGGCAGAGCTTTCGCTCTGACACGAATGTACCCTCCAGATGCCGCAGCGTTGCAAGCGGCTTTACGAGATACTCGTAATGACTAAAAGGGGAACGAAAGGCCTTCTTCCAATCATGCCCCTCTTGGATGCGGATGAGATTATAGGCTCCCCTGAGATTAATCTTAGTGAATACTCGGGCGTCCTTTACCATATCCAGCAGATCAGGAATAAGTGGAAGTGGGTAGCGATTCTTTATAGTAATGGAATTGAGAGCCCTATAGTCCACACAGGGTCAGAGACCTCCATCTTTTTTTCCCTACGAAAAAGATACCTGCACCTGAGATGTCGAGTCCCCAGGAAACCATCCTCCCAACCTCATACTTCATGGCCACCCGGCCATCACTTACCTCTTCTAAATAGGCTTCATTACTTTTTGAAACAGGGTTTACGTACCTACTGCATGCCGGGTACCCATGACGCAACACCACCATGACAACCCAATGGCTGGACATTGTGGAGTTCATAACACCACAGAACTCATCCAACGCCAATTCTGGTGGCCCTCTCTAGCTTCTGATGTGCAGTCCTTTGTGGGTACATTTACAGTGTGTGCCATTAATAAACAGCCCAGTGCAAAACCTGCTGGATTGTTGCAACCATTGCCCGTACCAACCCAACCCTGGAGAGACATTGCAATGGATTTTATAGTCGAGTTACCATCCTCCCATGGCTGTAACAGAATTATGGTGGTTGTGGATCGATGCACCAAAATGGCACACTTTATTCCTGTTTCAGGTTTTCCCACTACTCTACAAACCTCCATGCTTTTCATTCAGCACATCTTCCGGATACATGGCCTCCCAAGTTCCATTGTCTCGGATCGGGGCTCCCAGTTCACCTCTCGCTTCTGGTCCCAGAACTGCTGCCTGGTCTCCACGCTGCTGCCAAATTACCTGCGTTCCACCGAAGGCATCTTGACAGGCCTTCACAGGTTCGCGTCCTAGGGCTGCTCCTTTGGTGGGGGGCTCTGTCGTGGGACCAGGGGTGCCCTCTTACCTGGGGTACGGCGGAGATTGTAGGGGCCTTCTTGGGTTGATTTTGTGCCCGGCGGCGGCAGGTTGCGGGTGCGCGCTGCCATGGCTTCTTAGTTGCCTCGGGTGCTGATCATTGCCGGGGAGGGCCTTGCGAGTTCTCCTTCTCTCCTAGCCGTCCCATTAGTTCTCAGGGACCTGTGGCTTCCTTGTTGCCCAGACAACGGGGGCGTCGCTGGCCCCTGCTGGGTTTAAATTCCAGCCAGAGCCACGACTTGTTGCTGAGTTATTCCGCCATTCCCAAAGCAGCTACAATGCCTCATTTCCTGTTTCCTGCCTTCCTTTCCTGCTATTTGGATCTCCTGGTTATCAACCCCTGGCTTGTCTCACCGTTTATGATACTTGCTGCCTGCCTCGACCCGGACTGTACTCTGACAACGCATTTTGGATCATCCTATCTTGTACCTCAGCCTGGACTCTCCTTCTGGTATTGTTCCCTGCTATTGGGGGACTTTGCTCCTTCCCTAAAAAACAATCAAAATGAAAAATTCTGTTAAATGTCATGCCTGGGGGGTCCCCTTAAACTGCATGTAAAGTGGCACATCTGTCTGATGTATAGAACCTGCTGCAGCAAAAAGTGACACTTATAAAGAAAAAAATGACATTTAAATTGACGGTAATTGGTTTTCCCTTAATCTTTTAAACAATTGCCTCTTTTGCAGACGTTGGATGAAAGTAACAACAGGTGCTTTAAAATTGGGCCTTTAGTGTTGGCAGTTGTGCCTCCCCAATGGGGCATAGAATATGTTATGCATAGCCTCAGTTCATATTAACATCGTTAGTAGATAAGAATTATATAGTTTGTTTTCTTTGTACCATTTTCCTATGGACGTTTTATATATTAGTTCACATGCTGCCATCTAGTGACTCTTTGTGGTAATGCACATGTTTTTTATGTTCCTTTCCTGATGTCGATGACACATTTCCTTTGTATGTAATGCCCCACCCTTCTTCCTGGTCAGTACTTCCTGTGTCATTGATGCAGCTAACAGGCCACATGTAACAAGGGACACATATATTCCACATACAAGAATAGTACGGACAGCGCTCTCGGATTGGGCCAGGGGAATAGGATACTGTAGCTCTACCTCGCCTGCAGCCCTGGGAGACAGGAGGAGTACCTGCACTTGTGGAACCAAAGAACAAACGTGAGGGCACAAGGCTAAATACGTGGAACCCACCGTCGGGTGGGATCTAACAGACCTGGACCGCTGCACCACGGCAAGACTGGTAGAGGAATGTCAGTTGTAGCTTGTTCAAGTTCAATCCATGGCTTGATGTCGCCATGGCGGCACCAGTCAATCACTCGGGATAAGTGAGATGCTATGTAGTAGAGATGGAAGTCAGGTGGTCACTGTGTGACTGCCCACCTTGCCCTTTACCATCAGGAGGCAACCCTCCTCCCCCGCAGACATTTCAGTTAGCTGCCATGGTGATGAACGCTGGATCGCTATGCTGACTCCCCTCGATTTTTTGTCTGGGGAGTAACTATGGTACGTTACCGGGAAGTGGCGGTCCCGAAGAGAGGGGGCCCGCACCTCTGCGAAGTGGGTCTCCTGGAGGAATCCCACCTGTGTTTTTTGACTGTGGAGGTCTGCCAGAACCATCCTCTGCTTCTCCGGGACATTGAGGCCTCTGACATGGAGCGACATGATCCTGATGGAAGACATGTTAAGAGATCAAGGGAAGGGGATAGGGAGGTGGGGTTGGAATACACTAGGAGAGGGAACACCGACGAGGACGTGTGGTAGGGAGTACACAAAAAGAAGGTAAGGATAAGACAACAATACAAAACAGATATAGATAAAGGAATTGAACAATAGACCACTTGTGTCTCGGGAACTAACTGGTGAACCGAGGTTCACAGTCCCTGTGGCACTTTCGGCGCTGCAGGGACTAACTAGTGGGGGAAACGAGTCTGGACAGGCGGATCAGAGCTCCAAGGGTTAACATTTGAGGTTGTATTAAAACCGAAGAGGGACAGCTTACATGGGGGACATATCCCAACTGAGGAGGGTCTGTCAAGAACGGTGGGCAGGAAGAGGGGCCGCGGGCTGCCAGTTATGGGGGTGGTCGGTGTTCAAAGCTCCTCCCGGGATTCCCCTGGGTTCCCCGGATACCAGCAGGGTGGAATACCCGAAGCCCGGGAAGGGGGGGCACCCCCGGTCCCCCTCTAACTAGTCCCCCACCCGTACACCTGCCCTGCAGTGTAAGGCCTCCGGTGATGGTGGAGGGAAAGGCACCAACCCAATCTCCATAATACCTGAGGAAGGATACCGGACACAATGAAATTTGAGTGGGAAATCAACTGTTGCTACTGGCTGAAACATAAACATAGGGGTAGAGCAGTTGGGTCAAGGGCCCCTCGGAACGCCAGAACCCCAGTCTCTCGTGGAGGCATACGAACCCGGACCAACTCGATAACAAAAACTGGATCGGATCCGGCCCTCCGCAGCCCTGCTATGGGGTGAGCAAGCCAGCGGGGCCCTCCAGGAGCCGGGCAAGTCCGTCAGGGTCGTTTCTGGAAGGATACTAGTAAGGGCCCTCCTGGGCCTATGGATGCGGCTTGGCAATCAGGAGGAGATGGAAACGTTCCAACAGGAAATGTAGGCCTCAGCCCAGCGTCTCAAGCCTCCTGACGGCCTGGACGAACATCTTCGCAGGTGGATGGGCCTGGCGGGGAGGATAAGGGGTCGCGGCCGGCGATCTGGTTCAGAGTTCTGCGGAGCTGGGAGGATCGGCCCCTCGTCGGTCAATAGGTGTATTGGGCGATGGTCGGGTAGGCCGCCGGGCCCGGCGGGGTTTTCGGGGACATCGGAGACTCGTCGGGGAGGTGAGTAAGCCAGTCCGGTATTTGAATTGGGGGTAGCTGTAGTAACTCACATAGGCTGGGGACATCTGCCGGAGAACGGACCGCGAATGAGTCTCCACCCTTGCGGACATGCAAGTGAAATTGCCGATTTAAATGTGACAGCTGGGCGGAGTTTGGAGGCGGTGAGCGGCTCCGCCGTGAGTGAAAGCTGTTCAGTCTCGACGTATGCCTGTGGGTTCCGTGTGTGCCTTGAATGTGGGGATGGAGAGAATTAAAAGACTGTGAATAAGGCATTTTTGGGAAACGAAAATCAATAGTTTATTATAAAACTGGAGTATGGACATCGAAACTCTGAGTGATTCATTATGAGCGACATGATAATCTTTAGTATGAAGAACGATCTTTTGAGTCAAGCGGGGATGAGCAGGGCATTCAATAAAAGGGTTAAAAAGTTCCGTGGTGATGTGCTAAGACTGTGACTCCAAGTTTGCATGTGGATATATGCATGAATATGTATGAAAGAAGGGGCTATTATATATTGATTAATAGCTTGGAGCTTATATTGAGGATAGTCTGTATAAGGAAAGGTTTATTTAATATTCATAGTATAAAGGTGAAGAATTTGGGGGTAACTTGGAGCCTAGATGATAAAAAGTATAAAATTAATAAAAATTATAAATTAATATAATTTAAAATTAAAATTTAAAAATTGTAGGATTTAAAAATATATGTCGATTATGAAAATGGTAAGAATTAAAATGTGTAGGGGGATTACTTAACTATGAGTTTCTGGGAGGACCATTCCATATGGGCCCACAATCCGTTCGCGTCCCACATCGTCTTTTATGGACGTTACATTGACGATATCGTCATCATTTGGGATGGCCCTACAGAGTCCATACCATCCTTTGTGGCCTACTGTAACCACAATAAACTGGGCCTGTCCTTTACATACGTGGCTGATCCAATTAAATTAGTTTTCTTAGATCTTGAACTATCCTCCGACGGTAACACTATCATCACTAGCAACCATACAAAACCCACTAGCGGCAACTCCTACGTACATTTTCACAGCTTCCATCACCCCAGATTTCCTGCCGCCGTTACACCATTCCGATTGAGCTTGACAAAGAGGTAACATCCTCGAAACGCGTTGCTCCCGAGCATCCACCCACGACCTTACAAACCCGATCCCTCCTCACCTTACCACTATCCCGGCCGATTTGCCATCCCACATCATCACCACGGCACGGGCACTGGTCCAGTCACGTTCATTCACAGTTCGAGTTCCTCCACCTGCAGCTGCAGCCCCAGCAGCCCAGCCTGACGTCAGTTCTCACATCGCCGGCACTTTACATTGCTTTAGCGGGGACACGTACACACTGTGTGTGCCATCACCTGCACCCCTGTCCACCCCTCTCTTCTTTCTTCCCTGAGATGAGCTACCCTAGGCAACATACCAGCCTTCATTGATTGCACACGTTGGACTTCACGATCTCCTCCACTGCTCTACATCCATCCGGTCCCGAGACCCACTTAAAGTAAGTGTTCCATCTCCTTTCTCATATATTCCACATAGTACGCTACAAAGTTATCATCTTTTGACCGCATAATACCTCAACCATTCATCAGTTGTTTCCTGTCATCTGCTGTAACCCAGATGTTAAGAATAAAGCAGCCCTTGTGGATGAAACGCTATTGGTGAGTTCAGCTATCTAACAATGATTGTCCTCAGTGATTGAATCTGCTTATACAGGCCAGGCATAGAGGTCTCAGCAAGGGATAAGTCACTAGCACAACAATCGGAGTCAGAATAGTCAAAAGATGTATAGAATTCCTACAGCCTGCCGTGTATATGTGTGTGCCTAATCTGCAATCAAGCTCAGTGCCAGCCGCCATCTTGTGAGAGCACATGGTCGCACAAGCTTACTGCACTTCATGTGAATGTTGAAAACTGTTTCTTTGCATTGAACTGTGTTACCCCACCTGTCTAAGCTGCTGTTTGTCTTCCTAAAGAGACAGTACCATTTTTTGCAAAATTTGAAAAATTTCTAGACAAGGCTCTGAACACTCTTTTATGGCCGAACCAACGCAGATACATCATGCATCTGAACCCGCAGACGTACAGGGAGCAGATTCTGCAGACATTGCCGAACAGAGTGTAAGACCCAGGCGCACAATAAAACCGACGCAGAAACTCAGAGAAAACTATGAATCCACTAGAGATGAGTTCTCCAGCAATCTATCAGACCTATGGGACAGAACTTCACAATGCATGTCAGTTTTGTCACACTTTGATGATCAACCAGCTGAATTGAGAGACTCTATAGATCACCTTGCTATGCCTGATGAAGGGACCCTGTGTGGCCCCGAAAGCGCTTGTGTAACTGACATGAGTTTGCAATAAAATCTACGAACTTTGATCCTATAAGGATTTGGTGTGCTGGTGACGTTTCTGCAATTATCTATAGATCACCTGTCTGCTGCGTATGAACACTATCAGCGGCTGTTTGCAAAATATTCAGCTTTCTTGCAGGACTGTAATATAGAGGACTCTTCAGCAGAACTGACCAGGGCTGATGCACTGAACCAACAAAGGGATCTCTTAGTGCAAAATGCTCAGTATAAGGCAGAACTCCGCATTGCTCAACTGCAGGAGACCAGATCTCACAGATCCACATCAACCAAGCACACTGCACGTTCTTCTAGATCCTCTCGCTCCAGAAGTTCAACATTAAGCGACAATGTAATGGAGGCCCATGCTGATGCGGAATCAAAAAAGGCACAAAGCTCCTTTACCAGAAAGGAAGCAGAGGTAGAAGTACAGAGGGCAGCTCGCCATGCAGAGATGGTAGCTCGCCATGCAGAGATGGAAGCCCAGAGCAAAGCTCGCCATGCAGAGATGGAAGCCCAGAGCAAAGCTCGCCAAGCAGAGATGGAAGCCCAGAGCAAAGCTCGCCAAGCAGAGATGGAAGCCCAGAGGGAAGCCCAGGGCAAGGCTCTTCAAGCACAAATGGCTGCTCAACAAGCAGAGGCAGATTCCCAATTAAAAATTCTGCAAATGGAAAAGGAAGAAGCAGTTGCCCTAGCAAGGCTGAAAGTCCTTGAACAAGCAATGGGACAAAGTACTAACTCAGACTGCCTTATCCCAGCAGAACTGGAAGACCCTGTTGAACGCACCAGTGATTATGTGTTAAAGCATAATGTTTGCAACAATACAGAGTCATCTCCTGTACCTCCTACTAACAAAACTGTTCTGACTCTCAACACAGAGACCTCTTGCCACCAAATGCCTGAGCCTCCTCAAATCCACAACACACGTGCATCGACGCAGCAAACCGCATCACCTCCTGCTGACAACAAGGTGACTCCCAGTGACAAGCCGCGGCTCAAGCCACAGCCAGCAGAAGCCTTTGGAGACTACACCAAAGTTAAACGCTCAAGTAACATCATTTTATCCTGGTAAACCTCACCCTTCTTCACCAGAGAACTTTCACACCCAAGGGGTTCCACAAGTTACTCTGGCACCAAAGAGTGAGAGATCAGACATGGCTGACTTTGCCAGATATATGGTACGCCGTGAGCTCATTAGCCTCTCAAGGTTTTATGACTGTCCAGAGAGCTATAGGGCCTGGAGATCAACCTTCAAGGCTGCTATTGCTGATCTCAACCTTTCTACCAAGGAGGAACTTGATTTGCTCATAAAGTGGCTGGGGCCAGAATCTGCAGATTGTGTTAAAAGACTGAGAACAGTACATGTTGACCACCCAGATGCAGGTCTTGTTGCTGCATGGGCAAGACTTGAGCAAGCCTATGGTAGCTCTGAAGCCATAGAAAGCGCACTATTCAAGAGACTGCAAAACTTCCCAAAAATAGAGAACAAAGACTATTGCAAGCTCCAAGATCTAAGTGACTTCCTCATGTAGCTAGAGTTGGCAAAGACAGACCCACGTCCAAGTTTCCTGGACACTGCTCATGGTGTCAATCCAGTGGTGTCTAAACTGCCATACGGCCTGCAAGAGATATGGGTGCAACAGGGCTCAAGGAACAAAAGAGACTATAATGTATCTTTTCCTCCATTCTCATATTTTTGCAGGTTCATCAGTGAACAAGCCTGGATGAGAAACGATCCCAGCTTCAGCTTCAGTGAACCCAACTTGCCTGCT
>NW_017306643.1:1293246-1312310 GCF_000935625.1 Nanorana parkeri | reverse complement strand
CTCACCACCCGTATCCTCTCCTGCATACCAGAGTGACTCGGGTGATAGAGATAAAGACCCTAATCGTCAGTGCCCTATTCATAACAAGCCTCACCCTCTAAAGAAATGTCGTGGGCTGAGGGCAAAGACTTTACAAGAGCGCAGGGAGATTCTCCAGAAACTTGGGAGTATGCTACAGGTGCTGTGCTTCTTATGGTAATTTTGCCAAAGACTGTAAAGTTGTCATCAAGTGCACAGAATGCAGTAGCGAAAGACACGTGACACCTATGCATCCTACTCCACTTCCAGACAACCCACAGCAGCTACCTACCTCCACCCCTCTCTCAAATCATGGCGGGGAGCAACAAAGTCATGCTCCAGCCAAGGAGAATGTTTCTTCTTCATGCACAGAAGTCTGTGGAGAAGGCTTGGATCATAAATGCTGTGCCAAGGTATGCCTACATATGATATAGAGGACTACACATCCCAGCAATAACAATAGCATTTCTGTATAAAATACTGCTGAGATTTGTAGTCCTCAGCAGGCGATTGCTTGTAAGTAATACAGCAATCGCCTGCTGATAAAAGCGGTACCAAGAGCGCGACTGCCGAAGCAGCTGGGTTCTTGTTTTAACCACTTCTGCAGGCCACGGTCTATAGATTGCCAAGGTATGCCTAGTCAAGATATACCCACTTGGTCAACCTGAGAAAGCCACTAGGATGTATGCCACAATAGATGAACAGAGCAACAGATCCCTGGTCAAGCCTAAATTATTTGAGATCTTTGGCATAGATCTTTTGGCACTCTTAGAACCTGTTCTGGTCGTGTAGAGACCTTCGGCAGAAGGGTCGATGGGTTCATGGTCTCTCATATCAAGGAGGGAGAGGGCATACTCCTACCACCATTAGTTGAGTGTGACCAGATACCAGATGAAAGGGAAGAGATTCCTACTCCAGAGGCTGCATATCTAGTCTAACAGCTGGGTTGCACCATCACCTCTTCGGGCTGCAAAGGTCAGACCCCCAAACAATCGTGAGCAGGCTTTATCCAGATTCAACTCAAGGCGTATCCCTGAACGATGTTCTTCTCACTGGTCCTAACTTAACCAACAACCTTGTAGGTGTACTTATGAGGTTCAGAAGAGAGCCATTTGCCATAACTGCTGACATTGAACAAATGTTTCATTGCTTCATTGTACGAGAAGACCATAGGAACTTCCTAAGGTTTCTGTGGCACCGTGACAACAACATGGACAATGAGATGATTGAATACCGCATGAAGGTGCATGTTTTTGGAAATAGCCCCTCACCTGCTGATGCAACATACGGTTTACGAAGGACTGCTCTTGATGGAGAACAGGAGTATGGTGTAGATGCTCGACATTTCGTTGAGAGAGACTTCTATGTGGATGATGGACTTAAATCTTTACCTACAGCGGAAGAAGCCACAGACCTGCTCCAAAGGACACAAGGTATGCTTTCTGAGGCTAACCTCAGACTACACAAGATTGCCGCATATAGTGTTGCTGTTATGAAAGCCTTTCAACCTGGTGATCATGCCACAGGGTTCAAAGACTTAAATCTGGGAATGGACATGCCACCTGTACAGAGAAGTCTGGGCCTACGGTGGGACTTATTAAATTACACTTTCGGCTTTCAAGTCAGCTCTGCAGACAAGCCATTTACCAAGCGTGGCATTCTGTCAGTGGTGAACGGCCTATACGATCCAGTGGGATTTCTGGCTCCCAACACCATACAAGGTAAATCCTTACCGAGACATCAGTCACCACATGCCTTAGATGGAATTCAAATACCAAGCTGCTACACTTCAGCTTCCCTTGCTGCAAGTCAGAGAAAATAGCTTTATATCTTAGATGCATCTACTGAGGCCATGGCAGCTGTTGCCTACCTCAAGGTGAGAGACTTTTCTAATCAAACCCACATAGGGTTTCTGTTTGGCAAAGCTAAGTTAGCATCTAAGCCTGAACAATGCCATTATGTCCAATCAGAAGTTAATCCTGCAGATCACACCATCAGTCCAGTGTCTGCAAGTGTCTTTGCAATTTCTTCTTGGTTAACAGGTCCTAAATTCCTGCTGGATCATCCACAAGAAACTACAGCTGATGTTGTCAACCTTCTAGATCCTGACAAAGATCCAGAGACTCATCCTGAAATCAAAACCCTTGTCACCATATCTGAACAAGGACTCGTCTTGGGCTGTGATTGCAGCAAGTGGACAAGGCCTGACTGCAGTACTGCAAGGTTAGTCCATACCACACACTGCTATCACACCAAGCCCACAGATACTTACTGTCAGGACTGGTATACATGCCAAAAACATCTTTCAGCAAAAGACATTGCTCAAAACCAGCTGAGTCTACTACACAATGTAGAACAGAATATCTCTAGCACAAAGATAAAATGTGTCCGTGGCAAGCAGGACATTCCTGAAATCCATACAACTGTCAAGCTGAATCTATTCATCAACAGTGATGTGTATACAGTTTCAGAGCTAACAGCCATCCTTACCATAGCTACTCTTCTCGCCCAGAAGATTGGAACTGTTCCTGTTTCACATGGAGACTTTGCAGCTGGAGTTACATGAGCACCATGTTCTTCAGGTACTTACATGCACATCCAGGGATGGACCTATCCAAAGTGCCTTTAACCAACCAAGGAGACTCTTATTTCCACAACCAAGGAACTTTACAAGTTGCCCCCCCTGGAAGGTGACCTACTACATTTGAAAGGACTGTTCCAGATTTCATCTAACATTTGGACTTGTGTATATATGTTCTTTCTTATTTTCAGGTCCAGGCGACAAGCTACGAGTTCACGTTATGGACTTTAATAGTTGTTGTTTATTGCATAACTACCGTTCTGATGTATATAGTGACATTTACAATGCCCGACGGGGAGTGTGCCGCCCCAATGGGGCATAGAATATGTGATGCATAGCCTCAGTTCATATTAACATCGTTAGTAGATAAGAATTATATAGTTTGTTATCTTTGTACCATTTTCCTACGGACGTTTTATATATTAGTTCACATGCTGCCATCTAGTGACTCTTTTTGGTAATGCACATGTTTTTTATGTTCCTTTCCTGATGTCCATGACACATTTCCTTTGTATGTAATGCCCCACCCTTCTTCCTGGTCCGTACTTCCTGTGTCATGGATGCAGCTAACAGCCCACATGTACCAAGGGACACATGTATTTCACATAGTACGCTACGAAGTTATCATCTTTTGACCGCATAATACCTCAACCATTCATCAGTTGTTTCCTGTCATCTGCTGTAACCCTGATGTTCAGAATAAAGCAACCCTTGTGGATGAAACGGTATTGGTGAGTTCAGCTATCTGACAATGATTGTCCTCAGTGATTGAATCTGCTTATACAGGCCAGGCATAGAGGTCTCAGCAAGGGATAAGTAACTAGCACAACAATCAGAGTCAGAATAGCAGTGCCTTCAAACCATAACCCTTCAGAGTTATTCTTGAAGAGTGCAGGATTGGACCCTGCTCAAACAATTCAAATTATATGCACCTGTCACACAGGTGCAAAAAAATAGGCCCTTTAGTGTTGGCGGTGTCCTAACAGCATAACCCTTCAGAGTTATTCTTGACGAGTGCAGAATTGGACCCTGCTCAAACAATTCAAATTATATGCACCTGTCACACAGGTGCAAAAAAAATTGGGTCTTCAGTGTTGGCGGTGCCTTCACACCATAGTCCTTCAGAGTTATTCTTGACGAGTGTAGGATTGGACCGTTTAAAAAATTCAAATGATATGCACTTGTCACACAGATGCATAAAAAAATGTGGCCTTTAGTGTTGGCGGTGCCTTCCCACCATAACCCTTCAGAGTTATTCTTGACGAGTGCAGGATTGGACCCTGCTCAAAAAATGCAAATTATATGCACCTGTCACATGCGGGTGCGTAAAAATTGGGCCTTGGGTGTTGGTGGTGCACTCAACCAAGAACATTACTTAAAGATAGAATAATCACCCACAAAGTTAGGCAGTCTTCCAGAGATCCCAGATGCCCGACAAATTTAATCGGTTACATCTGTATCAGGGGATTGATAGCTGCTGCTGATCCAGGACTGATTCATTTTGATAAATGTCAGCCGGTCAACGGAGTCTGTGGACAGACGCACTCTTTTATCTGTCACAAAATCTCCAGCAGCACTAAATGTCCGTTCGGAAAGCACGCGGGATGCAGGTCAGCCCAGTAGCTCTATTGCATATTGGGTAAATTCTGGCCAGTGATCCATTCTCAAGACCCAGTAAGCCAGTGGATCGTCTTTTGGAAAGCTCTCCATGTCTGCTCTTGCCCCTAGGTAATCCTGCACCATATGATGCTGATGGGTGCCTAAAGCTAACAGCCCTGGGCGCTGAGGGCTAAAAAATTTCTAAAGACATCAGTCAGGTCCCCCTCTTCCCTGCTCTTCCTTTGACCAACCGAAGCGTCAAAAACACCTCTTTCACGACATGGTAACCTACCAGTGTCTGGAAAGCTATTACACAAGTTTCTCTTTAACACATCCTCAAGTTGTTTCATCCTGTGCTCCCTCTGTGAGGGCAGGATGAGCTCTGCAACTTTATGCCTGTAACATAGATTAGAGTCAGAGAATCAGAGTCTTCAGGGTCACTGAGGATGACACTATCGTGAACTACCTCCGCCCAGCCACGTACTACCGTTTGGGTTTCTGGGGACTGATGCCCCCACAGCTGCCATAATCCTCCTCCTCTTGTGTGATCCCCACAAGAATGGTTTCTGCATAAAGCGGGCCTTGAGAGGAAAGGAAGTCCTCCTCTTCCTCCCGTTGATCTTGCTCAAGTGCCCCATCCACAATTCCCAGCAGAGTATGCTCTAGCAGGAACACAAGGAGGATAGTGTCACTGATGCATGCATTGTCACAGCTCACCATCCTTGACGCCTCCTCAAATGGTGACAGTACAGTGCATGTATCCTTTATCAGCAGCCGCTGGCATGAGGGAAAAAAGCCAAGGTACCCTGTCCTTATGCCATACTCGCACAGGTATTCATTGATGGCCCTCTGCTGCGTGGGCAGCCGCTGCAGCATTGCCAAAGTGGAGTTCCACCTGGTGGGCATGTCACAAATCAGGCGGTTTGTGGGCAGGTTGAATTCACGTTGAATTTCAGCCAGACGAACACTGGCTAGGTATGACCGCCTGAAATGGCTACAGACTTTTCTGGTCTGCCTCAGAAGATCTTGCAGCCCTGAGTACCTGGTTAAGAAACACTGCACCACCAAATTGAGGACATGTGCCAAGCATGGTACATGTGTCAACTTTCCCAGTCGAAGGGCAGTGAGAAGTTTGCTGCCATTGTCGCATACAACCATTCCTGGCTCAAGCTGCCGTGGCGTTAACCACCTCTGGGCCTGCCCATGCAGAGCTGAAAGAAACTCTGCCCCGGTGTGGCTCCTGTCCCCTAGACAAACCAGCTCAAGCACTGCATGGCATCTTTTAGCTTGACCCATTGCGTCCCCCTCTTAGGGAGAACAGCTGTTTCACAGGACAATTCAGAAGAAGAGGCCATCATGGAGGACGAAGAGGAGGGGGGTGGGGCAGACAGATCTCACATCATCACCACCAGCTTTTTGGAGGTGTGGTGGTTGAACAAGCTCCAGCACTGAGACCTGTCCTCCAATCTTCCCAGCTGCAAGCAGAGTTACCCAGTGTGCCAAGAAGAAATACAACATCCCTGACCATGCTTGCTGGACCAGGGTCAGCGGTAATGTGGACGTTGCTGCTGACTGCCTTGTCCTACGAGGCCAAAACATTGCCTTTCACATGATGGTAAAGAGCTGGAATGGCCTTACTTAAAAATAAGTGGCGTTTGGAACCTGCCACTGTGGTACAGCACATTCTGCAAACTCACAGATGGGAGCAGAGTCCACCAGATGGAAAGGCAGCAGTTGTAAAGCTAGCAATTTGGCCAAGCTGGCATTTAGATGCTGAGCATGTGGATGGCTGGGTCAGTATTTTTTTTTTCCACTGCAGCAGCTGGGGCAGCGAAATTTGACTGGTCAAATCTACAGCTGGTTGGCTGCTGGTAAATTTGGCGGAAGGACCTGTGACACCCAATGCAATACCATCATCACTCTCAGTGGAGGCTGTTGACATGGCATGATGTATAGTGGGGTTAGAGAAGACAGATGAGGAGAAGTGTGGACCTTTTTCTGGTACGCTTGCCAACGGGCTGTGTGGCAGGTGGTCAGATGTCTCTTCAAGCATGTGCTACCCAAGTGGCTGATGTTTTTGCCACGTGTTCTGGATATTAATATACGCTCATAATAAAACTGTAAAACAACACGTCAAGGACAAGAGAGCGACATTTATAAAATATAAGACGGAACGGACGGCATTGGCGTTCCTTAACTACAAAGAATGTAACAAAAAATGCAAACTAGAAATCCGGGCAGCTAAAACTGAGTGCGAAAAGCATATCGCCGCAGATAGTAAAAAGAACCCCAAAAAATTTTACCAATATATTAACAGTAAAAAGGTGAGAAAGGAGCAGATAGGCCCAATAAAGGATGGAAGCGGGAAGCTAGTCACAAACGACAAGGAGAACACATGAACTAGCGATGTTTGAGTTGAACTCTTGTTCGACTCCAACATCGAGCCCAACACTATCCATGACCATGTGTACTTGATTAATAGTAGGAAATTGATCTCACCTATTAGTCGTCATGTGGGTCTTTACCACAATTTTGATGTTACACTAATTTAATTTTTTGGGCTGGAGCATGTACAGGAGGATCCTAGAGGTGGAGACCGAGACAATAAGTTGTTGAAAAAAGAATCTAGATAGATTTATAAGCTCAAAGCTACTGTTTCTCCAGTCTTGAACGAAATGGTAAGCTATAAGCCTTTTTTGACATAGTCCATGATGTAGGAATAGTGATAGTAGGGATGACCTGCTTCATGAGCCTGCATTTTATAGGGGGTTCCTAATGGCCATTTGGGCCAATAGGTTGTGATGGTGAATATTTATGGTGAGCTATTTGGCTACCCAGCTATGTTTATTGATACATAATTGCATCCTGGGATATTGGTATCCCCCAGCTATGAGTGACATATCTCAGCCATGTATCTATTTATATGTCTTCTTTATTTAAGTTTTATGTGCAAATGATGGATAAGGTCTATTATCTGTATATACTAGACCGTTGGATACTTTTTTACTTAAGATTTCTATGAGTGTATTTATATGTTGATATTTATTTGATCATGATGTATGATTGAATGTTTGCTGTGCACACTGAGTGACTCCTTTCCCACACCTTGTACTGTGGCTTTCTGGGGGCGAGTCGGTGGGCATTTTTACCTCTCGATGGTTGCCCGTTCTGGTATCAGTTATGGGACCACCAAACACATGATGTTATATCAGTTATGGGGCCCATCCCACTTTGTTTGGGGATGGGTTCTATTAGCGAGCATTTTACCTGACTGCACTGTCCACTGTGGTAATGATTTCCTGAATGTTTCCAGCATTCAAAGAATTTGGTGAATTTAGTTGAACACGGTGGATTGGGTGAGTTCCCCGACTGTCAACATACTAGACGTGTGACTGGCCGGTTTGACTGACCTGGATTGAGTGCGTTATGTTGGGACCCGCCCCCTCAGTGTACGGACATGATTGTCTGTCTGTTTCCTCATGCCTGTGAGGTTAAAGGCGCCTGCCCAGCCTGCTGACGTCTGAGGTTGCTGTTCCAGCGCGGTGGGCTATACATGTGAAAAACAGCAAAACAGCAGAATTTGTTAAATGTTCAAGAGCAGCTGTTGTTAAAGTGTTTAAGGACTGGACTGTCAGCCGAAAATCTGGGTCTGAACGTGCGAATCGTGGCTGTCAGCGACTAGTCAATGTTAGGGCAGAACGGAGAGTGGCAAGACTGGTACAAGACAACAGAAGGGCAACAGTGCATCAAATTACTGCACATCTTAATCAGGGATCCTCTCTAATAATGATCTCTGAACGCACTGGTCGCCGTACACTGCATCGTATGGGATATGGAAGCCGAAGGCCTGTTCGAACACCTTTGCTGTCTGCATTTAACAAGATAAAACATCTCCAATTCGCACAGAAACACAAGTATTGGACAGTCGAACATTGGAAAAAAGTAATGTGGTCCGATGAATCACGTTTCCAGTTGCATCATGCAGATGGCAGAGTGAGAATTTGGCAGAAACAGCATGAAAGCATGCACCCCACATGCATGAGTACAACCCTTCAAGCTGGTGGGGGCAGTGTTATGGTTTGGGGCATGTTTTCCTGGCATGATTTGGGCCATTTAATTTGTGTGGAACAACGTCTGAATAGCACAACATACCAAAGTATCGTTGCTGATCAAGTTCATCCCATCATGTTGATGGCGTATCCCAATGGAGATGGCTTCTTCCAACAAGACAATGCGCCATGCCACGGTGCTCGTATTGTGCAGGAGTGGTTTCAAGAACATGAGGGAGACTTTACCTTGCTTAGGTGGCCCCCACAATCACCAGATCTCAATCCAATTGAGCATTTGTGGGACGAAGTTGAAAGAGCCATCAGGCAGCTGGTTCCACAACCATCAAATCTCACAGAACTGGACAGTGCTATTCATCAGGCATGGTGTCAGATTCCTCGCATCACCTTTCAACATCTCGTGGAGTCAATGCCAAGAAGAATCGCCGCAGTATTGAAGGCAAAAGGTGGCCCAACGAAGTACTGATGGGGTGGTCATAATAATCTGGCCACTCAGTGTATATCGCCACTATTCGGGTTGTGGTCCCTTTAAGGGCCACCACAGGGTTAACCTTCCTGCCCCAGGAAGGGGTTTAAAGGTCGGCAACTCCCAGAGAGGAGTGTGGGAGTTGAGGAGAAAGTGGTTAGCTGTGGCTTTGAGAAAGACCTGCGGTATTGATGGCGGCACCTATGTCATTTAACCCATTCATGTTAGCAGGGGATCATTGTAAATCTAATGCTGCGATGTACGGGACATTTGTGCTGTATATGTACAGTACATATAGATATACAATTCTGCACTGCTAACATGAATGGGTTAAATGATCCGTAGTACAGGGCTACATATCATGTACTATGGATCATTTAACCCATTCATGTCAGCAGGGGATCATTGTAAATCTAATGCTGCGATGTACGGGACATTTGTGCTGTATATGTACAGTACATATAGATATACAATTCTGCACTGCTAACATGAATGGGTTAAATGATCCGTAGTACAGGGCTACATATCATGTACTATGGATCATTTAACCCATTCATGTTAGCAGAGGATAATTGTAAATGTATTGTCTGCACTGTATGAGCAGTATATACTCTATATGTAATACATATAGAGTATATATAGAGTACACACTGCTCATACAGTGCAGAGAATACATTTACAAATAAACTTTGCAGCATAATAGTGTTTCTCCCCCTTGCCCTCACTCACTGTGCCGGAAAAAGCAGCGACGAGTCAGTGCTGGTCTAGTGGGAGGAGCTACAGGTGAGGTCCTAATTTAGCCGGCTCAGAGGTGCCTGCCAGCTAAATTAGAATCCCACCTGTAGCTCCTCTCGCCGGACCAGCGCCGGCTCGCCGCTGCTCACCCAGTGTGTGAGCTGTGGGAGGCGCCGGTAAGTGTCAAAGTCAGTGTTCTATAATTTTTCTCGACCAGTGGGGCCGAGTCATCCGAATCGGCTGTTTTCATGACCGCCTTTCTTCATGACATGCGCACCTGGAAGTAACGCGGTAGAGAAATTAATGGGTTGAGGAAAATTATAGCACACTGGTAGTGGAGGGATGCCTCGTCAGTGCTGTGCGCGTGTACGACTGCTGCGACACTGGTAGCTCTAGAGGCACTACAAATCTCAGCACATTATACAGCAATGCAGAATACCACCCGCTATAGAGGACTATAAATCTCAGAAATACATTGTACAGTATTGCAGAATTTCATTGGCTATAGAGCACTATAAATCCCAGCAATACATTATACAGCAATGCAGAATAATATGAAGCTACATACTCTGTTGCTCTGGGTTCACCGCCCGATGTCTCCAGGGTCTCAGGAGGGTTGTGCGGGCTCTCACCAGGGGTCCAGAGAGTTTCACGGGTGCGTGTGGGTGCAGCAGAGGCGGCTCCCTAAATAGGCTCTCAGGTGGCCAATGCCGACTGTCAGGTGGTCAGTGCGGGCTCTCTGCTGGTCAGTGCGGGATCTGTGGGGGCTCCCTAATAATTAGTGGTGGCTCTGTGGTAGCTCCCAGGGAGGTAGTGGGTGGCTCTGTGGTGGCCATTGGAGGCTCCCTGGTGGTTAGTGGGGGATCCCTGGTGTAGGGTGACCATTTATCTAGAGCTGCAGCTAACGATTATTTTCAAAATCGATTATTTAGCCGATTATTGAGTTCAATTAACCGGTTAATCGGGATTAAAAAAATGGCTCCTGTGATGGACTACTAGTTTGTATTGAGATTGTAGTCCATCACAGGAGCAAGCTTGGAGCGGTGGAAGAAGAAAAAAAAAAGTGGTGTGAAATGGAAAGTGTAAAATTATACAGCAATCAATGCAGAATGGCACCGGCTATAGAGGACTACAAATCCCAGTAATACATTATAGCTGGCGGTATTCTGCGCTGCGCGGTATAATGTACTATTGCTGGGATTTGTTGTGCTCCTCTATAGCTGGTGGTATTCCGCATTGCGCTGTATAATATATTATTGCTGGGATTTGTAGTTCTCTATACGGCGCACTGCAGAATACCACCAGCTATAAAGGAGTACAACAAATCCCAGCAATAGTACATTATACATACAGTATATGATGCATTGCTGGGATTTGTATTCCCAAGAATAATCAGTGGGGCCTCCAGAGGTCAGCCTAGAGGAGCGAGCGGCCGCCGAGTACAAAGCCGCATCTGTAGCGGCTCTGTACTCAGTAAGTGGAGGGAGCCACTGCACTGGCGGCCGAAGACTTCTTTTAGCGGGGGGCCAGTGACGGGCCTCCTGACGGCCGCGGGCAGGGGCCGTTTGTAAAGGCAGCAGAGAGGCCCGGGGGGCAATTGCCACCCTGCCCCCCGGCCCAGTCCGCCCCTGATGTATACAACACCAACAGATGCTGAATGGAAAAGACTCAACACCTTGAACTCATTGTTGTGTTCCTCAAACCATTTTTGCAGTGTGGCAGGGCACATTATCCTACTGAAAGAGGCCACTGCCACCAGGGAATACCATTTTCACGAAGGAGTGTACTTGATCAGCAACAATATTTAGGTAGGTAGGTGGTACATGTCAAAGTAACATCCACATGAATGGCAGGTACCCAAGTTTTCGTTATAAAAACTCTGCCTCTGCTAGGGCTTGCCTTCTTCCCATAGTGCATCCTGGTGCCATCTCTTTCCCAGGTAGGCGACCCACACACATTTGGCCATCCACATGATGTAAAAGAAAATGAGAATATTTAGGGGGAAATGAAAGGGAGGGGGCATTTTTAGGGGGCTTGGCTCGGATAAGGAAAACTCCAAGGTCCCACGTTACAATTTACAACTGTCACAGCCAAACCTGTACACGGCAGGAAACTGCTTGCATTGGATGCTGGACTGGGTGGAGTACCAGATCTATAACAGAAACAGCCTATAACACCCAGCCAGTTTAATTGACAATCTTCCTGAGATAGGGGATGAAGAAAAAAAATACACCCAGATAAATTAAGTCTTTACTCCATAACAGTAGACCAGTGGCGTAACTAGTGACCTCAGGGCCCCGGTGCAAGAATCCATGAAGGGCCCCCCCCCCCCCTGGCCTAAGTGGCGGAACGCCAGGCCCCCGGTCGCGGCTGCGACCTTTGCGACCCTGGTAGTTCCGCCACTACACTAGACAAAAAAACTGAGATATTTCCAGCAGATAGGGGTTTGGAGACCAGCAGAGCTTTGTATTGTGCCTAGTGTCCTACTCCTGCAGGAAGCATCATAAAGAAAAAAAGAGAGCAGTATGCTTCACTGAACAAACAAAAAGTAAACCTTGTTTGATAAAGATTGACAGGATGCTTAAACTGTTTTTTTATACAACAGGTTCGCTTTAAAGATCCCTACTTTTGTTTCTGAGTACCTGAGCTACTTCCTTGTGTACAGAATACAACTCCTGTGGGCGTCTATAAACAGTACTCTGGTCTCAACGGGTCTTCAAGAACATGGCTACATCGCCCCTCCCAGCTAGAAGGAAAAAAGACCGACATGGCTAAAGCCAACGTTTCATCCTATGTGCGTTTCCAATGCAAACTAAACGATATCAACACAGAAAGGATAATATATTTTACACGGACAGTTAAGAAAATATGTTGTCAGTGACAAGGCGGGACACTGACGTTGTTGGGACGTTCAACCAATAGGCAGTACAGGGAGGAGGGGTGTGAGGCCCGATCGCACGATAGATACCGAGAAAGTTGGTGTGAGGTTAGAGGAGAGAGCGACTATCTGACAAAAAAAAAAGCAGGATCGAGGGGTGGAGAGAACGAAAAGTATTGTGCGGTTTACAGGCACCGATGAGTGCCACACATTGTGGTTCTGGTGAGTTGGACTTCAGGCTCATATTCGAAGAGGCTACGGCGCAGCCTTTGGGATCGACAGGTGAGTCTCGTTCAACTATATCTTGATTTTTTTTTTGTACTTACACCAGTGCGGACAAGTGAATTCTCAAGGCACAATCTTGATCTTTAGGTTCAATGGTAACTAGTAACTATCCTGGGATCGAATTTGGTGATTTTGGGCTAGAGGGCGCTCTCATGTACGAAACCAGTTCAATCCACCGAGCAGAGTAGACTTACGGCCTGCTAACTTTTGAAGATCCCCGAACCAAAGCGTGCATTATTGTTAAGAACTTAACAGTTTTTAGTGCAGATGTAGAATGACCATTTAATTATGCAAGTTTTTCTTGTAATACGTTCTGTCATAAAAGATCTGCTTTCTGGGTATGTATTGACATGTTGGTTTTATCTCAGGTATTATGTATGATTGTATGCATTGACCCTGTATGCATTTTAATATGGCTCTTTATTTTGTTGGACATTGACTTGGGCACAAAGAATGCAAATTAAATTAAGTCAGCTTGTTGTTTTTGGCACCATTTCGCATGCTTTATACCAGGGTCCCCAAACTGTTTAGCCTATTGACTCATTCACAAAGTTTCAGATTGTTCAGTGACAATTGCGGTGCGTTCCAGAGCGGCAGCTGCTGGAACGCACAGAAAGCGCTTGCAAATCTTCCCCCTTCGTTCGGGGGGTGGGGTTGTCATTGACGTAAATGGCACTGCAGCCACGCCCCCACCCGCAGTGCATTTGGATGCATGGCAAAACATTGCCTGCGTTCCTGTCAACTGCAAACACAAAAATTCTGCATGCTCTATAGTTTGCGTTTGTAGTGGACCGAAACGCAGGCAATGGACTCTCCTGCACCGCCCCTCTCAGCCTTCTCTGACCAATCAGAATAGAGAGCGGTGTGGGGGCAGAGACAGCTGTGCACTGTCACAGGGGCCCGAACCCACGGTGAGGGGGAGGAGTTGGCTGTCAAAATAGACCGAGCACTCCTTCCCGCACCGCCGGCTCAGCTGTTGCAGCGAGTAAGGATGGAGAGTGGTACAGACCCCTGATATTTCACTGAAGCCCCCAACAGTAAAGTGAAAAAATATTTAATAAAAAGTAAATAAAAATAAAATATTTAAAAAGGTTAGAAAAAAAATATTTTTGGTTTCGACCTGACATTTTTTTTATTTTCGGTTTAAAAAAAAGGTGAGAGAAGTGAGGAAAGTGGAACCCCGCAGGACCTTGGCACCACTTTCTAATCGAGGGAAACCCCGAATTGGTATGGAGAGGAGGTTTTAAAATGCATCCATATGGATCTAAACAGTTACTTGTTATCGTGCAATGTGAAGGTCAAGTTCTCCATTTGACAGATCTCGTCTATCTTGGCAAACCACAACCACACTGTTGATAGCTGGGGTTGTTTTTAAAACAGTGGAATGCATGATCTAGTCGCATTAAGTCAACGAGCGTTTTATATCGCTGGATAGGCAGGGTAGTCATATGTAGGAGGTAAGTCACCAGATCACCTCGCAAGTTAACCACGACCAATTGTTTGATTATAGTGTGCACCATATCATAGGACCTCAGGTCAATATAATATGGGACATAGTACCAGGGGCAAGGTAAGGAGTTTGCTCTTGACCATCTTATGTAAAATGTAATGGACCCTGAGCTTAATTCACTAAGAGTTAAATTTACTCTTAAGTATACAATTCACTAAAAGTTATTTACCGAAGGAGATATTTCTGTAAAGCATGCAGTATTTATTATTCAGTTACTGGCAGAGCCTTGTGCTAATTACCTCATACTCCTAGAGAGTATAGAATCATTCAAAAAGCATTTAGATACCTTCCTCAGAGACCATAACATACAAGGGTACAGGTACTCTTAAAAACTAGACCACACAGGGACTTGTGTACATACGCACAATCACACACAGACACAAAGGATGAACTCGACGGACCTGTCTTTATTGAATCTCAAATACTATGTAAGTGTTTTTAAACCCCCTTCCTGTCCAAGCCATTTTTCAGTATTCAGCACTGCAGTACTTTGACATTTTTTTCAGTCATGCAAGGCTGTTCTTAAATTAATTTCATACCATTTTGGGGGATACATAGAGCTGTCTTTTAGTGGTATTTAATCACCATATAACAAATAAAGTATCGAAAATTTTTTGGGAAAAAAACTGTTTCCCTATGAAATGTTATGAAACATTTACCACCCCAATTTTTTGGTAAAATAGGAAAGACAGGGTCGTGTCGGGTAAATAGACACCAAACATGTCAAGACTTAAAATTGTGCGTGCCTGCAAAATCGCAAAAAACTACCACACCCAAAATTGGCCTTGGGTGCTTTAAAAGCTTTTACCGGTCATCTGTTTAGAGTTATCAGTGATTGATGAGCCTAGAATCGTTGCTCTCACCCCACCGTTCGTGGTGATATGTAACGTGCGACACAATGGGACGCAATCATCATTTTTGCATTTAGGTGAACCCAAGGCATGTTTGCGTGTGTATGTTAAAAAAATATGGTGTTTTTAAACTTCTTTTTTTTTTAACAATTAACTTTATTGCTATCACATATGTGATAGCAATAAAGTTAATTGTGATAGCCAATTAATATGTGATAGCCAATTTACGTGACAGGTTCTCTTTATGGAGACATCGGTGGTCTCCAGGACCCCTAATGTCACCTAGGTACCCCCAGAGAAGCTGATGAAGCTTCACGCGCTTCTCCCTGGCTTCTGTAGCCTGGAATGACCGCTGAATGCGAAAGTGATGTAATATACATCACTTCTTGAATTCCGACACCAGAGAGGAGATCAGAGGGAGTTTGTGCACCGGGCACTGCGGATCTCGGGACTGGCAGGGGGGGCGGGGCTGCACACCCGCACAAAATTCAAGCGAATGGGCGTCTCTACAGATGCCAGAATGCTTGTATTTAAGCAGCCATCGCCGGCTGTTTACATTTTTTTTAAATATTTAATTTTTATTATTTTACTTTAATACACAATACAAATTGTACATACAAAAATATACATAATCATTGAACCCTCCAATACCCTTAGGTGCGGACACCGCTCATGTAACAACATGTATCACTATGATTCTTCCCGATTAATTACCTCTTACATTCTCCATATTGAAAGCAAATAGAAGCACCTATGACATATATGGTCTTACAACCAGAGGAGCAGGGAGTCCTTTGGTAGTACAACCCGGTTTTGGCCCGATGGAATAGGCCCCTTTAACTCCGGACAAAATCCACTTTCGGTCCCTCCAGTGTTCAGATTTCCTGTTGAGCCAGCGGTGCAGCAGCGCCTATTGCCCTCCATTGCTGGTCTCGCAGCGGTGATAAAGTTGGTAAGGCATCGTTCCATCCTGGTAGGTTTGGTACTTTGACCTGCAGGGCTTCACAAAAGGCCTCCAGCTCTTCCGGGAAGCGGAGGACCGACGTCTTGCCTTGTCTTCTGGTGATTAAGCAAGCCGGGAACCCCCAGCGGTATTGGATGTCTTTGGCGCGGAGGAGATCTAGCAGTGGTCGTAAGGCCCTGCGTCTGATGATGGTCTCTCTAGCCAGGTCGGGAAAAATTTGCAGGTGTACGCCGTTAGCTTCTATCTGCGGCATTTCCCGTAGCTTCATCAGCATAATTTCTTTATCCACATGATAGTGTAGTCTGCATATCACATCCCTGGGGTTTTCGGTCTGCATCCAATATCGCATCGGGGAGGCCTCTGACCCGTAGATTATTGCGTCGTCCCCGATTATCTTGCTCTTCCAGGCGGTATGCTAGGTCCCTCTGCGTCCTAGCTGCTGATTGGAACTGGTTCTGCAGGGTTGCTATTGCCACAGCGTGGCTGTCCAATCTGCTCTCTGTGTCTTCTACTCTATGGAGAAGGTGTGTGACCTCTAAGCGCCAGTATGTCAGTTCTCAGGGAGTTCTCCAGAGTATGGAGCATGTCCGCCAGATCTTGCCTGGTCGGGAGGCCGCGCACCATCTCGTCCAGCGTCCCTCCCGTCCGGGAGTCATCTCCCGATTCCGCCCGAAGGTAAGACATCTCGGGGTCCGGTCCATGCCTGGACAGTTGCGGCGAATGTGCCGTTTGGGAGCTGATCTGGGTCGCGCCCTGCGATGCGTTCAGGCTTGTCCGCTCTGCTGCCAGGTACTTTTTTATCCTGGCGGTTGTGGTTTTAGCAGTCCCGCTTCGTGTGTTTTTTTTGTTCGAGCTCATTTCTTTAAGGCTGAAGGCTGTAGGCTTGTGGTTTCGTCCGGGTCCGGGTTATCAGCGCTGCGGGTGGTGTGTCCGGGTTTCTGACTAGACACGTCTGCACGCCATCTTTCCCAAGACACGCCCCCGCTGTTTACATTTAATGTAGTATTTCCACTCATGCGCGCGCTGGGCGCCACTCACGAGTGGGGGTGGGGAGGGACGTCTTAAAACGCCCACCTGCATCTACAAGGCTCTTGTCTGGTCGTTTAGGACTGAAGGTGGTAAAACCCTTTCCCTGCCGTACGCCGCTGGCAGCAGGCCTGTCTAAGCCGCCGGGACTCTATTCAGCCGCGTAAAGCAGGCAGCTTTACCCTGGAAGTGATTCTGGCTCCAGATCACTTCCAGGGACTAGTAAAGAATTGACGCTTCACTTATTACATGTAATATTTCACTGAAAAATGTCACGTGGCCATATTATCTCATGCAAAATTTTTAGTGAATTGAGCCCCCTGTACCATCTGAATAAGATCCTATATTCCTGAGAATTTGCTTTGTTCGGGGACATCAGTGACCATAGGATCTCCTGAGGCGTTGCCAGAGTCCAAGAGGCAGAACTTAAATGCCGTCAGCAGTTGACGAATGTTCCTATGGTCCAGTCCCGTTGGAAAGTCAGGATCTCCAATAATGGGAGTCCATGGCAATGGAAAAGGGGAGAAATCTGTTGAACAGAATACAATTCTTGTCTTCTGAATCCTTGGGGCCAATGTTGGTATGAGATAAAATCTCAGGTGACAGGAGAGACACCGACGTCACAAGTGGGGTGGGATTTATCTCCACCTCCATGATCACCCGCCTCTTATGTTGATAATTGCAGCACCAGTCCACAAGCCTATTAAGCTGTGCTGTCCTGTAGTACAAACCTATGTTAGGAAAACCAACCTCACTACAACGCTGGGGGAGGATCAGGACTCGGTTTCCAAGAGTTGGGGGACAGTGAGCCCATACAAACGACAAACAGTTGCTGAAGTTGACTAAAGTGTGGAGGCATCTTAATCGGAAGAGCCTGTAGAAGTTAAAGAGTCCTGGGGGGAACCCTTTAATCTTGGCCAATAGTGGGGAAAAATTGTTATTGTATAACTTACATGGGTCAGCGGTAATAAGGTTATCCAAAAACTTCATATGGTGTTAAGCCCAACGAAAGTGGAAACTTATGTTGTTCTTTACTAAATCCTGGGTTGTCTCCCTGTGGGCACCTAGTTTTACACCTCTCCCCCTAATTATATAATTTCAAGAAAAATAAAGGAAATGGAAGGGTTTGGAGGGGTGTAAATGACCGTCCAAGAGAGAGATGTTAAAATATAAGTTCAAAATCTATTATATTAAATATTATTACATTCATGATTGAAAACAAACATAATAGAACAAAACAGATCCCTGCAGAGGATATATTTAAATATACATAGCTTGTATGTTACTAAAATTCATATGGTCCAACATATCATGAAGTTATTCATTATTATCCAAGTGTGGTTACATTCGTGTAAAACAAAAAATTGTCCTAGGCGTAGTTTATCTTAATAGGCCCCGACGCGTTTCGCCATTGGCTTCATCAGGGGACCCACTGAAGATGGACCTATTGTTAAGAAAATTGTCTTCATTTAGACCGACATTCCTCAATTCATATATCTACATCTATGATTCATACAATGTCATATTTCCATACGTATCTCCATCTGGAGCAAATGCATCATACATAGTTATTTTGAGGATATCTGCGTCTCCACTACTCACCATGCAGGGCTGACTTGCGATATGCAGGAGAAGTACCCGGAAGGCCCAAAATGGGGGGGGTGGGGGCGAGTGGCGGATGACCCCACCGTTAGCTCCACAGCCTCCCTGGTTTGTCACGCCTGGGACCCCGGGGTCATATAGGGAGAGAGAGACACACGGCACCAAATCGTCCAGCCACAGTCACCAGAAGTAGTTTATTCTAAAGTGGGATGTTGGAAAACACTGTATTTTTAGTCCCTCTATTCCATGGGATCTAGTCGAGTATCAACTGTATTCTCGATGTCAGCTGTCAGTCCATTTCTACATTTTATCTATACGATCCATGTTACTTGGTTTATATTTTTGTTTTTAGTTCCTTAGTGTTTACTCTTAGAGATTCCCTCTGGCAATGAAGCTGGGTGTGGGAAATGTTTGTCCCGATTCCCATTCCATGTATGCACATGTGGATTAAACGTGGGGACGGATAGTCCGTACATAGGGAC
>NW_017306643.1:1283821-1292700 GCF_000935625.1 Nanorana parkeri | reverse complement strand
ATATATATATATATATATATATCCCATAATCCCTACCGGTCAATATTTCTAGTTTAAATTAATCTGGCTTTCTTACCTGAGGCTGACCATGCGTCTCCGTGGTGATCTCCGCTGGATTAGCCTAGCATCAGCTTCCTCCCTATATACCCCTCGCCACCATGTCCCAACGCCGGACTTACAGGTTCCGGTCTCCGAGTGGCGGCGCGGACTCCCCAGGACGCATGCGCGAAATCATGGCGCAGGCGTCTGACGTAATCCCTTGCCAGTTTTGGACTCGGTTGCCCGGCATGTCAGTCCGTAGATGACTTCCGGGTATGCGCACGCATTTCTGGTTGATTTTCAGGGGAGAGGATTCTTCCCCGTCCTGAAGGAAGCAGCATAGACGGGCTTCTATTTGCCTGTATTGTGCTTTGTCAGTCGCAATGTATTCGGTCCGTTCTCTGTGGCTGACTTTAGCCCTTTCTGTATCTAGGATCTATACCTAGGATCTAATAGTTAGTTCTATTCCGATTTTGGTTCTGTCTAGAAATATAGGGAAAGGGTAATGAGAGGTCGTTCTTTTAGGAGTCTCGAGGTCCCAGAATGTGACCAGTTCTCCCCCATATCACATTAAAATCAGCCAGGCATGTCAGCAGTACATACAACTATATCCAACATTCTATGTTCTTTGATACTATAACAGCTGAGTAGTATTCCCGATATAAGTGACAATATGCGTGTATTGAGAGCATATAGACCATCATCAATTCTTAAATACAATACAGTTCCTACTGTGGGGCTTTCTTCCAAGTCACATTTTCTTCTAATTACTACATGCTCTCTATCTAGATGTTTTTTTAGAAAATTATCTCGCTAAGTTTTGTTAAGGTATGATTATTCGTCCGAACTTTAATTCTAGATCAAATTGCCTATCCGGCTATATATATTTGGAAAAAGGTTCTGTCAATACTATTATTCTAAATGTTTGTTCTTGAAGTAAGTTTTAGTTGGTAATCACTGTGAGTACTTCCATATCTCGTCTTGATTTGTTTTCTATATTTTATGCTTAATTTAAATTGGTTCTTATCATTGCGCTGTCCATATCTATAAGGAGAATTTCTTCTTGCTTTCGTTCATAAGAACGACTTGTAGCTAAGTGTCTCGTTCAGACCCGGGTAGATGGTGGATTTTAATTTGAAAATCCATCGTGCTTCCGACTGTAACAGTTTTTTGTTTTAACAATTTAAACAACCAATTTAAATTGGCCCAAACCTGGCCCAAACAGTGGCCCAAACCTGGGCCAATCAGTGGCCAATTAGTGGCCCAAACCTGGTCTGTCTTTTTCAGTCTAACAAATGGCTTTTTTGGCCCATGACTTAAGCGGATAAGGGCAACAAGTTCTGGCCCCGGTGCTGGCGATATTGCGACGCAGGAGATTTTGATCATGGGATTGGAGTTGAGGACCAACCTGGCGATCACGATGAGGACCCTGGAGCAGTTTGGTCGGGTCCTGGACTTCAAGAATTCTTCTGTCTCCCTCCCTTGCTTGGAATATTTGGGTCTGGTCTTGGACATCCCCTTGGCCAGAGTGTTTCTTCCCCCAGAGAAACTTTGGAAGCATCAATCTCATGTCAGTCTTCAGCGACTCTGGGAACTCCGGATGTGGATCTGTTGGCATCTCGCCTCAACAGGAAGGTCGACTGGTTTGTGGCCAGAGCCAAGGATCTGTTGGTGGACGCGACGGATGCTCTAGTGTCCCCATGGGACCACTACTCCCTGATTTACACCTTCCTGCCTGTGCAAGTATATCTGACGCACCTCCTTCGCAGGATTGAGATGGAGGTGATTCTAGTCAGCCTAGTGGCTCCGGACTGGCCAAGGAGGGCTTGGTACGCAGACGTAGTGTGACTGGTGGCAGACGTGGCGTCTTCCATGGTTGTGTAGATATATATATATATATATATCTCCCATAATCCCTACCGGTCAATATTTCTAGTTTAAATTAATCTGGCTTTCTTACCTGAGGCTGACCATGCGTCTCCGTGGTGATCTCCGCTGGATTAGCCTAGCATCAGCTTCCTCCCTATATACCCCTCGCCACCATGTCCCAACGCCGGACTTACAGGTTCCGGTCTCCGAGTGGCGGCGCGGACTCCCCAGGACGCATGCGCAAAATCATGGCGCAGGCGTCTGACGTAATCCCTTGCCAGTTTTGGACTCGGTTGCCCGGCATGTCAGTCCGTAGATGACTTCCGGGTATGCGCACGCATTTCTGGTTGATTTTCAGGGGAGAGGATTCTTCCCCGTCCTGAAGGAAGCAGCATAGACGGGCTTCTATTTGCCTGTATTGTGCTTTGTCAGTCGCAATGTATTCGGTCCGTTCTCTGTGGCTGACTTTAGCCCTTTCTGTATCTAGGATCTATACCTAGGATCTAATAGTTAGTTCTATTCCGATTTTGGTTCTGTCTAGAAATATAGGGAAAGGGTAATGAGAGGTCGTTCTTTTAGGAGTCTCGAGGTCCCAGAATGTGACCAGTTCTCCCCCATATCACATTAAAATCAGCCAGGCATGTCAGCAGTACATACAACTATATCCAACATTCTATGTTCTTTGATACTATAACAGCTGAGTAGTATTCCCGATATAAGTGACAATATGCGTGTATTGAGAGCATATAGACCATCATCAATTCTTAAATACAATACAGTTCCTACTGTGGGTCTTTCTTCCAAGTCACATTTTCTTCTAATTACTACATGCTCTCTATCTAGATGTTTTTTTAGAAAATTATCTCGCTAAGTTTTGTTAAGGTATGATTATTCGTCCGAACTTTAATTCTAGATCAAATTGCCTATCCGGCTATATATATTTGGAAAAAGGTTCTGTCAATACTATTATTCTAAATGTTTGTTCTTGAAGTAAGTTTTGGTTGGTAATCACTGTGAGTACTTCCATATCTCATCTTGGTTTGTTTTCTATATTTTATGCTTAATTTAAATTGGTTCTTATCATTGCGCTGTCCATATCTATAGGGAGAATTTCTTCTTGCTTTCGTTCATAAGAACGACTTGTAGCTAAGTGTCTCGTTCAGACCCGGGTAGATGGTGGATTTTAATTTGAAAATCCATCGTGCTTCCGACTGTAACAGTTTTTTGTTTTAACAATTTAAACAACCAATTTAAATTGGCCCAAACCTGGCCCAAACAGTGGCCCAAACCTGGGCCAATCAGTGGCCAATTAGTGGCCCAAACCTGGTCTGTCTTTTTCAGTCTAACAAATGGCTTTTTTGGCCCATGACTTAAGCGGATAAGGGCAACAAGTTCTGGCCCCGGTGCTGGCGATATTGCGACGCAGGAGATTTTGATCATGGGATTGGAGTTGAGGACCAACCTGGCGATCACGATGAGGACCCTGGAGCAGTTTGGTCGGGTCCTGGACTTCAAGAATTCTTCTGTCTCCCTCCCTTGCTTGGAATATTTGGGTCTGGTCTTGGACATCCCCTTGGCCAGAGTGTTTCTTCCCCCAGAGAAACTTTGGAAGCATCAATCTCATGTCAGTCTTCAGCGACTCTGGGAACTCCGGATGTGGATCTGTTGGCATCTCGCCTCAACAGGAAGGTCGACTGGTTTGTGGCCAGAGCCAAGGATCTGTTGGTGGACGCGACGGATGCTCTAGTGTCCCCATGGGACCACTACTCCCTGATTTACACCTTCCTGCCTGTGCAAGTATATCTGACGCACCTCCTTCGCAGGATTGAGATGGAGGTGATTCTAGTCAGCCTAGTGGCTCCGGACTGGCCAAGGAGGGCTTGGTACGCAGACGTAGTGTGACTGGTGGCAGACGTGGCGTCTTCCACTTTGGCCAGATCTTCTGTTCCAGGGCCCTGTCTTCCATCCTGCTTTCCAGTCGCTGGCTTTAACGCCCTGGGAGTTGTCGGATAAAGTAATTCCGTGTAAGGCTACTTCGCATAAGATATACCACTGCACTTAGAAAACCTATTTTGCGGTGAGGTTCGGCACCTTTTCCCGCATAATTTTTCCATCTTTAGAATGTTGTCTTTTCTGCAGTGTGGGGTGGATCAGGGTTTGCCTCTGAGTACTGTTAAGGGGCAAATTACATCCTTTGCTGTTCTTTTTCAGAGGCCTTTGGCATCCTTTTCCCTGGTTTGTACTTTCATTCAGTGAATTATGCACATAATGCCCGAAATTCGGTCTCCTATCTGCCCCCTTGGGATTTGAACCTGGTACTTTCTGTTCTACAAGACTCTCCTTTTGAGAACTAAAAGGAGATTCTGTTGCTGACTTTATCGCAAAAAGTAGTGTTCTTGGTGGCTATCACCTCATTTCAAAGGGTGTCTGAGCTGGACCCTTGTCCTGCAAGTCCCTGTTTTTAGTTCTACATAGGGACAATTTTGTGCTCCAGCTCAGGCCATCATTTTCTTCCTAAGGTGGTCTCGCCTTCCATCTTAAAGGAGAATTAAACCCTCACGTGTTTTTGCATATATCTACTGCTGGCAAGCAGTAGATATATGCAAAAAACAAAAAAGTTTACATAAGAGTTAAAACTTGCATGTGTCTCTGCCGCGCACACCTGTCTGAAGATTCTCGGGCGGCCGCAAAGGATCATGGGGCGGGCGCATGTGCAGTACAGATCTTCGGCTGGGAGAAGTGGAGAGACACTGGGTAAGTTATACCTGCAGCGTGCACCTGCACAGACCTAATGGGACAGGAAGAGACCGGAGTCAGTGCTGGATCAGAGACCAGCACTGGAAGGACACAGGCAAGGGGGGGAGGTGTTGGGGAATTGTTGCTTTAATGTCACTTTTATGAAGACATTGTTTTTATTTCTTTGTGTCCAAAGCCGGGTCATCGGAAGGAGAGAGCCTTCCATTGTTTGGATTGTTGGAAATACACCAGCATATACTGTAACTAACTATGTCTCTTGAGCACTAGATGGCACTGTAGTGCAACGTTGGTCTCTGTTTTTGCATGTTTTTCTGTGATTTATATAGGAAGCTCCATCTGTATATTTTCCTGATAATGCTGTATTCCTGTATACATACATGTAATGTCCTGCTAAACAAGTAAAACTTAATTCCGCATTCCTCAAGATCTCGGTGCTTCATCTAAACACATAACAAACATGAATGTCGTTCGGACCCTTCATATTTACCTTAATGCCACAACATCTTTTTGCAAGATAAATTCACTCTTTGTAATCTCGGATGGTCCTTGAAAGGGCAATGCTGTGTCTGCTAATCTCGGATGGTCCTTGAAAGGGCAATGCTGTGTCTGCTACCATCTTGCGGTGGATTTGCAATACAATCACTCAGGCTTATGCCATCAGAGGTCGGGAACCTCCTTTTCCTGTCACGGCTCATTCCTCCACGGCTGTTTGAACATCCTGGACTTTTCCTCATAGTGCTTCGGTTTCTCAGATTTGTATAGTGGCCCCTTGGTCCTCTGTTCACACTTTTTACTAGTTCTATAAGGTTGATGTGTTGACATCCTGCAGATGCAAGGCCCTGTAGACAGTTGTGTTTTGGGGGGATTGCTTCTTTTGCCCACCCTTCATTTTTTACTGCTTTGTGATGTCCCTGTGCTTCCAGATCTTCGAGCTCTGCACTGTCCTTCAATGAATGAAAGCGAAAATAGGACTTTTGTACTCACTGTAAAATCCTTTTCTCTGCGTTCATTGAGGGACACTGCACCCGCCCTCTTTGTGTTTTTCTCCTTACTGTTTGTGTTCACCTAAATTTTCCACGAGGCCACGTATGGACTAATGGGCTCTAATGCGGCACAGAAATGGTTTGATCATCAAGATGAGTGGGGAGAGTGGGCACCCCTCCCTCATGTCATTAGTAATGGTAAAACAGTTTGATCTGGTCTTGTTCACACAAACTGATGTGGATGGCCAGAAATACAGTGCAGAGATATAATTAAGCATTCCCTTCCCCAAGCCCATGTGTTCCAGATTAGCTTGAAGAAAGCCCAAATCCACCCGGTCAAACACTTTTTCTTGTTTCAGTCGAGTGAAGCATGAGAGGAGTAGAATCTGACCTGAACCCACCAAAAGACAATTCTCCAACATCGTTGCAAACAATTTCAAGTCTAGGTTAAGAAGGGCTACATCCTATAGGGGGTCAGCCGCAAAGTTTGTCACCCCAAGAATCGGTACGCGCCTTGAGTTTTTGGAGTAATTGGATGAGTTTCTGCATAAAGGAAGCCTGGCCTGTGTTAGGAAAATAAACATTCGCACGGGTGACCTCTCTCACCTATAGTTCCTTTAACAACAAAAAAACAGCACTCTACATCTTGCCAGATGTCACGGAGATATCAGAGGAGAGCCTTAGCAATGAGGACACTAACCTCCTAAGATTTTGAGATAGATGAGAGACAATGGTAAGCTATCGGGAACTCTGTGTTGCACAATTTGGGTATGCTGGCCTTCCTAAAATGGGTCTCTTGAAGGAATGCAACATGAGTGCCTGACTTCTTTAAATACACCTGGAGCCTTGACCTCCATTTGGGAATGTTCAACCCCTTGAAATTCAGGGTTGTGAATTTCATGGATCCCATACTGTCGGAAAAGTTAGAGACTGGGCCCACAGGGAGCACCAATAGGGGAAGAAGTGTCGGGATTCATGGCCCTTGCATACTGTTAGGGAACCAAGAAACCAGGCAGAAACTCAAGTGCTGGTTAAAAAAAGTGAAAGCAGTTTATTGAAAATAACAAAAATGGCAAAAAAACAATGAAGGAAGTACAGGATGTTGTCGATGCAAAGCAAGAGGTCAGATGCCAAAGTGGGTAGTCATTCGAACCAGGTCAGGGTAAGAGCAGAATAAATGGAAACAATAGCTGGAGTCTGGAACAAGTCAGCCAGAGCCAGAGTCATACACTGAGAACAGGAACAGCAGAGCACTTGTACCCTGTACACACGCAAGGGTGGGGACTGAATGGGCCAGTTGATGGTTAAAAAGTGAACAGGTGTTACATCATCATTCTGAGACAGGAATTTGTTAGTAGTTGCAGAAGGATGTTTACAGGTTTGGTCATAAGAGGGTGCCAAAGAGGAACAAACAGTGTCAGACATACTGCACACAAGGCATGCTGCTGACGAGAAGAAACTAGGGGGACAGGTTAGGGCAAGGGAAGTAGGAGAAAGTAGAGGGAAGTACCAAGAAAAGAAACCTAGAGAAAGAGAGGAGGAGGAATAGGACAAGAGACAGGTAGAACAGCAGAAAATAAGGTCGAAAAGAAGGACCTCTAAGAAAGGGGGTCCAAGGTGGTTTCAAACTTAACTAGCCTGAGGCTAGGAACGAATAAGAGAGGCCCTCAAACCTCAGGAGGTGAAGGTTTGGTCTACTTGGGGAGGTGAAAGGAAATGCATTTCATTGCAGACGTCATTAAAAACCAAACAAAAAACCAAAGTAAGACATACAGGTGAAACTCGAATAATTAGAATATCGTGCAAAGTTCATTTATTTCACTAATGCAACTTAAAAGGTGAAACTAATATATGAGATAGACTCATTACATGCAAAGCAAGATAATTCAAGCCGTGATTTGTCATAATTGTGATGATTATGGCTTACAGCTCATGAAAACCCCAAGAACCCCAAATCCACAACCTCAAAAAAGTAGATTATTACATGCAATCAATAAAACAAGGATTGTACATAGAACAATATCGGACCTCTGAAAAGTACAAGCATGCATATGTACTCAGTACTTGGTTTGGGCCCCTTTTCCAGCACCTACTGCAATTACTTTTGCACGATATTCTAATCGAGTTTCACCTGTATAACAGCGAATAAAATCACATAAGAACTCTCCGAGGAGAGGATCTGTACAGATGACTAACCATGCAGTGCCCAAACACCATGGAGCTAAAAATCAGTACCATAGAGAAAACATGAATAAAGGTAACACAACTAAGAATGTCAAATGAGCAAAGTCCGAGACATCACATCCTATCTAAGAGGAAGCAAATGAACAACATACATGTGAAAATCTAAAAACAGTGGCATAATGTATCAATATGGACCTTGAACGTATAAAGACAAGTATGGGGTTGGGCACTGCATGACGTATCAGCTGCGACATGAGCAAACAAGGAAGGATAACCTAGGCCAGGGGCGCCCATAATTTTTCGAGATTTACTTTTCAAATGACGAGCTCAATGAGATCTACCAACGAAAAAACACCTGCATTCGGGGGGGGGTGGAGGATGGCGGTGCATTGAAGTCAATGGCAGCGCAGCCATGCCCCTCACCCGCAGTGCGATCACCCGCACCCGGAATGCAGGTACATTAGTGCCTACGTTCGGGTCCAGTGCGATCTGCAAAAATGCTGCAAGCACTGTTTTTGCAGATTGCACTGGACCGGAATGCAGGCAGGCGATCACACTGTGGGCGGGGGGCATGGCTGCCATGCCACTGACTTCAATACGACCCCACGCCCCCTCCTGCCCCTGAATGCAGGGAGTTGGCTGGCTTGCATTTCAGTGCGTTCTAGGGGCGTCGGCGTCCTGTCCTCCCACGGTGCTCATGTGGCCGAATGTGGCCGACGTTGCAAATGGGGAGAGGTGTCCAGCCCCTTTCCATCTGCGGCATCTAACACATTCAGATAATAAAGAGATGTCACCAGCACACCAGACTCCTTCAAGGATAGTCAATCATGAGTTTATTCAAAACTTATGTCAAATACACAAGCGCTTTCGGGACCACACAGGATCCCTTCATTAGGCAAGGAGTGCAACAAACCTTTCTCTTCATATCTAACACATTCAGCCGGCAGCCACACGAGCATCGTGGGAGCATAGCCATAGCCAGCTCCTTTTGCGCCCGAGGCAAGAAAAAAACGTGCCCCCCAACAGGCAGGTGACACCACCCAGCGC
>NW_017306643.1:1283101-1283573 GCF_000935625.1 Nanorana parkeri | reverse complement strand
GGCGCGGGGGGGGGGGGGGGTCATGGAAGTGCCACGCCCCTCACCTGCAGTGTGATCGCCCACACCCGGAACGCAGGCACTAATGTGCAAGCACTATTTTTGCAGATTGCATGGGACCGTAATGAAGGCAGGCGATCGCAGTGTGGGCGGGGGGCATGGCTGCGGTGCCATTGACTTCATTACAACCCCATGCCCCCTCCTGCCCCTGAACGCAGGGAGTCGGCCAGCTTGCATTCCAGTGCGTTCTAGAGGCGCCGGCATCCTGTCCTTCCACGGTGCTCGTGTGGTAACACATTCAGCTGGCAGCCACACGAGCACCGCGGGAGCATAGCTGTAACTTGCTCCTTTTGCGCCGAGGCAAGAAAAAAAACCGTGCCCCCCCCCAACAGGCGTGTGACATCACCCAGCGCCCTGCCCCCAAGATTTTTTTTTAAAAAACTTTTTCTTATTTTGTCTTTATTTTTAATTCAAT
>NW_017306643.1:1265455-1282821 GCF_000935625.1 Nanorana parkeri | reverse complement strand
GGGGGGCTTTCAGGGAAATATTAGGGGTCTAAAGAGCCCCCTGATATTTCCCTTTTTAAAATAGAAAAAGAAATTGAGGACACAATCTCTTTTTCTGCAGCCTCTGTTCTAAATGAATGGAAAGCACAGAGGCTTCCCATTCATTCAAGAACTTTTTACTATCATCCAGTTTCTGAATGGGGAGGAGCCTCTGTACAGAGTGCTACTCCCCATTGAGAAACTCCTGAATGAACAGTAAGTGATGTAAAGCACTTCATGTTCATTCCCAACTGGGGACACATTGTACTATGTGTCCACAGTTATTTACAAACACTGGAGTGATCAGCTGATCGCTCCAGTGTTTGTCCTGCAGGATTGATACATATTACTGATATGTACCTATTCTCGGCCACGCACACAGGGGAGCTCCGCTTCTCCTCTGGATCCCCGCTTCTCTCCTGGGCAGAGGAGAAGTGAGGGAAGCACTTCAGCCGCGGGGGGCGTGGGACGAAGCCGCTGTTACAGCAGCATGTGAGGAGAGAGAGACCTGCCGGTTGTCAGATCCAGGCCAAGTGTCTCTCTCTCCTCACCGCTCGGCGTGCTGCTGTGATAGCGGCTCCTTCCTCCGCCGCCGCGCTTCGTTCACTTCTCCTCGGATCCCCGCTGCATACAGGTAGGGGAGAGCAGCGGGGATCCAGAGAAGCCCCACGGCAGATCTACCAGGGATCACTTTGCGATCGACCTAATGGGCACCCCTGACCTAGGCTAAGTTAAATTGTCAATTTGTGATACAGTGGACAGGGCCTGTAGAATATGATTTTTGATATCATATTTTTATGTCATATTTATATTCTTGTTCTTAAGGTGAAAAGTTTAAAAGAGGAAAAAATTGCTTCCGTTCTTGCTTAAAACTCAAAAATGTGTTTAATTACAAAGTTACAAATGATTACAAGATTAATAGCATAAAACAAAATATAGAAATATGTAGATGTATAAATAAGTTCTTGTAAGTGTTTAACCACTTCAAGACCAGGTGTTTAGACCCCCTTCCTGGCCAGGCCATTTTTCAGTGTTCAGCGCTGCAGTAATTTGACTGACGTTTATTCCGTCATGCAACGCTGTACTGAAATGAATTTTATACCATTTTTTGGGGACAGATAGAGCTTTATTTTGGTGGTATTTAATCACCACTGGGGGGTTTTATTTTTTACTATAATTAGGAAAAATTACAGAAAATTTTGGAAAAAAAAAATAATCAAGAAATATTACAGTAAAGAGATATAATACATACTTTGTAAACACTTCATAAACTTTGAGAATGTCTCACAGTCTTTCTTAATAATAAGGAATGTGGGAGGTTCTAAGCATTTCTGCCATCATGTTTGATCAGTAACAGATGTATAGCAAATACAACCTGAACCACAGACTCTAATCTCATTGCGTATATTCCCATACTGAACAAATGTATATATAGAAAATCAATCATCACTTATGTTCATCACATGCATACATAATCCCTATATGAATAATACCCTTTTAACAGGGCCCCTCTGATACCCAGTCCCCCTGCAGGTATTACTCTGTGGACGTTAAGCAAAGCAGCACGTGGAGAAAAGATAACACCCACCCCCACCCGCGCTTATGGTTTCAATTATCTCAGGGTCCCCAAATGGGAAGAACAGGAAGGCTGTCCCTGGACGGGGACCCCCTGTCAATAAAGGGGGGGGGGGTGTCTCCACAGGTCCCATCACATCAACCAGCCCAAAGATTTTTGCAACCAGTTATCCCTCCTTCCCTGAAAAGGTCTTCCACAAAAGCGGTCTTCTCATGGTGCCCTGGGAGGTAGTGGAAGGGGCTCTGTAAAGTCATCAGGAAAATCCTGATGTTAATTAGGTACCTTACCTGGGCGAGCATCCAGGAACTGTAAGAAGACAGGTATTTGGTCTGGGGTGTGCAGCTGCAAGGTCGAATTGTCACATCGCACCAGAAGGTGGAATGGTTGGCCCCATCTAGAAGTCGTATCAGAAGCTCGGATGTTATCCAGCAGGGGTCAAGGCATGCGTTTCATGAGAATAGTATCTGGTAGAATATACAGAGACGCCGGCATTCCAATAGTCAATCAAATACAGCGGTTTATTGACGTATGAGTAGCATATTGTGATCCACTTAATGGGACGTTTCGGGGTCACACAGGATCCACTTAATCAGGCAGAATAAGTGACATAGATGCAGGTGAGACAAAGTTCTATATACACCACAGTGAAAAAAACAACCAATCCCAGAGTCTGCTGTGACCCTGTGACATTACATTAACCCCATGACCTCATCATTACATAAGGCAGAAAATGTGATCATAGCATACTGAACGAAGTACAGATCGAAATTCTCATTAAGAGGTATAAGCATGTTACATTAATGCACATATGGAGAATAGGTGCCTCAGAACATTGTAATGAGAAGAAGTGAAAGTTTACATGAACATGTGCGACAGCATGGGTCAATCCAGCAGTTTGCCTGTAACAGGGGAGTGGCCCGCTGCTGTCTGCTTACCAGACACGCCTCCAGTCACGCCCACACAACCCTGAGCACAAGGGGTATGGCTGCAGTGTCATAATGATGAGAGAAATTCACACCTCCCGAGTTGTCAGGGTAATGGCTGAAGCTGGAGCTGGCATTGGCCGCACACACCGCTTGGGGTGTGGAACCGGCCACGTCACCGGTAACCATGGTCTTGGCAGGACACTATTGACGGAGGCAGGCTATCCCGAAGCCATAGTGAACTTGCTGCCACAATAAAAAGAGGCAAGACATAAACATACGTCCCAAGACAGCGGAAGTCATAAATAAACGCAAGGGAACATGTTATGATCCCTGGTGAGCGGAATCACATACTAAAGAGCTCCAGTACACAAAAATTAAACCTGAATACATGATTAAATGATGACAATGTCTACTGTGTTTCTAAAAGGAGCTAATTCTCAGCGCATTTAGACAGTAATCATTGAGTCAAAAGTCCAGCAATGCTAGAAGTAAACCATTGGTTTATGAGGGCAAAAGGCCATAGTTAACAATGCATGACAGGAGGACAACGCACCCATGCATGCGTTGTGAAAATTAATTGATGTAAGAGTAAAACCCATTTGGTTAAACCTTATGTACTGGGCAGTGTGGAGTATGGCAAAAGCCATTTACATAGTCATATGCATGTATGAGTACATTGAGGCCACGTTCACATTGAGCGGTTGGCAAATCGCGCGATTTGTCGCGCAAATGCTTGCATTGAGCAAGCGAGAATTGCGGCAAAATCCGCTCCAAAAAGGGTCCTGCTGTAGCGACACACGACCCGCGACAGCAGGACCCTTTGCCCCATTGAGATTAATTGAAGAGCGATTATCGCGCGGTAAATAGCCGCGATATCGCGGGAATTACCGTGCGATAAATCGCTCAATGTGAACGGGGCCTTCGTGTTTCATTCACTCACAGGGTAGTAGTCATTGTATTAACGTTATCAGTCAGCAGGGTCCATCTAGGGCAGGGGCGCCCACTATTTTTCGTCTGGAGATCTACTTTTCAAATGACGAGCTCATTGAGATCTGCCAACGAAAAAACACCTGCATTCAGGGGCGGGAGGGGGCGTGGCGGTGCATTGAAGTCAATGGCACCGCAGCCAGGCTCCGCAGGCATGCCCCTCGCCCACAGTGCGATCGCCTGCATTAGTGCCTGTGTTCCAGTCCAGTGCGATCCGCAAAAATGCGGCGAGCACTATTTTTGCAGATCGTGTAGACCAATGTATCCTTGTATAATGTGTGTTCATGGAATAAAGTCATAATGAAAAAACGCATGAGTGAGATTAGGGATGTCCCGATACCACTTTTTCAAGACCAAGTACTTCCCCTCATGTACTTGCCGATACCAATTACCGATTTTTTTTTTTTTTTTTTTTTTTTTAAAGGGACAGGTGACATTTAAAAAAAACCGATACAGACTAATGATTTTAAGCCAATTTCTTTATGATTATGAAGAACTTTAATTTAGGACTGTTTTAGAACAATAAAACATTTGTATTTGCTTTCACACAGCTGCTGTGAAACTACAAATCCGATCATGCATCTGCCTCTGGGATCATTTAACCTATTCATGTTAGCAGGGGAGAATTGTAATTCTATTGCTGCAGTGTACTGCAAGTGTGTGCTATGGATCATTTAACCTGGTACAAACTTCCCGTACACTGCAGTAATAGAGTTACAATTCTCCCCTGCTAACATGAATAGGTTAAATGATCCATAGTACAACTACATGTTATGTACTATGGATCATGATTTAACCTTTTCATGTTAGCAGGGCAGAATTGTAAATCTATTGCTGTAGTAGAGGTGTGTGCTGTTTAGATGTACCATGTATACAGTACACACTTTCAGTACACTGTAGCAATAGATTTACAGCCAGTTCCGTCCCAGCTTCCCTCACTCACAGTTTCACTCGGATCCCTGTTGCCTCACGAGGTGCCTCTCGTAGTAGGTGCTGGGCAGGATCGCTGCATCGCGTCTCGGTGCTCAGCTTGTGGGAGGCGCTCACAATTCTGCCCAGCTAACATGAATAGGTTAAATCATGATCCATAGTACATATACAGCACACACGTCCAGTACACTGCAGCAATAGAATTACAATTCTCCCCTGCTAACATGAATGGGTTAAATGATCCATAGTACAACTACATGTTATGTACTATGGATCATTTAATCCATTCATATTAGCAGGGGATAATAGTAAATCTATTGCTGCAGTGTACTCTATATGTAGTACATATAGAGTGCACACTGCAAACAATAGATTTACTATTATCCCCTGGTAATCAGGGGCGTAAGTAGTTAGGGGGCATAGTTATGGTATACAGTGAGGGTTATAGTCAGGGGGGTACAGTGAGGGGTATAGTCAGAGTCAGAAATCAAGAGTTCTTGCTGCACTCCTTACCGGAGTCAAAAAAAGGACCCGTGTGGACGGGTGGGTGCTTGTAGTGGCCACGGATGGCACCGTGAAGAGATACGATAGAAAATAACGCCACCAGCACTCCAATGAAGCAATAGTCGATTTATTAGCACATTGCCATTCAACTGCTAGCAGTTGACTGCTAGTAGTTGAATGCAGTTGACTGCTAGTAGTCAGAGGGCACAGTGCTGGGTGTTGTCAGGGGATATAGTAAGAGGTAAAGTTAGAGGGCTCAGTGCTGAGTGTTGCTAGGTGGTATAGTGAGAGGGCACAGTGCTGGGTATAGTCAGGGGGTACAATGCAGGCCATAGTCAAAGGGTACATAATAGAATAGGGTACAGGTAGAGTTTGGGAATTAATCTTTTACAGTCAATAGAGGGTGTGATGAGAGTAGATGGCACAAAGGCAGGGAAGATGTGACTGTCACAAGCAGATGGGATCGCTGGGCACAAACAGCCGTCTCTCCTACACACAGACACACACTGTCACTCACCGATCTTGGCCAGGATGCCGCCAGAATCTTCACTGCCACCAGGCACGGGGTCTCCCCCATGTGCTATTCCCAGCGCACCCCCTCCCCCCCGGGGCCCTGTCCCATCCTCTTCTCAGTTCCCGGTCCTCATGGTAAACAGCAGAGCCCATGTCCCTGGTCTCTCCTCTGACTCCAGGCCGGGCCTATTTGCCGGGGTGGACCTGGAGCAGAGCTCCACGCGTCCCTATGTTAATCTGGCCGAGGACCGGGACCCCCTCTGCCACTGCTGCTTAAAGCTTGCACTATTTTATTTATTTTTTCTTACCTTACCGTGAGAGCAGCGGCGAGTCAGCGATGGTCCGGTGGGAGGAGCTCCAGGTGGGGTCCTAATTTAGCTGGCCGGCATGTCGGGGTCCTGTGGGCAGTCGCTGGCCAGCTAAATTAGGACCCCACCTGGGGCTCCTCCCACCGGACCATCACTGACTCGCCGCTGCTCTCACGGTAAGGTAAGAAAAAAAATAGCGCTAGCTTCTGCGCTATGTATCGGGGGTATTATGACAAGTAAAAGAACTTGTCAAAATGCCCTGTATCAGTCCCGATACCGATGCTAGTACCGGTATCGGGACATCCCTAGGTGAGATGTACGAGGAGTGCGATGTCGGGTCCATAGGCAGACACATGGGAAAGAAACCAAAAGCCCTTGTGTAGGTGATACTCATAATCCAGGTATGGAAACGTGCACCCATGGAAGAGAGATATTAAAATAAAACAAAAACATGGGAGGAAGCAACAGTCCTAGTTTGACTAACGTTCATGGAGGAAGCACGAGAGGGCGATCAATTAGTTACCAGCTTTACATCAGTGTGGCCATTAACACTGTGTCCAAAGGGTAGACTCTGGACCTCGCACTCCCCATATATCTGCCTCCGCCAATAGCGTCCCGCCGCGACCATGGTTACCGGTAACGTAGCTGGTTCTACACCCCCAAGGGGTGCGTGCGGCCAATCCTTGCTCCAGCTTCGGCCGTTACCCTGACAACTTAGGGGTGTGGATTTCTCTGGTCATTATGGCGCTGCAGCCATCTCCCCCTGTGCTCAGGGTTGTGTGGACGTAACCGGAGGCGTGTCTGAGGAGCAGACAGCGGCGGGCCACTCCCCTGTAAGCCCTCGTTCACACCTGAACGTTTTGTAGCGCGTTCTACGCTCGACGAACACTATACAAAACGCTCAAAAATATAAATCCCATTGTATTCAATGGTCTCGTTCCCACCTTGGCGTATTTCCACGCCTGAAAAGGTACATGTACTACTTTGGGCCGTTTCGTTGCGCGTTTCCATTGGGATACAGCCAAGTAGCCTTCGGAAACGCGTGCTTGTTGCGCGACTTTTTTACCGCCAATTTACCGTCAAAGCCAATTTCTCGTTCGTGCGCGTGGCCTAGCGGCGGGCACGAGCGGGGTGGGTTAGGACATTTAAAAACGCCCACCCGCATTCCGTCCGCTGTCCGGCCGTTTAGGCCCCGTTCAAACTGAGCGATTTATCGCGCGCTAATTCCCGCGATATCGCGGCTATTTACCGCGCGATATCGCTCTCCAATGCATGGCAATGGGGCAAAGGGTCCAATGGAGCGGGTCGTGCGTCGCTACAGCAGGACCCTTTTTGGAGCGGATTTTGCTGCGATTCCAGCTTGCTCAATGCAAGCATTTGCACCATATCGCGCAAAATGCAAATTGCCCGACAAACGCGCGATTTGCAAATCGCTTAGTGTGGATGGGGCCTTAATTACAACAGCCTGACAGCAGGTGGTTAATTATTTAATTCATAAATATTCTTTGTTGATTATGAAATATAGTTCTATTTTTTTAAATGTATTATTATTTCAAAATGTAAATAATTAATATTTCATTAAATATTATTTAAGTTATTACATAAAATAATGTGAGGATTTCGATCTGTACTTCATTCAATATGCTATGATCACATTTTCTGCCTTATGTAATGATGGGGTCATGGGGTTAATGTGATGTCACAGGGTCGCAGCATACTCCTGGGATTGGTTGGTTTTTTCACTGTGGTGTGTATAGAAACTTGTCTCTCACCTCCCATCTGTATCACTTGTTTTGCCTGATTGAAGAGAATCCTGTGTGACCCCGAAACGTCGCATTGTGTATCACTGCTACTCATACGTCAATAAACACATTTGATTCACTATTGGAGTGCCGGAGTCTCTGTATATTCTACTAGTTATTCATCATGGTTGCCAGCCATTGACTACCGCAGCACCCACCCTTATCTCTTTGGAACAGCGTTTTTTGAGTGTGATGGGTTCATGGATTTTATCATGAGAAGAGTATGTCTCAAGAGGTCATGTAAGATATGTACCGCAGCTCCATGAAATTCAACCAGACCCTGATGCCATGCCTGATGGATAAGTTCCTCCTTTTATAGTGAGAAAATATGCATGGCATAAGACATCTCTTGGGACAGGGGAAGCAGCTTAACACACACCTTTTAACGGTGTACTTGATTAAGTTCGAATTCCGCTGTGGGAGGCTTACTGAGAAGCTGATTGAGAATGACAATCGTATCGCGTAGGTGAGTGCCTGCGATTGCTGCAGGAATGCCCCCTCAGAGAAATGATTCTGTGGCTTCTGTTAGCCGCATCATCAATATATAAGGTCATGTGGAGCAGCTGTTTACGAGTAGCAGCAGAATCTGACTCAAGCGCTGCCACTCTTGCAGACATCGAGGATTTCGTTGCCTCCACCACAGTCACCCTTTCGTCACCTGCAGAAAGATGTTTTATGTCCTGGAGCCCATTCTTAAGTGCATCAACAATAGAAGCACCAATGGATTTCAGATCCCTCTTAGTGGAAAGGAGCGGCAGAAACCCCTTTAAACCACCTTCATTTAAGACATCTTGGCAGGGATAGGTCCAAGGGGATGGTGAATCAAAGAATGGGCACTCCCATGATCCTGGCATCCATGGCACTTGTCCCAGGTGGGACCTGCTGCAGTGGATCAGGTCGGCGCCATGTTGGCGGCGAGAGGAGAGCTCAGGTCCAACAGGTGGCGAGTGAACAGACTGTAAATTGGCGCCAGTCAATGCTCACCGCTAGTGCCGCGAGTCTGCCTCTCTTTCAGTATCAGGAGGAAAAGAGTGAGTTGCATCGTCCGGCCTGGCAAAAGATGTGCACAGCTCCAGCAATGTGCGTCTTGATGAAACTACGCCCCTAAAATATGTAATTTAGCGTGTGCAAAAAAAATGCAAAAAAGGCTCTGGTGGAGAAAAGGTTAAAGCACAGACTTGTCTGTGTATACTCACATACCAGAAAGTGCATTACTATTTTTTAGGAAGAACTGAAGACATAAATCTGAGTACAGCTTAGGACAAACTTAACATTTCTAAGAAATGGCAAATAGAAGAACAGTGCATTTTTGGAGTTCCAGTCCACTTTAACCTTTCTCAATTCTAATTGCTTGCTGCAACTAAGCTCTTGAGCAGGAGTAGAGGTAAAAACCACTAGGAGGAGCAGGCCTTTTTTAATTGGTAGTGTCCCTGTTTCATGTATGTGGCAGTATTTGCACATGCGTAGATGCGTCCATCCACACTGTTTAGTATAGATGTAGGAATTTGTTATATTTGTTTCTGAATTAAAAAAAAAAATATATAACCACGTATGGCCAGCTTTAGGGCTCACTCACACCAGGAAATAGTGAGACAATTGCATGGAAGCATGTTGTGTTAGGCAGCCCATTTAAAAATGATGGGCTGTAATAAACAACTTGGGAAAATGTAGGTTATGCTGCATATTCCGAAGTGCAGCATAACACACATTTGGGGGAATAAATAAAGTGTTTGAGACAAGTTCTGTCTCAACTTGTGTGGTTGCCAATAGCAACTGTAGCGCTACCCCTGCAGGAGCCGCTGGTTGTGACGGGTCTTTCTGTCCCCCTGCACCAATGTACAAAGGTGGATCCACAGCACACCAACAAACCTTTAATAGTTTTGTAATGGATTTAATGACTGTGTAATATACAATAATGCACTTAGTGGCTTACCAATCACATGCAGTACAATTAATGACAGGCTAAGGCACCCTGACATTCTGTAACCGCGGTTATCTATTGCCTACACAGAAACTTGTGATGCCAGACTGTCTCAGAGAGAAATCTTGGGATAGATAAAATCAACAATAATATCTCCCCTTGGAAGTATCACACGCCCTCTAAACTACTGGCCAGTAGTAATGTCCTAGGCGAGCCAACGTTGGTGCCCATACTGTGTAGCAGATGTGTAAAAGTACATTGTCACATTGGTCTTGGGAAAAGATTACGTCTGTCAACAGCAGATGGAAGTCCCTCTTTCGTCAGAACGACACTTGGGAAGAAGGGGAGGTCATCTATGGTCTCTGGCAACACATCACTGCTCGTCTAGGATTTCTTGGAACACATCACCGTGTCAGGTTCGCCGAATATGTGTACTCTTTTGGATCTCTGCTGCGGAATTTGGAGATCAATTTATTTGAAAGGAGGGTTTTTAAGGAGGTGGTTCAGTGAACGGTACCCAATTACACCAAGTGCGGTTAGGTGGCCGTACTCATCATTTGCCACCGGGGGGACCGCTAGGGGAATCTGTATGTGGCCCTGGGTGTTTAGAAGACACCTTACATAATATACGGGGTGACTAATTGGCAATGCAGCTGGCGGTTTGATCAGGTGCAAAGGAGTAGTGTGTGCAGACTATGAATTCTGGTACAGGTTGCAGCAGTAGGGGTAGGTAATGCGTGTATGCTTAATATAGGCAAGGCAAGCAGTATGGCAGTTAGTCAGCAGGGTATATTGATATATAACTCCTCTCCTCCAATTATAATTCAGGTTGTAGCGATAGGCATAGGCAATCCCTGTAACTTAGTAGTTATAATGCAAGCAGTATGGCAGTCAGCAGGTCATAGTAAGATGTAACTCCTCTCCTCCACTTATAATTCAGGTTGTAGCAATAAGCATGAGCAATCCCTGTAAGCTTAGTATTTATAATGCAAGCAGTTATCTATATGTCCTCCACCAGTAAACTAGATCTGGTATGCGATACACAGTTCCTTTCAACTATAACGTTAGGTTCAGGGTCAGTGCCCAGGGTACTTGCGCTTAGTTGAATCAGCCAAACGAGTTGTATGTCAGAGCCTCCGATCCGTTAGACTGCAGGTGCTTCAGAGGGGGTGAAAGAGGTAACTGCTGCATACGATGAGTCTCCGGACTGTGGACTGCACTGGGCGAGAGGGTAAGATACCGAGGTTCACCGTTCGTCACTCGACGCTCCAAAACGAGAGAACGCCGAGTGACGAAAACAGCTGAGCCTTTCACTGCTGGGCTGCGCCCCGTGGGCGGAGCCTGTGTGACGTCATCGGCGGAGTGAGACGTCGCTGGATCGCAGGGAAGCGCCGGGTAAGTCTATGACACACCGCTCGTCTAGGGTCATCTAAGGTCTCTGGCAACGATCACCGCTGGGTTTTTTTCGATGCCGCTCACTCAGCTGGGCTGGATAGATCACTCTTGCAGCTGGATCGGCTGTACGTCCAGGCCGCGATATTCCCACTGTTGCCGCGTTACTAGGCCTCAGTTCAGGCGCCCGATCACCGTTTTTTCCCCTCAGAAAACGAACATTAGTCTTTCAAGCACTGCGATACAGAGCCTGTGTGTCCCTGTCTGGCAGAGGTGACCACACAGCTCTGTTACAGGCAGTCTTCAATCACACTGTGTGCCATATGTCTGCACACATCAGATCCCGGTCCTCGACTGCCCACGCTCCGCAGTTACAGCCCATAGTCCCCCTCTCTTCCTCTTGCACAGCACCATGGGAGATGCCATTTTCAAAGTCCTTTCAGCAATGTATCCTTTTCTGTTCTGCACTACAATCTCCATAAGTCTCCGCCTCTCTTTACACACAGAGACAATTAACTGTTTGTAGTCAGAAATAAAGAGCCTTATAGTAGCACATGTATATAACTATATAAGGGCTACACAACCTATCCACTTCTATCTTTCATATTTTTTTTTTCACACAGCTTAGAAAATGTAAAAGCTGATTGGCTGCAAACCAGTTGAGACAAAGTTAAGACAAAGTCTCATAAATTTGATTCCTCCCATTATGTGCTGCAGTATGTTGTAATGCAGCTGTGTTCTGTAGGTGCTTTGGCGTGCCATTGAATGGCAACATACTCATGCATGCTTCAATAATGAACACATTTTACTGAACTGTAGTTTCAATGGGACCCTTCATGAGCGTTATAAAAAGACCTCACTGAACTGTAGCTGTGGGGCAATTTGTCTTCACAATTCACAGTAGATGCAACAAAGTTGTTTAGGTACCTCAGCTAACCCTGATCCTCTCTCCCAGTGCACATGCTCTTTATTTACATTTGAGACTCGCTGCTGGGAGGGCAAATCAGAGTTCTCTTAGCTGCCTGAGAGAAACTTAGTTATGCATGTGCAGGATTTTAAAGATTGTTCTGAGTGCTAAAGGGCAAACACATTGATGTCCCTCAGCGAGCGTGGTAGTGTAAATTGCTAGCTTGAGCCATCTACATTAAGTAATGTTATTTTAGGACTTTGAAGGGGAATCAAGTGTATGCACTTTTTAAACATGTCTCACATTCTTTGTGTTCTTATTTGGAATCCTTATTGGTTAGAATAGAATTACCAGATTTTTTTTTTCCTCCCCCTTCCAGATCTTGAGCCTGATGACAGTGCATCATTTTATATCTTCAATGTAGACCAGCCCTTATCGGCAGCAAGCCAGCCCATTTGTCTCCCATGGCATGGTCCTCAATCTCACCGCTCAGCTTGCACTACCACCTCCTGCTTTCAAGGCTTCGAAACCTTTGATGGCACTAATGAAGTCCAGGAACCTAAGTATGATCCTTCAGGAGGACCAAAGCAATTTGAATGTCCTAGCATTCAGATTACATCAATATCTCCTAACTGCCACCAAGATACTGAAAACACACAACAACTGCAAAAAGGTGACCTTGAAAATGATTTAGCTGAAAGGCCTTCCCGCGGCCACCTCCATCTCCAACTTGAACCCTCTTATAGGGAGCCGTCTTTAAGTCCAAGCCCTGGGAGTAGCATATCTTCCAGAAGCTGGTTCTCGGATGCTTCTTCTTGTGAATCAGTTTCCCACATCTATGATGATGTTGAGTCTGAACTGAATGAGGCAGCAGCACGTTTCAGCCTGTACTCGCCACTGACATCTCCCAGCTGCTCTCCTAGAGGTTTTGTTAATGATGATGCATGGCAATCGTTTGGCTATGGTGCTTCTCTATCACCAAGACAGTTTCCATGCCACTCTCCTAGAACTAGCATTACTGATGAAAACTGGCTTAGCCCCCGGCCTACTTCAAGACCTTCATCAAGGCCGTCATCTCCTTATGGCAAGAGACGACACTCCAGTGCAGATATCTGTTATCAAAGTTCTCCCCATCACTCCCCGACGCCATCGCCTATCCTTTCTCCTAGGGGAAGTGTTTCAGAAGATACATGGAATAGTTTTTCTCACAATGCAGCTAATAGTGTGTCTCCCTCTCAGTGCTTCCAGGAAACGGATATTCCTCCCAAAACACGGAAGACTTCTGAAGATCAAAGTGCCACATTGCTAGGAAAGCTTGATCTTTGTATTGAGGAACAGGGAAATGTATCGCCAACCCTTGAAACACCTTCTGAGGATAGTACTGGTTCACCACTTTCACTCAGAAAAGACTCTTTCACTGATAATTTTTTGTCAGTTCCATCCCATTTTACATGGAATAAACCAAAATCTGGGCACACACCTTTATTTCGGTGAGTAAAGCTATGCATAGTAGTTAATTTAGACTTAATTCTTTGACCTTCAATAACTAAAGCCTGATAAACTAAACTATACTTTACACTGAAATGAAAAGTAAAACGTATCTTAATCAATGCAGCCTAAAGAAATCAAATGACCATCACCCCATCTTGCTAATTTTGGCCAGAACTGGCAGCAATCTTAAGTCTCTAAGGGTGGGCATGTGTAGTAAAGGGGAGTATCTGCTTTCACTGCTTTTCTCCTGAAGTCGCTATGTTACCACCTGCTGGCTATTTTACTATATATATGGCCACATAGTAATTATGTTGTTTTTAAACTATAGTTTCTGTACAGCACTTTTAGTGCCATTTGGAGAGACATATGGAGGTTGGAAAAATGGTCTTTACAAAGGCTATTGGCCTAGCACCTTTCATTGTTGGCGAGACAGTGAAAACTAGTATTTTTTTATAGCTTTCTAATTCTGTTGGGTGTTTATACTTTAAATACATATCTGTGCATTAGCCTGCCAAAATACGACCCATTTACTGGCATTTGCACCACTATTTACACACCTTATAACCACTTGTGGTGCACAAGGTGAATGTAATTGTTTAAAAATTGCAGTGGAAAGCATCATTTGTAATGTGAAATATTTGTTCCATAGAAGACTTAAAACTCAGGATGTGAGTATGAAGACTGGTGCAGACATGCACATTGTTGTAATTTTACATCAAAAACAGTCTGCTGTCTTGTTTCTGATGCTACAATGTGTCTTCGGAAACATGGTGGCAGACTGCATTAGATACTACCAAATGGGCATGGCTGTATACCTAGCCCTTCAAGCTAATTATTCTGCCATCCAATGGATGCCTGCATACTTCTACTGTAGGTGCAGATTACACTTGACAGAGAGATGTCTATAATGTGAAATTCTTCCTCCCCCTGACCACTGATGTTAGGAGTGCAACTTTGAGTCCACTGGCCACCCATGTAAGGGGGGCACTTTCGCGTCTCCTACATCCTGTGTTACATTCTGTACATTCAGGGTTGTGGAAATAAAAAAAAACTTGTCCAAGGATTAAATCTTGTCCTTCATGACAATCTACTTGTCATAAAACAAAAAATATTTTTAACCAAAACTGTATTTGAGCGTGCCTTGCACTATGCAAAATCCATAGTGCAAGGCCGAGCTGGTCGGCAGTATGGGGTACAGTTAGTAAATCCCTACAGGCGTAGAAGAAGGGCTGTTCGCCGAAAGGTAAGTATAGCAGGTTGGGAAAGGGGACCGGATTTTAGTGGGTAATTCCATTTTCCCAAATTGCTCGGCAAAGTGAACTTACCCTTTACTGCACATTGTGTGTGTTAGAGAACGCTGTTGCCTGGCTACCTCAATATGGCACACAGTGGAATGAGGGCAGCACTCAGCGCACACACACAATGCCCTACACATTTGTTTATTCACATGCAAATGGCGGGAGTGGCAGTGTTTTGGTTTTAATTTTTGTAAATGTTTTTTTAATTAAAGAATTTTTTACTTTTTTTTTCAGAATTTGTTTTTTAACCTAACTTTATTGCTAGTAGAGCAACAATTATTCGATTTAAGTCGATTTAAAATTGACGATGGAAAACGTCAACGTTTTCCATCGTCGATTCGTCGGCTAAAATTCAAATTTCCTGCACGCTGCTTACGCCCGCCGCTTACGCCACGCCCGCGTCGGTTAAGCCGCTTGCGCCTACTCTGTTATACCCGCTCACGCGACGCCACTTACGCCATGCCCACGCTGAGGACATGCGTCTGGCCCTCTCCTCCCGGTGAGCTTCCTGACTCGCCGCTGCCTGCCGACAACACCGTCATTCAAGGTAATTCGAGATCGGCCGGGAGCTTTTTAATGTTTCCTGTGTGTTGTTTTTTTTTTTTTAAAGCGGCACACTGCAGAACATTAGTAGCTATAGAGGAACACCAAATCCCTGCAATAATACATTAAACAGCCTGTATAATGTATTATTGCTGGGATTTGTTGTTCCTCTATAGCTGCTAATGTTCTGCTGTGTGCCCGTTTATTATACATTGGTTTTCTGCATTGTATTGTGCATGGTGTTCTGCATTGTATAATACAGCGACACACTGCAGAACACCAGCAGCTATAGAGGAACACCAAATCCCTGCAATAATACATTAAACAGCCTGTATAATGTATTATTGCTGGGATTTGTTGTTCCTCTATAGCTGCTAATGTTCAGCAGTGTGCCGGTGTATTATACATTGGTATTCTGTAGAGCTGCAACAATTATTAGATTAAAATCGACGATGGTAAACGTCAGCGTTTTCCATCGTCAATTCGTCGGCTAACATTAAAATTTCCCACTCACGCCCGCCTGTTCGCAACTCCATACACGAGTTACGCTGCGGACGCCATGCCCACTGCGCACACGGCCGCCGGACACACGCCCGCAGAGCACGCTGCCGCAGCGACTTACAAGGGTTCAGAAACAGGTAAGGGGGACCTGTTTTAATGTTTCCTGTTTAAAAAAAAAAAAAAGCGGCACACTGTAGAACACCAGCAGCTATAGAGGAACAACAAATCCCAGCAATAATATATTAAACACCCTGTATAATGTATTATTGCTGGGATTTGTTTTTCCTCTATAGCTGGTGGTATTCTCCATTGCGCTGTATAATGTATTATTGCTGGGATTTGTTGTTTTGCTAGCACACAGGGGCTAACAAACTTCTATGTGATGATGTTTGGAGGTGACAGATTCTGTTTATGGAGCCTGCCCTCCAATACCGAAGACCAAGCACAGCATTTTGCTGGATCTTCTGTGCAGCCTGGCTTGTGACAGCTGAGACAGGGTGGCTGTGAGTACAGCGCTCATACCCTTTTGATAAAGTCCTAAGGACGAAACCTACCGCTCATAATGCTTTTAAATGTTGTCTTTTTGGTAAGCATATAATAAATCTTGTTATTACCAAACGAAATTTTTGAAGTGCTACACCCAGGAGGCTTTTCTTTGTCTTTTTCCCTTTACAATCACCGGTGAGTGGATACCGCTGCATATATAAGGCAGCAGGAGAGAACCAGAGGGGGAGGAGAAAGCGTCGCCCAGTAGAGCTAATTTTAAATAATTGGTGGCTATGGATGATCGCAAATGAGAGGCTGCTGTAACGAATTCTAGTATTGAACTTTGATACTGAACCACCAAGTTATGCCCAGGAAGAAAAGATAAGTAAATATATTTCCCCAAGCTGTCTCAGGCAGAGTTGGGGTGCTTCAAAGGATTGATCGGACTGACCCAGTAGGGCGACAGTTTGGACACCTATGATTGACTCTTTTTGACGTATTTTTTGCATAATTACCTGTGGCATTGTCAGATTAATACTTGATCTATAGAGTTTGCTTTGAATTCTAGAGTGAGTTCACACATGCACATGTAATTTTTGTATAGTAAGTTTGATTAAGATTATTATAGTAAGTTTGATTATCACATATCACTTAGTTGAATATATTGAAGACTACAAGTCCGGACACTGGTAATAATAATTTTATTCAAAAGATCACGGATTCACACAGTTTTATAATAACACAGATTCATTTGTTTACAGAGACCACAGAACAAACATTTATTAATTCAAAAGTTCACCCATTCAAAATGTATTCACCAATTTTTATCACCGTAAATGGAGGAGAATTAGAGCTGGTTCTCCCTGATTTAAATTCACCTAGCGCAACTATTGGCATTTGATATTCACGGGTTTTCACCTTATTGTTGCAGCTGGTATTATAGAATATATATAAAATTTTTAGAATAGTCGACTCCAAGCGCAACTAGTTGTTGTTTATAGTACAGCGCTCCTGTCTCACTGATCACACAGAGCAGATTGGAGAGTGCATGGTCTGCTCCTCGCCATCTAAGAAGCCCACATTGCAGGCTGAAGCTGAGTACACACTTAGTGGGTGGCCGTCTGCTGCCTCCCATCTGAAATACTTTTAATTGTAAAATCGAAGGAGCCAGGTGGAAAATTGTGTGATGACTAATGTTCGGTCAGCCCCCACCCTTCTGGTCCCATCCCCTTACCACCTGTTTGTCTTTATTGTTCGGGGGGG
>NW_017306643.1:1186119-1265411 GCF_000935625.1 Nanorana parkeri | reverse complement strand
GTGTGGATGTTTGAAGACTGCAGAGTTTCTATTATTATTATTAATATATTGTTTTTCTTAAAGTGACATTAAAGTCAAATGTTTTTTTTCCCTCCCCCCAATGTTAAGTAAAAACCTTACTTTAATTGTGTCTCTTAAACCTTTTCAGCCTTATCTCCAGCGCTGCTACGGGTCTCCGATCCAGCGATGCTGCCCTTCCTGTCCCACGGTGTCTGCATGCACGCACCCATAGACTTACCTTGCGTCTCTCCTCGTCTCCCGGCTGAAAATCCGAACTGCGCATGCGCCCGCCCCAAGATGCTTTGCGGCCGCCCGAGCAGTTCTGGATTTTCGGACGGCGAAGACAGCGGTAAGTTTAAACCGCTTTTAAAGCGTTTTTTTTTTACATTTTTGCATATATCTACTGCTTGCTAGTAGATCTACAGCACCCATCCAGTCATCGTCTCTAATAGGGCCTAGGCCGTTCTCCCACCTACTCCTGGCACTCGAACGGGATTGTAGTGTTGAGTTGGTTAATAAGCAAATATATAGATAAGAAATAATACCCTTAGTATTGCAGGTGGCAACAAGGGTGTCCAGGACCGGTGTTGGAGAAGCGTTATCAAATTGGGTTGTCAGCATGTCTAAGTTGCAAATATTGATAAAAGGCAGTACAAGGCAATCCAAATTGGGATTGCAGTTGTTGAAAGGAACAAAGGGTGTTATCCTCATACAGCTGAGCGACTGTACGCACCCCAGCCCGCCACCAGTTTCCTGAAAACCTGCAGCTTAAGGAGCTCTGGAAGCCTATTATTCCAAATCGGAGTAAATCTAGTATACCCCAAAGTATGTAGGAGTCGTTTAGCCGTCCCATTAAACTGACTGTGGCAAGATGGCAAAACTTTTTAGAGGACAGGTCCGTCTCCAAGGTACCCAAAGGGTCATAACCATCAAAAAGATACTGAAGAGAACGGAATGATTGTGCATGCATCACCTTGCCCCCCCAGCCAGAGAAATGTAGTTGGGAGGCAAGAAAATAAAGCCAAGGATTAGGAAGAGCTAAACCTCCCAAATCCTTTAGTCTTTGTAGAGTCACCAACTTCAATCGGGCCTGCTTTAATTTCCACATAAGGTCCCTGAAAATATTGTCGATTTGCCTAAAATTTTTTGAGTGGAACGAAATTGGGGGATTGTGCAAGATATACACTGAGTGGCCAGATTATTATGACCACCCCATCAGTACTTTGTTGTGCCACGAGATGACTTCGTTGGGCCGCCTCGTGACTCCACGAGATGTTGAAAGGTGATGCGAGGAATCTGACACTGCACTGTTGCCCTTCTGTTGTCTTGCCACTCTCTGTTCTGCCCTAACATTGACTAGTCGCTGACGGCCATAATGCGCACGTTCAGACCCAGATTTTTGGCTGACAGTCCAGTCTTTAAACACTTTAACAACAGCTGCTCTTGAACATTTAACGAATTCTGCTGTTTTGCTGATAGTCGCTCCATGGCTCCGAGCGCCAACAATCATCCCACGTTTAAAGGCTGTTAAATCGCGTTGTTTACCCATATCTTCAAAAAAATCACTTCTACTGTCGTGGTAAACAACCTGCTTCCCTATTTATAATGGTCTGGCCCTCTAGCAACTTCAGTGCGAAATTATAGCTAATTATAACTAATTTGCCTACAAACGTCAGGTGGTCATAATAATCTGGCCACTCAGTGTGTAACTATTGTGGCATCCAGATCATTTTGATAAGATTGACTCTACCAGCCACTGAAAGTGGTAATTTGAGCCAGGCATCTTTTTGAGATCTAAATATATGCAATAATGGCAATAGATTAAGCGTGGCATAGTCTGCAAGTTGCAGAGTCATCTGCATACACCAATAGATAATTCGGGAGCATATAGGAATACAAGACAAATCCAATGCCAATGGGTTTGGTAAAGGGTCTATAGGAAGCAAGTTGGATTTATCCCAGTTTACTAAAAAAAAATCCGACAGATGTACCATAACACTACGCAAGGAAGATGGAGTATCTGCCAGGAAAAGCAGGATGTCATCAGCATATAGTGCAAGTTTATCTTCTTCCATACCGCTCTTAAAACCTTTCATATTTGGAGACTGTCTAATTATGGCAGCTAAAGGTTCAATGGCCAATGCGAACAATAAGGGAGAAAGAGGGCAACCTTGTCTGGAACCCCTCTGTAAACAACAGCCAGATTTTTTTTTTTTTAAACTAGGGGTTTTTAAAAGAAAAAAATTTACAGGGGCTTTGAAACTTAGTATATCTGAGTAGAATACAGTATTCTCTACAGAGCTACTTTGTATCACTTTTGCAAAACACAGCCGGCTAGCAGTTTACAAAAGACAGTGAACTGCTGCCGACTCTGTGACTGTCACGTTTCTGCTATCAGCTCTCACTGTGATCACAGGACTGTGGCCACCTAATCTGCTGTTGAGGGTCTGCCTCGGACCCCGAGGGACCCATCAACAGCAGTAACTCAATGAGCTGCTGGTCCCCTCACGGACCAGCGCACATTGTATTGAATGGCGGAATTATCCTGTCACCGGCCATTAACCAACTGAACGATGGTGACGGGATGATTCTGTCATTGGTCGGGAAGAGGTTAAACAGGATTTATTTGGCTCCAACTTTTGAACAGCATTTTTCAAAATAGAAGGAGACATTGATACAATACAATTAAGTTCAATACGAGAGGGTTAGGAGGGCCCTGCTTGTGAGTGTTACAATCAAAACGGGAGCGGCAAGTGTTATGAAAGGCATGAACTGTGAAGGATAAGCTGATGGAGAAAGTAAAAAGTACAGTTCTAAACTGGAGGCAGTATAGGCTTTTCTGCAGAGTTGACTTTCACGCACTGCCTAAAGGCTGACAGAATAGGAGATAGCTGGACATGTTTAGGTAGGGAGTTCCAAAGGAAGGAAGAAGCTTTAGAGAAATCCTGAAGGCAAGCATGAGGAGAAGTGATGAGGGAGCTAGAGAACAAGTGGTTTTTCTGGGGGATATGTTTTTTTGAATAAGGTTTGTAATATAGCTTGGGGCAGAGTTTTGGATGGCCTTGTATCATGATAGTATATTGAATTATATTTGTTGTGTGAGCTGAAGTCAGTGGAGTTATTGGCAGAGAGGGGTGTTGGGCGCAGAATGGTTGGTAAGGTGAGCAAGTCTGCCAGCAGCATTCGTGATAGACTGATAGGGGATAGCTTGTGTAAAGGTAGGCCAATGACAAGGGAGTTGCAATCCCTTTAGTGTGGGGTTACTGCTAGGGTTACCATTTCTGGCTCAACTACCTTGTAGTGACAAAATCTTGCTGCCCCTTCAAGACAGCAGGCCTTGGGCATCCCAAGTTGGGGGAGCCATGAGTAGCAAGGCACTTTTGTCACCAGGAGGTGAAAGGGGAGGTCATGCAGTACTTAATTCTTGTGTAAACGCCATGTGTGTGGCTGTACACAGCTGCTTAGGTAGTCAGGGATTCTGGTGATCATGCCTGGGTTTCTCCATAATGTTGCTTTTCATTGCCCCCTGCTGGGTAGCTGCCATCTGGAGACACCAGGATTACATGCCCCTGTTAGAGATGGGAGGCATGTCAGAGATGGGAGGCCTGCAGGAAAGAAACCTCTCCCACCCTCAGGTCACCCAGGACCACCTCCACATCTTCAGCTTTTCTGGCAGCCATGCTGTAGGGCTTTGTTTCTCAGGTGGAACTTGGTTGTGCCCAGGCATGAGCAGGTAAAAAATCTCCACCTCCTTCCTCTGTGCCCTCGGAGGAATCATCTCAAGCAGTAGGCTTCGGGGACTGCCTCTTGCCTGGCAATTTCTGAATCCATTTTGCCCACAGTCTAACATTTTGAATGGCTGAATTTACATTCCCATTCCAGTCTCTTTTTGTTGTAGGCCGTTCCCCATGAGTACCATAATCCTGAGTTCCTTTATGCTGTGACCTCTGCTGCAGAAATTGGCTGCTACAGGGACATCTGTTTTGTTGTTGCTGTGACTCTTTGATGGCCCATTCACACCGGATCCGTTGCGTTGCAATACATTTTTCAACAGGTGCTAACAAGAGCACCGAAAAGTGAATGGGGCTAGTTCACACTGCCCTGTTACATTGTGTTTTGAAAAAAAAAGTAGAACATGCACTACTTTTTTCAGCGCAATGTAATGCAGTGGATCCGGTGTGAACAAGCCCCATTCACACCCATTCATTTTTTGGTTGCCATTCCAGTAGCATTTGTTGGAAAATGCAGCGGATCTGAAGGAAATTGGAAGGTACACACCCTCCGTTGCATTGTGATTTCCTTTCAATTTTGGTGCGAATGGACCCTGAAAGTTCATTTATTGGTGGAGGGTTTGAACATTTTCCCTGTTCCCCCTGTTCTTTCATCTTCTAAAGTAAACACTAAAGCATGCATGCATGTACATAGCTATTAAGCCAGCCAAATTTAATTAGAAATATGATCTTAAAATATGGTGCAACTAGAAAGAAAAATTTTAAAAACACTTGAGACATCTCTTTCATGTAAACGCTGGAGTAATAAAAAATGCTTCAGGGATGCTGGAATAGTTTCGTTTGACGCATCGGACATGCAGTTGTGGGCAGGAGTGTTTTTTTGTTTTTTTTTAACATTCAGCCCTGCTACAAGCAAGCCGTGGCCATGGCTCCAGTAAGTCCTAGTGCGTAGCTGTGTGTATCCCGGACTGATTAGTTAAATGGGCAGGGACTGCTGACACTGTTAGTGCCCTCACACACAGGACACCAGGACTGTCATATGATTATTTAATGATTTTGTTCTCTTTAAGCTCACTATCTACTTGTGTTTGTTGATTGCACCAAAGTATTTTTAGGTCTGTCTTCTAAGTTGCTGTAAAGACCTTATTTAAATATGGTTTTAGTTAAAATTAGTTTTTTGTATCAGGACAAGTAGATCGTCATGAGGGACAAGTAGATTGTGCCCCCCGCTTTAGTCCTTGGACAAGTAGCTTTTTAAAATTTTAACTTGCCTGTGTTTACTTTTTTCTCAGAATCCTTTTTTTTGCATTGAACCACTGAGTTGCCTATTTTCATACACTTATTTAGAATAATGCATTCCCTTTTTGCCTTAGGACATCCTCTCTGCCTTCATTAGACTGGCCTTTACCCAGCCATTATGGACAGTGGGAACTAAAGGTAGAGGTTGAGCCAAAGACGCATCATCGAGCACATTATGAGACGGAAGGTAGTCGTGGAGCTGTCAAAGCTGCTACTGGTGGTCATCCAGTTGTGAAGGTAGAAAACATTGATTTATAGTCTGCATTCAGTGCTACAGTGGTATTTTTTTTTTTAACCTGTAGGAAAATATGGAGGCTGCCATTGCTGACCTTTTCTTGTGAGAATTTTAGCTGCCTGGCTGTCATACTGGCCAGATGGCATCAGTAGTTTGAGTCACTAACTTGGAACAAGTATGCATAGCAAAAGTTCTGACTCTACTTACTGCAGATTTGTTCCGAAGTGATGACTCAAGAATTGAAGCTAGAGCAAGCTAGCATTTTCTTGAGGTCAGCAAAGACAGCCCCCATATGGGTTTTCTTTAATCATTTGTTTGGCATTTGTATGTTACCGAAGATTAAAATGCTAAATTAACATATGTTACAAGGCACAAAAAAACACATTGCTGTAAATTAAAAATGTTTTATTGTACTGTTTCATCGTTATGGCATCAGTGAGCTTTTCTGATTTATTTGTGGTGAGGTGTACCACAAATATGAAAAAAACTTAATAGAAACAAAAAAAGAGTAGTCAAATACTTGATTTTTTTTGTCATTAAAAAAAAAATCTTTTACTCGTATTGTGTGCACATTGGGTGTTTAATAGATAAGCATTCACGTAAATCTGTTCCCCCAAATCTAATGTTCCTAAATTAGTCATACAGACGCTAACACACACTAGTGCCAAATTATGTATAATCTGTGTGCAAATTGTGGTAGGATTATGAAATACTCGGGGAAGACCCATGCAAAACACACATTTCCCCAGTTGTCTTCCAGGACAGCCCATGAAAGTGCAACTCCTCCTCCAAACAGCAAACGCGTCACCACACCAACTTAAAAGACCGCTGTCACTATCCCCCTTCAGTTATTGTTTCCTCCGATGGGGGGGTCGTTGCCATACTGGAGCGCTCATGGGCTGTACTGATGTGCAGTAAAGGTTATGGACTTATGGCCCCGGTACCTCTCCTATGACGGAGTAGGTCCCGGCTCTACTTCCCTCTCTTTTTTTTTAAATTCTTGTATTTATTGAACATATCAAGTATAAGGTACATAGAGAGCCAACATCAGCTCACAAATGTCAACTAAAAGGTGGACGCAGCCACCAACATCAAGCAGTTAAGGCATACATTGTGGTAAATAAAGAAATAACCAAAATATCCTGCATATCAGTGTTGATTGTCTACGAACCCCCCTCGCTTTACCAGCCGCCTGGAGTCGAGGGGTTCGGTGATATGTGAGCTTGATGCTTTGATTTTGAAGCCACATGTGTTACATTTACTATAAAACATAAATAAGAATAAGACAGTACAGCGCTCCTATGTTAACCGTCTGGGTCAGCAGGGCCTTCCCGGCCACCCACTAACCCTATCGACACTGTAAGAACGTAACCTGGATGTGGAGCTTTAGGGGGGGAGTAGAGGGGGTAGAAGGGTAGCAGACAGAGGATAGGAGAGATGCTCCAAAAGGGGGGGGTTTCTCTGCGGAATCATCTCAAAAGATCCAGGTATTCCTGAGATGCAACAAATTTGTTCCAGTAAAACCATGTTCGGCAAAACCGGGATACTGTATCCTTGATGGTGCTGGTAAGGTCTTCCATTAGTTTGATATGTTGATCTTACTAAACCATAACTGGAGGGTGGGAAGTGATGCCTGCTTCTAAATGGCTGGAATACATGCGCGGGCTGCGTTGACTAGATGAATAGTCACCGAGTTCCTATAACCCTTCAAGGGCTGTGAGTTATGGTGTAGTAAGAAAAAAGAGGGAGAGTTTGGTATCTGGGAGTCTGAAAATTTCTGCGTGATGTCCCGCACCTGCGACCAAAACGACTGCAGGGACGGACATGACCAGAATATGTGTAGCATGCCTGCGGGGGAGGAGCCGCACCTCCAGCAGCCATCATCGGCCTCCGGGAAGATCCGCTTCAGCTTCTGAGGGGTGTGGTACCATCTGGTCATAATTTTATATCCCGATTCCTGATATCTATTACAGATTGATGACTTCAGAGAGAGCATCAGCAATTTAGATTTCTCTTCTTGTGAAAAGCATGTCCCCAGGTCCCGTTCCCAGTCGTCTAGGAACAGTAAAGGCATGTCAGAGTCCGCTTCTAGTCTAAGTTGGTAGCAGAAGGAGAGGGCTCTATATAGGGTCCCTGTAGAAATACACTCCTCAAAGCTCGTGAGTGGTCGTGTTAGGGATGTAGGACTGGGCAAGGAGGAGAGAAAGTGAGTTAGTTGATAGTGGCGCCAGAATCCTAGCAGAGCTAGGTCGTTATCTCCCGCCATCTCAGTACATGAGGGCCATTTGGGTCCTCGAAGGAAGTGCAGGGCCCTGAATATACCGTTCTTTCCCACCCTGAGAAATGCCGGGTCCTGCAGGCCTGGAGTGAAGTCTGGGGAGCCTATCACAGGGAGTAGTGGGGAAGGATATGGGGAAAGGCGCGCAGACTCAAAAAGCATGTGCGCCGTCTTCCATGTAGGGCCTAGTGTCGGGTGGGATCGGAGAACCTGGGGTAGTTTGGGGCACCAGGGGAGTGTTCACAGGGGGATCGCCGAGAAGGATTGCTCAACCGCTACCCATATTTTCTGCTTGTCCTGCCGACACCAGTCTAAAACACGCGCCAGGTGAACCGCTTCATAGTAGAATCGTATGTCGGGGAGTGCCAGTCCCCCGCAGCGTTTAGGGAGGCGAAGGATGGAGTGGCGCAATCTGGCCAGTTTGGAACCCCACACAAATTTGGAGATCAAGGATCGAATAGATGCAAAAAATCCTGCGGGGATTGCAACTGGGAGGGCCTGTAAGGGGTACAACAGTCGAGGTAGTACATTCTGCTTAATGACGTTACATCTCCCCGTCCAAGAGAAGGCTATGCGAGTCCAGTCCTGGAGGTCCTGTCTGATCTTTTGTAACAGGGGGAGGAAATTCAGGGGGTATACGTCTGCTAAATCGACCGGGAGATGGATGCCCAAGTATTTAATGGAGGTCGCGGACCACCTGAAGGGGAAGTTGTCACGTAGGCGTTGCACTTGGGAGGAGGGGATGGTAAGGTTGAGGGCCTCCGATTTTTGGGCATTGACGTGGAAATTGGACAAAACCCCATATCTTCGGAATTCCTCCATCAGATTCGGGAGGGAAATATCTGGTTCCTCTCTACTTCCCTCTCAGTGCTTGGAGAAAGCCAAGTTGTGTCTCACCCTTAGCGTGGCTGCTAAGAAGCTGTCTGCATCCAGGAAACTGCTTTTCCACGCTGGATCGAGTGGCAGGTGACGCACTTTCCGGTTGGGTATATGCGACTTCCGAGCTCCAAGCCTTGTTTTCAGCGCAGGGGAAGAGGAGGGGCCTCGAGTGGCATTTCATGCAGTTGGCTACACAGGAGAGTCTGCCAACGCCAGAAGGAAGAGCGTATGGCTAGGAATTTGTCCATAGCACTATGTTGGAAAGGAACCCTCTTTCCTTATCATCCATATTTAAACTATCGCTTGATGATGTTGATGACCTGCTTAAAGGCATTTATGAAACCTTAGAAATACAGGAAGATAAGATAGAATCATCTAGACATTAGAGTCTTTCCTGTTCATAAGGTGTTATCAGACTCTATACTGAAGGAATGGTCAGAGCCTGAAAGAGAGCCATTTTTTTTCTAGTACATTGAAAAGGAGATTCCCCTTTGATGGCGATCCATCTATGGTGTAGAATAAGTATCCAAGGTTGGATGCTCCTTTTTCTAAGGTATCCAATAATGCGGATTTAGCGTTCGAAGATATGGGTAACCTTAAAGACCCCATGGATAAAAAGATGGACGTACTGCTTAAGAGGGCTTGGGATACATTCCTAGGTAATTTGAACCTGCCTTAGCTGCCACATGCGTTGCTAGAAACTTAGAGTTCTGGTTTTCACAGTGTAAGTTTTAACTTATGGCATGTTCTCCAAGGGAACAAATCCTGGAGTCCTTTCCTATGTTGTTTTAAGGCGATTGGATATATCGCAGATGCTTCAGCAGAGGCTGTTAGAATGTCTGCCCGCTCCTCGGCTCTGAATAATTCTTCACGTAGGGCCCTCTGGCTAAAAACCTGGGAAGGTGACTCTGTCTCCAAATTAAGATTCTGGGAAATTCTGGCTTATACTAAATCTAAAGTTATTGAACATGGCTATTCGATACAAGAAATTCAAGATGGATTCTATTTTTTCGGTGAGAACTTTCTCCAGTGAGAGACCTTTCTATCAACGATAGACCTAAGGGATGCATACTTGCATGTGCCAATAAGGACATCTTTACAGGACAGGCTTACCTAAGACTGGCAGTCAGAATGAATATGGGTATTCAGCATTTTCAATTCACAGCCCTACCATTCGGTCTCTCATCGGCGCCAAGACTTTTCTCAAAGGTATTAGGAGAAGCTCTAGCACCTCTGACGCTTCAGAAGGTCAGCATTGTACCATATCTGGACGACCTATTGATCTCAGCCCCTTTACAAGACAAACTAAAGAAGGACCTGAAATTGACTCTGGAGTGCTTAAAGAGCCAAGGATGGCTAGAGAACAAGGAAAAAAATCAAACCTAATTCCCTCCCAAAAAATAACCTTTTTGGTCTATGTCCTGAACACCAGAGAAAGAAATATTTTTCTTCCAGAAGAAAAAATGATGAAGATAGTCAGTGGTGGCAAGATTGCAACAAAACCAGACAGTATAGCTCCGGTTCAACATGTCAGTACTGGGCTTGATGACCTCAACATTCCTGGCAGTCCAGTGGGCTCCTTGTCGTCAGAAACCTCTCCAGAATTTCCACTTGGTATGGAACCGAGCACAAAATACTCTAGACAGATGAGTGCTTATTCCAGTGAAATTAAATCAAAATCTGTGGTGGTTGAGGTTCCACAACCAGCTGTCAAAAGGGCTTCTATGGTTCCTTCCTGTACCCAGTAAACCTACGACAAATGCCAGTACCTGGGGATGGGGTGCGCATCTGGAAGACCATTTTGTTCAAGGACAATGGACAAAAAGAGAAGCCAAAGCTTCATTGAATTGGAGAGAATTAAAAGCAGTTCTCAATGCCCTTTGTCTCTTTTCAGTACTTGGTGAAGATCCATCATCAAGTTCTATCAGACAATATAACGACGGTGGCATTTATAAACAGACAATGAGGCACCAGGAGTGCCTCACTACAAATCCTAGCGAAATACATTTTTCAGTGGGCAGAGAAGACTCTAGCCTCAATCTCAGCAACGTATGTCTGCAATGTAACTTATTCCCTGAACAATGTTTCGGACTTCCTAAGTCGCCAAAGAATATTACAAGAGGAATGGAGTCTGAATCAAGAGGTATTCAATGTTTTAATACAGCAGTGGGGAAGTCCAGAGATAGATTTGTTCGCTTCAGGAAAGAATTCCAAAATAGCAAATTTCTATTCTCTGAACCCTTTAGACAGAGTTTTAGCCACAGATGCCCTGTCAAACCCTTGGAGATTCTACCTTGTGTTATGCGTTTCCTCCAATTCATCGAATACCAAAAGTCCTGCAGAAATTTCTGATGGAGAAAACAGAATTAATTTGAATTGCACCTTATTGGCCAAAAAGGGCATGGTTCACTCTTCTACTATCAGTGACGGTATTGCCACCCTGGTTCCTCCCAGACAGAGAAGACCTCCTGTCCCAAGGACCGATTCTTTATCCAACGGTATCAACCTTGAAACTAACAGCATGGTATCGGAAGAAGACGTACTAAAATCTAGAGTTCTATCCAGTAAAGTTATTCAGACCCTACTTAGTAGTCGCAAACCAGTAACTTGAGCCATATTTTGAAAAATATGGAAAAAGGTTTGGTTCATGGTCAAAAGTAAAGTACAGAACTGTGGACATTCCTTCAATCTTAGAGTTTCTGCAAGATGGCACAGATCTGGGATTGGCTGTCAGCACCCTCAAGGTCCAAGTTGCAGCTCTGAGTGTCTACCTACAAATTACCCTAGCAGAAGATGCTCTAAAGCCTTGAAAAGACTTAGGCCTATCTCTGCTAAAATCTGTCCCCAATGGGACCTGTCTATTGTGTTACAATGCTCTTCAGGTGCGCCTTTTGAACCCTTAAGTTAAACTTTTCTTAGACTTCTCACCTTAAAGACCGTTCTCTTGGTAGCAGTAACCTCGGCACGAAGAGCCAGTGAGTTACAGGCATTGTCTATACCAGTGTTTTTCAACCTTTTTTGTGCAAAGGCACACTTTTTTCATGAAAAAAATCACGAGGCATACAACCCTTTCTCTCTATTTTTGAAGATCGAGTAGTTCTTAAGACAGATCCAGGGTTTTTGCCAAAAATTGCCTCAGATTTCCATAGATCAGAGGATATAGTTCTGCCTACCTTTTCAAGTAATCCATCTCATGATAAAGAAAAGTATTTTCATTGTCTGGATGTGAGAAGATGCTTGTTGATTTATCTGCAAACAGAATCTTTTAGGAAATCCAACAGTTTGTTTATACTGTTTAAAGGGAAGAATAAAGGGAAGCAAGCCTCGAAATCATCTATAGCACGATGGATTAAACAAGCTATAGCAGAAGCATACCAGGCAAAATACATTTCTCCACCAGGTTGTCTCAATGCTCACTCCACTAGATCGTTGGCTACCCCCTGGGCAGAAAAAGTAGGGGCTACTCCGGAGCAGATATGTAAAGCTGCTATCTGGACTAGTTAGTCAACCTTTATTCGACATTATCATCTGGACCTGTTATCAAATTAGGACCAGGCCTTTGGGAGAAAGGTGCTGCAAGCAGTAGTCCCTCTCATGGGCTGTTCTTGAAGACAACTGGGGAAAACCGGAGTTAGAACTTACCGGTAACTCTATTCCCAGTAGTCTTCCAGGACAGCCGAGTTCCCGACCTGTCTAGAATGCTCATACTGTGAATTATGTACTGTTGTGGGGGTGGAATTATGTTCTGCTCTCTTCTAGAAACGTCCTCCCGGTTCTCAAAATAACTGAAGGGGGATAGTGACGGTGGTTATTAAGTCGGTGTGGTGACGTGTTTCCTGTTTGGAGGAGGAGTTGCACTTTCATGGGCTGTCTTGGAAGACTACTGGAAATAGAGTTACCGGTAAGTTCTAACTCTGGTTTTCCTTGTATATATTGGTCCAGCAAGAATACCAACCACCAAGTTATCAAATTGCTTAAGTTGAAGTGCTAACTTTTTACAGTGGTATTTGGTTGGAAAGCTGATATTTAGCTAAAATCTGTACATTGATATTGGACGGCAAACAATACTGCAGGCACCTCAGGGCAGCACGCCTTGTAAGAGCTGGACACCTACCGCTCTGCCAACCTATATATAAGAGGGAGGAGGAGATATGTATTACTATTGTTGCTGTTTTTTCCCCAACTGTGACATGCCAGCTGCATCAGAAAGAACCCATAGAAGTGATATCATAGCTTTAACCAGCTTAAAATTTCCAAATGGGGTGACTGTCATCCAATGCCTGTGGGAAGCTTAAACATAGTGGTCCATGATCTTTTGTTGCTGCGGAACTTCGCTTAAGTCAGAATTAATGTTGTGGTTCATCTTTATGGATGAAGGAGCAAAGGATCACTTTACAAGAGTAAGCGTGTGAATAATGGGCGGAAATAATCTTCTTTTTTAATTATTTTTCCTAATTCATCTTCCGGGACAGGAGAGAGAGGTTCCACCCACCTAAAACATGAAACACATCAACAATTAAAATAAAAGTGGCATTTTCTCCTTGCCACCTCAGTTTGTTTACCCTCAAGCCTAGCAGGAGCACCATCACTTTTGCTATTTTCTCCTTAAGCCCTACGTATAATTTGCAGGGGCCTTCCAGATATCAGACATTATTGGTTGTGGGCTCAGGGAGCCAGTGAGGATTGGATACCTAGGAATTTGTCCGTAGCACTATGTTGGAAAGCAACCCTCTTTCCTTATCTTTTGGATAGGTTCCCGGGGTAGATGCAGTATGCTGTGTCGCACAGGAACTCTGACCATGAGGCCAGGAGGAGTCCAGGGTGGAGGTGTAGTTGGATGACGCATTTCCACCGTTGACTTCTTTATGGGGAAAGGTAAAGCATGTTCTCCCGGTGCCTTGGCAGAGAAGGCCAGGGTGTTATGTCTGACGGTGTCCTTGTGGCGGAGCCTCCACCCCTGCTCTTCCGCCAGAAAAGACCAATTAAAGGATCCAACTGAAGAGAGTGGCATAGGAGGAGCATCGGTCCTGGCGTGTTCCATAATTGACGCAAGGAGGGATGCTGCAGCAAAGGGTTGGAGGTGCAGGCCCCATGAGCACAGGAGGTTCCCTCCTGGAAGGTGACCCTGCTGTTCCTCAAGCCTCTGATTTGGCGGATGTTCTCCCCAGCGGATTGAAGATGGTCTGAAGATAGAATTGTATTTATTTTATGTCCCTCCTATGTTTAAACCCTGTGGAGAGGGCACATGGTGTACACATTTCTTGGTGCAGTGTGGGTGAAGGGCCTCTGCTTTACAGGGTGTCTGGGTTCTGCTGGACTGTAAAGTAATGTTACTTTTTCTGGTACTGTTTGCAGGCTAATGGCAATGTGGTCAATAACTCTCAGGATGCTTCCGGTGCCCGCAAAAAGTGTGCCTCTTGGCGGTGTGGCGTGGCATGGAGTAGGATGTGTATAACTGGAGCTCTCCTCATTGTATCCTGCTCACTTCATCCTTGAGCTCTTTTAGTACCTTAGCGACCTACCTTCTCATACCTTCCAGTGACTCCCTGTTTCCACCACGTCAGGCCCCGGACTCGGTGTCTAAATTTGACAAACATCGCCATGTGGAGAGAGAGGTTGTGGGTGAAGATGGCGGCCCTTGCTCACCGGACCAGACCTCGCCTTACAATACGAAGGTCCTGGTAGCGATATCCACGTGTTAAAGCATGTTGACTACGAAGCTTGAGGACTTCAAAGTAGAGTATTTCTCTAATCTGTCAAGACTTGGAAAAGCTTTGTGCGCGAGTTTGAGTCGGGGGCCCATATAAGCCAAGTGGAAGATCAGCTCCCGCCACTATAGCACTCCTCTATTCACCTGCAGCAGCAACAACTGCACCTGGTACGCAGAAGCAAGATTTATTTGGAAAACAGGCTGAGATTTAGCAACCTTCTTGTTCTTGGTCTCACTGAAAGGGCTAAAGGCTCGGATCCATCTGCCTTTTTGGAAGAGCTGTTGGTGACCGCTTTCTGAAGGGATCAGCTCTCCTCTACTTTAAAAAAATGTAAAATGCAGACTTTTTAGGTACATAAAAAGTCATGTCATTTTTTTATTATCATATACATAAATTTAAAACCAGTATTACATTAAATGATGACTATGGCTCATACATATAAGAACATTGACTACTACCATCCATATCCAGTTACCATATCATTATGACATCATCGGGATTAAATCATTGTGCAGATGCATATCACACTTCATTGATGGATGTTTCGGATGGTTTTTAACTCTACGTGGTTCATGGGCATAACACCACTTCTTAAGGTGTATCTAAGACTTTGTATATGTCAGGGTTTCTTTACCCTTCCTTGTCCAGTTGAGCTGCAGCCTGTCTTTTGTTGCAGTGTGTCTGACATTGTTCGTTCCTCTTTGGCGCAGTCCTATGACCAACCCGTAAACATCATTCTGCAACTACTGGCAACATTTTGGCAAATTCCGGTCTCAGTGATGATGACGGGGAAGTGTACCACCAGAAGACCCCCCCATTCCCTAGGACCCGTCACACCAGCACGAGAGTCCCACCCCCACGGTGTGCGCATCTAAGGTAGTCTCTTAACCATTCTGCAATGGGTCCAGGGGAAAGGGCCGCCATAGTGGTCTATGCAACTGTACACTTTCTAGATCTCATAACACATTTTGCTATAAAAGTCTAGGTAACAACGTAAAAAGCATATCTGAAACCAATAGTGGGCCATACCCACCCTTCTCATACTGGGTAGATAGTATGTTCATTTTACTCGCGAAAAGCACATTTCTCGTGAGGGAGTGGGTGGTTGCTCCACAGTATCGGGTATCTCCCGGGCTGCTTCCCTTCGAAGAGCTGTTGAAACAAGGATACAGCACAGAGAAGGAGAGAGTGGGAAAGAAAAGAAGAAAGTTAGAGCATGGGCAGGGCAAACCTAGAGGGATCCGATGCAGCATAATCAGGGACACCATCCTCACCCAGCAGGGTGTCAGGGATCCTTCCCATCGCAGCAGCATAGACAGTGGACTGTGAAAGTGGATCCACGGCATCCAGGCGGAACAAAACTGTTCTTCTTAATTACGTATAGAGGCGGTCAGGTCCTCCATACGGTATATGTCCTCTAGAATAGAAAACCATATTTAGGTTGAATCCACAGCAGATGGTTGAATCCGGGGTGATGGGTGTGGTGAGAACTCTGTGGATCGAAAGGTGGCCCTAGCCATCGCCAGCGTCGGTACGATAAAGGGGTGCGTGGAGAGCTCCATAGGTAGCGGGGAGGAGAGCCAGGCCAGACCCATGAGTGGTTCACGTAGCTCCATTTCCACCCAACGTTTCTGACAACACCAGTCAAGCAACCTTGTGAGGTGGGCTGCTCTATCTATTTGAGGGGAGTGAAACATTAAGCGCCTCTGACTTCGTTGGATTGATCAAGAAGTTGGAAAGGTCACCATAGACAGCAACAGCGGAGCCTCCAAGAGGTCCTCCACTCGGGGGTCCAGGGACGGCATTCCCGACCGCCTCAGATATTCCTCTATGGAGGGTCCGTGGCGGGTTGCCTAAGGGGAGGAAGGTCTGTTCGCAGATTGTACAATAGGGCATAAAAGTCCTCGAATTTGGAAGCAATGTCCCTGGAAAGGGACATCCGAGTGCCCCTACTGGAGGTGACATGTGGGATAAATGTCTTTGACCTAGATCCCCCTAAGGCCCGTGCCAGGAGCCTGCCCGGCTTGTTAGAGAATTCATAGAAGATGCGCTTACACGTCACTAATTTCTGTTTGGCCTTTTGGTACAGCAATGTGTTCAGGTCGGCTCTTGCTTGTTGGAGGGCTGTCTGGGATGAAAGCGCCACAGAGCGCTTATGGCTAGATTCTAGGCTGCAGATCTGATGGAGCAATCGGGAGATCCGCTCTGTCCTCTCCCTCTTGCGTGCCGTATAAGGACGACCCGCACTACACATTTATTGGCTTCCCACACCACACTGGGGCTAGGGACTGAGTCCGTGTTAGTTAGAAAGTACGACTAAATGGCTCTAAGAACATCTGCTTTAACAACTGGGTCCTGAAGAAGAGATTCTTTGAAGCGCCAGGATGACAACATGGACCTCGGAGGCAACACCACCAGTTCCATATGTATGGGGGCGTGATCAGAAAGAATGTTATTGATGGTAGCCGATCGGGGGGACGGAAGGGTCTGAATGCTCACAAAGAAAATGTCTGTGCGGGAATAAGTCTGGTGTACCGAAGAAAAGAACATGTAGTCTCTATCCCCGGGGTGCAGGAATCTCCACAAATCCACCAGTCGCAACAGTTGGAGCTCAGCTTTTAATTTTTTAAGGTATGCGTATGCGAGATGCAATGTCCACCTAGACATATCCAGATCTAGAGCAAAATTAAAATCTCCAAGGATCAATGTACCCTCCGAGAAGTCGAGCAGAAGGGGCACAACATGTCGCATGAAAATCAGTTGATCCGAGTTGGGGAGGTATACATTAGCTAGAATGAGCACAGTCCCTCCCACCCGACCCTTGGTAAAGACATATCTACCTCCTGGATCCTGTCTGAGATCCATCAGAGCCCATGGAAAAGACTTAGCCAACAATATGCTAACCCCTTTGGACTTGGATATAGGTGAGGTCGAATCATAAATCCCTGTTATGGAGGCGTGGGATCTGCTGGGTTTTAAAATGGGTCTCCTGTAAAAATATTACCTGGGATCGTGTATGCCTCTCCCGTTCAACGAGGTGAACTTGACCAAACCTAGCTGCCTCAGCGGTTCGGAGCCCCCTGGTTGAACCATATTCGCGAGGGGGACACTGGGCGCCCTCGGGATACAGAAAAGGAGAAAACGGACTGTGGGGAGACGAGGCAAAGAAGATAGGTAAGTAAACCAGAATGGAGGAGCAAGAAGGGATTAATTAGGACAAAGAGAGTAGTAAGAAACAGGAAGGAAATAGCCAAAGGAAGAAAAGGGAAACAGCTCAGCTAAATGGCAATAGTCTGATTATGGAGGACCACCTGTCGGACCTAGCTACAGGTCGACAGCCGTAAATCAAAACTCCTTCCTATTAGATAGGATAGGAGAAACCCTATTTGGGAACCACGGAATATTTTTCTATGGAGTATCTGGACAGAAAATTTGGCAAGTCAGTGAGACAGATAAAATAAAAGATCAACAGAACTTATCGTAAACACGAATAAACACTAAGATAAGCATCAGAGTTGTCTTCCCTCACTCACAGTTTCACTCCGATCCCTGTTGCCTCACAAGGTGCCTCTTGTAGTCGGCGCTGGGCAGGATCGCTGCATCGCGTCTCAGTGCTCAGCTTGTGGGAGGCCCTCGCAATTCTGCCCTGCTAACATTAATAGGTTAAATCATTATCCATAGTACATATACAGCACACACGTCCAGTACACTGCAGTAATAGAGTTACAATGATCCCCTGCTAACATGAATAGGTTAAATCATGATCCATAGTACATAACATTTAGTTATACTACGGATCATTTAACCCAGGGCTCAAAATTTCCACTCGCCCCCCTAGCAATTGGCGAGTAAAAATTGCGTGGAGACGAGTGGAAATTCAGTGGGGGGGAACTGCTGCCGCTTCTACAGCGGTGACCAGTTCTATCTCCTCCTCGGTCACTGCCGCTACAGAGCGGCCAAGGAAAATAATCCGTCCGTCCTCCTCCCCCTGCCACCCCCCTTCACTTACCTCTCTCCTCGCTCCTCCGGGCTGCGTCCTCTGCCCGGCCACCGAGTCTGTCTCCTCACCGGCCGCAGATGCAGGGAGCAGAGCGGCAGGGTTAACAGTAACCCTGCCGCTCCGTGATAACCAGTGAGAGGGGAGAGCCATCTTCCCCCCTCACCTGTCACAGAAGTTCTAGCACAGTGCTAGGTGACAGGTTCAATAAAGAGAACCTGTCACCTCCAAATGCTATCACACAGGGGATTGTTAGCTACTGTGTGATAGCGTCTCTGTAATGTGCATCACACCGCAGCTCTCTGTACTGTGCATCACACCGCCGGTCTCTTCTCATTGCATCACACCGCCGGTCTCTGTAATGTGCATCACACCGCAAGTCTCTGTGCTGTGAATCACACCGCAGGTCTCTGTACTGTGCATCACACCTCTGTACTGTGCATCACACCGCAGGTCTCTGTACTGTGCATCACACCGCAGGTCTCTGTACTGTGCATCACACCGCAAGTCTCTGTGCTGTGAATCACACCGCAGGTCTCTGTACTGTGCATCACACCGCAGGTCTCTGTACTGTGCATCACACCGCAGGTCTCTGTACTGTGCATCACACCGCAGATCTCTGTACTGTGCATCACACCGCAGGTCTCTGTACTGTGAATCACACCGCAGGTCTCTGTACTCTTGTTACTGATCTCTGTACTCTGTGTCACACCCCTGACCTGACGGAGTTAAGGGCAGGGTAGGGGTTAGTGGGACAACTTATGTCGAGTAACTTTTGTTAGCAGGAGAGAATTGTAAATCTATTGCTGCAGTGAATTGGGAATCTGTACATGTACTGTGTACTATATATAGAATGCACTGCAGCAATAGACTTACAATTCTGCACTGCTAACATGAATGGGTTAAATGATCCGTAGTACAACTACATGTTATGTACTATTATGTACTACGGATCATTTAAGCTATTCATGTTAGCAGGAATCATTGTAAATCTATTGTTGCAGTGCACTCTATATGTAGTACATAGTACATGTACATATAGTGTGCACTGCAACAATAGATTTACAATTCTCCTCTGCTAACATGAATGGGTTAAATGATCCATAGTACAGGGCTACATATGGATAATTTAATCCATTCATGTTAGCAGAGGAGAATTGTAAATCGATGGTCTCCAGTGTATCAGCAGTCTGTACTCTATATGTACTACATATAGAGTACAGACTGCTAATGCACTAAAGACCATCGATTTACATATATCCCCTGCTTAATAGTTTCCCCCCTTGCCCTCACTCACTGTGCAGGAGAGCAGAGACGAATGTTTTCCGATCATTTGGAAGATTTTTTATTAAATCTACTTTTCTACTATTAAATCCTGGATAGTTTTGCCAGTCAGCCAGCAGGACTGGTAGGTTTAAGCCAGATAATTTAGAAATCCTGGAAATGTCTCCAGTCCATTGGGTGCAGGTTTTCCCAGATTTATACTAGTGGTTCTCTCTGCAACAACCCTGAATTCCTGGAAGTTTCTACAGTCATCTACAGCTACTGGTGAATTCAAGACTGGATATGGAAACCCAGCACGACTCTTCAAGACAATCAGCACAGTTTTCTGTTCATTATCTGTGCTGGTGTTCCATATGCATTAGGTCTGCATATAATGAGAGAATCCAAAACTTGGAACATTAAAAACAATATAAACTACTTAGAAATCCCCACTTTCTTATTGTTTGCTGTTTTCTTATCAGGCACATATTAGGGCTGCAACAACTAATCGACATAATCGATTATAATCAATTATTGAAAAAGTTGTCAACTTTTTCTCTGTGTGATAGCGATAGAGTTAAGTGAAAAAAAAAGTGTTAAAAAATAATTAAATAAATAAAATTTTAAAAAATAAATACAAAATAATAAAAATTATTAAATTTAAATAAAAAGGTGATTAAAAAGTAAACAAATGTCACAGTCCACTTGCCATGATAACCTGTCTACATCATTGCTGTATAATTTTACATTTCACTATATTGCACACCACACTTTTTTTTGTTTTTTGTTTTTTGTTTTTTCTTTTTTACTTCCACCGGTCCAAGCTTGCTCCTGTGATGGACTGCAATCTCAATACAAACTAGTAGTCCCATCACTGTAGCCATTTTTAAAAATGTATTTTATTTTTTTAACCGATTAATCGAACTTAATAATCGGCTAACTAATCGATTTTTAAAATAATCGTTAGCTGCAGCTCTAGCACATATCATGCTCTTGTCTTGAAAATGCATCCATTGCAGATCAAGTAAATTGTATCTATCATATGCTGTGCTAGACAAAAGCCACAAAAAGTGTTTATTCTACGCTTTCACGTTGCAGGCCTCTTCCTCAGAAAGGAACGGGGGGTAAACTATCAACAAACAACAAAAAGACATCTGTTAATGATCTCAATACAATAAATATTCTGTATATAACAGTTTTCATATATGTAGATACATACATATTAAAAATGCTCAAACTTGTTTGTCAAGATCCCAGGCTCCATTTGTCTCTGGTGCAGATGAGGAGGCAATATATAGGGGGCACCTGAATAGCCATGAAAGAGGACAATACCACCTTAAATTACAATGAGCACTTAACCCTTGATTTGTCAACCTGATGTGTAGAGAAGTAATTTCACCTTATTATGCTAGACCTTCAATTATTAGAATTCTTTTTTTTTTTAATAAATTCTTTATTGAACAGTTTTATCATATAACAGCGGTTTCACATTGAAAGTACTGAGAACTCAGATATCTGTAATAAGCACAGAGGCCAATATGTAAATAGCAGATGCGCTACCAGTGACATTCAGTGGTACGCCCGACATGGCATGTCGTCCATATTGGGATCATCGCAGTGGTCTCTGATATAGGTCGGGAGGTGGGTGTGGGAAGGGAAGGCGACACACAATGGGTGGACAGGGGGTTTGGGGAAGGGAGGAAGCAGGAGGGGGGGAGCAAGCTAGGATCGTGACTGCTTTCCTCAGGAGGCCATGATGTGTTGGTATTCGGTTGTTGCAGTGAATTCATCCCAGTAAAACCAGGTGGTGGCGAATTTGGCGGAGGTACCCCTAATAGAGCTAGTCAGGTCCTCCATGGTTCTGATGTCATTCACTTTGGTAAACCAGAGCCTCACCGAGGGTGGGATCTCCTGTTTCCATAGGATTGGGATACATGCGCGTGCCGCATTCAGCAAGTGTACCAGCACTGACCTGGAGTACCCCTTCAGTGGGAATGAGTTATGGTGAAGAAGGAAGAATGCCGGGTCTTCCGGGATTTGGTGGGCTGTAAACTTCTGGGCTGTAAACTTCTGGGCTATCTGCCGGACCCGTGACCAAAAAGGTGTTAGTTTGGGGCAGGCCCAGAATATATGGAGCATGTCTGCGGGAGAGGAGGTACACCGCCAGCACGCCTCCGATACCTCGTTGTACATCAGGTGAAGTCTGCGTGGAGTTCTATACCAGCGGGTTAGGATCTTGTAGCCCGATTCCTGGTATTTGTTGCATATGGACGCCTTCAGGGAGAGCCTCAGGAGCCTGGTCCTGTCATCCTGGGAGAACTGGATCCCCAGCTCTCTCTCCCACTGCCCAAGAAAGGACAGTGGGGAGTCCAGGTCTGCCTCTACCACCAGTCGGTAACAGAGGGATAATGTCTTAGCCATCGGTCCCGTGTCGGTACAGGTGCGTTCGTACTCCGTTAGGGTCCGAGTATAACCGGCAGGAAGTGTAGTTAGGAAGTGGGAAAGCTGAAGCTGTCTCCAGAAGCCCGGATCTCCCAGCTCCGTATCCGACAGCAACCTCCAGCAAGGACTGCCATTGTGAGTCCTGGATAAGGTGCATCGCCCGAAACCGTCCCAGGCCTACAAGACGGCGCAGTAAACCGTCTTCCAGACCGGGAGGGCACTCTGGGTTGCCAAGGATCGGATTCATGGGAGAGGGAGATGGGGACAGATGTTTAACCCTGAACGCCGCCTGGGCCACCTGCCATGTGGGGCCCACTGTTGGGTGGATGTTCAGTTGTTTGGGTAGTGCCGTCCCGCACCAGGGGAGGGCCTGAAGGGGAATCGATGTTATGGACTGCTCCAATGACACCCAAGGCTTAGTCTCCCCGTGTCTGCACCAGTCCACGATCCGCGTCAGGTGGGAAGCCATGTAGTACAAGTAGAGGTCTGGAAGGCCCAGGCCACCCGCCAGTTTTGGCCGTCGAAGGACCGACAGGCGTAGTCTGGGGGTCTTGCCTGCCCAAACGAAGGAAGATATCGCTGCTTGAAGGGAGCGGAAATAAGCCAGAGGGATTCGTATCGGGAGGGCCTGGAAGGGATAAAGGAAGCGTGGAAGGATGTTCTGTTTTACTACATTACATCGACCGGTCCAGGAAAACGTGTTTCTGGCCCAGCCCTCTAGATCTGATTTAACCTTCAGTAGCAGGGGTGGAAAGTTTAGACTGTACAGTTGGGAGAGATCGCGGGGGAGTTTTACACCCAAGTATTTGATGGCGATAGGGGCCCAGTGATACGGGAAGTTCTGCTGAATACGGGAGAGCATCCGTGCAAGTACTGTCAGATTGAGGGCTTCCGATTTTTGGGTGTTGATATGGAAGTTAGCAAGATCGCCATATTGGCGTAGGACACATATCAAATTGGGTAGCGTGGTGTCCGGAGAGGAGACAAAAAACAGTAGGTCATCTGTGTAGGCAGCTATCTTATGTTGGAGGGGTCCTACTGTGATGCCCTTGATATCCGTGTGGGCCCGGATGGTCCGCAGCAGCGGTTCAAGCGTCAATGTGAAAATGAGGGGGGAGAGCGGGCATCCCTGTTTGGTACCGTTGTTTATGGTGAGGGGTGCAGATAGGGTACCGTTAACGCTTACGCAGGCCGTGGGGTTCGAGTAAAGAGCTAGGATCCATGCTAGCATGCCCAGCCCGATGTGCTCCAGGGTGAGGCGGAGAAAGGACCAGTCGACACTGTCGAAGGCCTTCTCCGCATCAGTCGACAACAGTAGGTACGGGGAGGTGTTCGACCGGACCGAGTGGATGATGTTAAGAGCCCGGATAGTATTGTCCCTAGCTACCATGGTTGGGACAAAGCCAGCCTGGTCCGGGTGGATCAGGGAGGGGAGAAACGGAAGAAGTCGCGTGGCTAGGACTTTCGCAAAGAGCTTGATATCCACGTTAAGGAGAGAGATGGGGCGATAGCTGGGATCCTTATCTGGTTTAGGGATCACCGTTATGTGAGCCGTGAGAGCATCCCTGGGAAGGGCGGGCAGCTCCCGGATCGCATTCCAGGCCGCAAGCATATGGCCGTGGAGCAAGGTGGGAAACTTTTTATAGTATGCGAGAGTGAACCCGTCAGGACCTGGGGCTTTGCCCGTCTTGGTTTGTTTGAGTGCCGTCTCTAACTCCTCCATGGAAATTGGTTCTTCCAGGGATAAACGGGCCTCGGGGGGTAGGTAGGGCATGGTGGATTCCGTCAGATAGGACCGAATGCGTCGTTGGCGTGAGGTCAGGGCCGCAGCAGATTGCGGGCCTGGGATGTTATAGAGGGTAGCATAATAGTCGCGGAACGCTGTCCTGCTGGGATTTTATGAATCTATAAAGCTATGAAACACTGCCTTTCAATTTGTGGACTTTTTATATTTTCTAGTAAATAATTTTAAATCATTACCCGTTTAGTAATAGAATTGTTGCTCTGCTCATGTTTCACACTATATGTTTTATAGAATATTTGTAATTATTTTTGAATTAATCAGATTTTTATCTTAAATATAGTAATATGAATCTTACTTTGAGTGATGTGTATATATATGATTGTATTAACTATATGATTAGAAATACAGGGACATCTAGTGGCCAGTATTGAATACTGCAGTGTGGAGTGGTTGAATGTTACAAAAATAAGAATAACTAGAGTTACACAGGAGGCAAGGTTATGCACCCCAACCCTTTGAGAAAGTCTAGTGACGAAACGCATCATTGCGGGGCATACGATCGCTTCCTGTCGGATACACAGCGCTACAAAGAGATTGATGAGATTGATTTCACTGCATTGTTTGTAAATTTATTTTTGCTTGTTTTTTTTTTTTTTTGTAAATTCTTTATTTAGAAGAGATTTTTTCCTTTTTACATATAACAAGAAGGGTACAATGGGTGTCAACAATGGCCCGCAAGGGCTGAGAAACTTGCATAGACATAACATTCTTATATAGGTAGGACACACCAAAGGCCCGTCAGGGGCTTGGGATGTTGTTCAGGTGCATAATGCTGATTAGTAGCTACGGAGTACGTCAAGCACCCCGTGGGGGCAGATCATAGATACAACATTAATTGCATATATAATGACCACCTGACATGGCGGGTGGCCGACCCTGTGTCATGGAGACTGCAGGGCCCGACGCATGCACCGGAGGAGGTGGCAATTCAGGCCCTAACCCTCCGACACCAGTTCACTGGGGCCAGTGGCAAACGCCCGGGGTTTCGGGCGAGCAACCCTCTCCGGTCATCCCGGGACAGACGGTAGGGGACCTATAGGTCATCGCTGGCAGGGGGAACCCCCCCCCCCCCTCCCCGGCATGCAACAAGAACCAAATCTCCTCGGTGCAGGACTCGAGGTGGGACCCATCTGAACATCACAATGGGCCCCTCACTCACAACTCGGGGAGTAGAAGCGTCCCTGGGGGTTACCGATCAAAAGAGTAGACCGCAGCGGCGGATAGTCAGGTCGGGCCCGTGGCTCCCTTGGCCGGAAAGAGATGGGGGGGAGTGCGCTGCGGCCTGGAGGTGACTTTAAGGGAACACAGTTCAGCAGTACACAGATACTCCCCAGGGGTGGGATGGGACTCCACCAGTCAGTAGTGGTGATAGGCCTGGGGAGATGCTCCGGGGTCCGTTATGATAATGGCTGTAACAGGCCAGAGACCCGTCTATGGGCTGGGCAGGTTCGGTAGTCTCAGGCATGGGCAGGGGATCGTAGAAGATGGGAGGAGAAGAGGGGTAAAGTCTCACCATGCCTACTGTTCCGCGGCCTCCATGACCGCATTGGGTGTGCGCGCGGGTCGGTCTCGAGAGGGGGAAAGCCACGCCCGTCGGGCCCTGCGGGGGCTTTGGTGTTGCGGCCTGGTAATCCGGGAAGTAGGCCAGCCAGTCGGGGAGGTGTAGGGTCGGTATGCCCAGGAACTCACACAGGGCTGGTACATCCTCCTTCGTGCGAACCTGGAATGTGGATCCATCTTTGCGGACGTGGAGACGTATGGGGTAACCCCAGCGCGGTAGATGGCCCCAGACTGACGGATCGCATCTAGGAGGGGGCGCAGAAGGGCCCGACGCTGGAGCTGGGCCCCATCAAACTCCACGGGTCTTTTCAACCAGGCCTGCCGAAGGATGTCTTCTTTCACTGTGTAATAGTGCAGGCGGCACAGGATATCCCGCGGGCGGGCAGGATCCGCAGATGCAGGGCCAATGGTGTGGTGGACCCTGTCCATGAGGATGGAATCCGGAGCGGCTGCAGGTAAAAGTGAGCCAAAAATGGCATGTACGGTGGACCGGAGATCCGCCGGCATGGTCGCCTCCGGGAGCCCCCGGATCCGGATGTTTTGGCGGCGGTTGCGGTCCTCCAGGTCTTCCATCTGTAACTGCAGGGAAGCGAGGTGAGGTGACGGGTCCGGCTGGGCCTGTTCTAAGCGTTGGACACGGGCCTCGATCGCCGCACAGGACTCCGTAACCGTGGAGACCTCCGCGGACACCGCCTGAACCTCCTGGCGGACTTTATGCAGGTCCCGTTGTAGTGCGGCCTCCACCCTCGTGACCAGGGCCGCAAAGTCCTCTTTCGTGGGGAGATAGCGCAGTAGCGCCCGGAATTCCCGCGGGACATCCGTCGGAGGGTCACGGGGCGGGTATTGATCCGCATCCGTGGAATCGGAGTCGTATAGCCGGGGTGACCGCATGCCCGATGTCATCCCATTCCGGGCCGGGGAGAGGGATCGTGTGGAGCCTCGAGGTGAGGATGGTGGTTCGCCCTCCGCCGCCATATTGGATTGGTCGCGGCTGCGGGTCCCGGTCCTCGTGGAGGAGAAATAACGCTGCAGGTACGGGGTTCCCCTCTGCGAAGGGGGTCCCCCCTCTTTCCTGCGCTTCGACATCGTCAGGTGGGTCAAAAAAGAGTGGTTGAAGTTGTGGTAGGTCGTCTGTAAGGTGGTGGCACCACGGAGCTCTCACGCTATGCAGCCTATTCCGCCATGTGTAGGACACGCCCCCCCAATGATTAGGATTCTAACATCAAGCATCAAGCATAGTGGTCCTTGTGTTCCTTTTATTGAATCCACTCACAGGCTCCTGCAGATTAAATCTTCCCTATACTTGCTAGTGCATACAAACACAGAAGGAGAGGAATACATAAATAAAAGTAGGGCTAGATAGATAAATAATAATGTCAATTAATCTTAGGACACGCCCCCCCAATGATTAGGATTCTAACATCAAGCATCAAGCATAGTGGTCCTTGTGTTCCTTTTATTGAATCCACTCACAGGCTCCTGCAGATTAAATCTTCCCTATACTTGCTAGTGCATACAAACACAGAAGGAGAGGAATACATAAATAAAAGTAGGGCTAGATAGATAAATAATAATGTCAATTAATCAATAACGGTACCACAACAAGGAAATAGATGGGGCTTTTTAGGTGTCATAAAATGCAAAGGAACATGATTCAACATAATAACAACAAATCGCATATAATAAAATGGCATTTACTTTTTATTATTAAAAAAAACTTCATGATCCACATAAAGATAAAAATGAGTTCAATATATCCACTAATTTCAACAATCAAATGACATAGAACCTCCCTGGACCCCGTACACATGATCAATGCGATATGGTTGTTGTTACATCAATTTCCTTATAATAACATCTGATCATTTCATAAATAGTCATGATCATAACAAAATATACTGTAAATCTGTACGGTGTCCAGCCTTCTAGGCGTTTCACTAAAGCTTCATCAGGAAGTTTGGAGGTAACCTATAATGTTCACATGGATATACCAATCAATACATTGATGATTACATCATTGTTGGCTAACCACTTACAAAACAAACAATTACTCCATTTTTACACTACATACACAGACAAATATAATTATTAGAATATTTGTGGTAAGTAGATCTGCACTGCTGAGGAGCCCCCGTGGGGGGGGCGGGCTCGGCAGTGCGGATCATAAAAACAGATGAAGTGTGTCGCAAAGGGACCTTTTAAAATTACAGAGCTGCACAAAGGGCGTTAGCGGCCTCCCAATCAGACCTGTAGCCGACAAGAACTGACAAAAAGACAAATGTTGGAACCAGTTGATCGATCCTACGGAAAAAGGCAAGAGAGGACGAAAAGTCCTAGTTGATGAATCAAGTAAGTCTTTAGCTTGGGGTCAAGAGGTGCTAGAGTAACAACCCAAACAGGCATTGTTCAAACTCATGGGGACAGCTAAATTATCAAATAAGGGAGTGAGAGGGCTAGGTATAGAGGACAGTTGGAAAGGGGATGTACTGGCATGCCAGGCTTTCAGGGTGGCTCAAGTAAGGGGAGAGAGCTGGGATTCATAAGTAGGAGGTAAAGTGTCTATCCAGGGGAGGGAACGCAAATCTAAGGCAGAGAGATCCTGCTCTACGACAGTAGAACCCTTCTTAGGGGCCAAGGTAAACCAATCAAACATACATGACAAGAGGGCAGCCATATTATATAGCTCAAAATCGGAAACTCCAGAACCACCACGTTCCTGAGACCTGTACAATGTCTTGTATTGGATACGGGAAAACCCATGAGATCATATTGTGCGAATGCATATGGATCTCAAAGTGTGGAAGAAAGATTTGGGTAAATTAATAGGGATAGTCTGTGACAAAAATAAGAATTTGGGTAGAATGTCCATCTTAATCATGCATTGTCCAGAACTAAGACATGTTAAGGGATTACCAAGATTTCAGTTCCGAACTTATTTTAGTCAGCAGAGGTCCATAGTTGCACATGCATAGATCCGACAGTTACCTAGGGATAGCTACACCCAAATAAGAAATGGATCGAGATTGCCATTTGAAGGGAAAATTAGCCCGCAGGCCGGAGTGCGTGGAGTGGTCAAGAGAGACATTTAAGGCTTCGGTTTGGAAAAATTGATTTTGAAGTTACTTAAGTCTCCAAACCTATGGAACTCTGAGAACAGGGAAGGCAGTCTTATGTGAGGTTGCTGTGTGTATATATAGGAGTAAATCATTAGCATTTAAAGAGAGCTTATGGTGACCCGAAGCATTCGAAATCCCCGTAATGGAAGGATTTTGCAGGATAGACTGTGCCATATGTTCTATGATGAGAACAAAGGGGAGCGGCAAAAGGGGACATCCCTGCCTAGTTCCATTAGAAATGGTGAGAGGGTTGGACTTTACTCCATTAACCAAAACCTGGGCTGACGAGGCTGTATAAAGATATAAAATCCTAGACAATAAAACAGGGCCCACCCCAATCTGTATCAAAGAGAGACAAATAAACTCCCAATTACCAAGATCAATAACTTTTTCAGCGTCAAAAGGCAACAGGCAAGCATTCAAGCCATTTTTCCGTGCATGAGATATAAGGTGGATAGCCTTAGCCGTGTTTTCTCTAGCCTCTCTACCTTGAACGAAGCCCAGTTGATCATTATGCACAATAAAGGGAAGCTGATGAGTTTAGAATACATTTTAACATCTCCGTTGAGGAGGGAGATCGGCCTATAGCTAGCACAAATAGATGAGTCTTTTCCAGGTTTGGGAATGACAGTGATAGTTGCTTCCATCATCTCAGGGGGTAAGGGATGAGATTAATCTACAAAATTAAAGCTAAAGTGGAGTCAGTTCTGAAAAAAAAAATCTTGTGTAAACGAGAGGTAAATCTGTCAGGGCCTGGACATTTACCAGTTTTCAAAGTCTTACTGCCGTGGGAAATTTCAGCCTCCGTAAAGCATACGTCAAGAGATTCAGAAACGGCCACCGGTCGAGTAGGGAGAGCCGTGTCAGCAATGTATTGTTGCAATAAAATTGTATTAGTAGAAGTTAAGGTCGAAGGAGAAACCGGCTTCAAATTGTACAAAGAGTCATAGTAGGAACGAAATGCCTCAGCTATCTCTGTATCAGAATGGAGTTTAAGGTCAGGTGAAGCGGAAATAGGGTGAACAGGAGAACGTGTCGCTCTGGGGTGCAGCATATACGGGTCAAGTGCCTCTTACATTTGTTAGCAGACTCATAAAACTAGCAGCGATAGAATTATGATCTAAGAGGCCAAGCCACTCACGCATGGTATGGGATAGGTCAACTAAAGTGTTAGGCAATAGGTGCTGTTTATGTGCCGCCTCCAAAAGTGCTATTTTGTTTAGTAAAGAAGCAATTTGGGAGGATCTTTCCCGCTTGAGGCGCAAGCCATGCTAAAGGAAAATGCTCCGAAGAACACATTTCAGTGCCAGCCATTGGATGAGGGGGTTAATGTTATCACGTTGATGGACATGAACAAAATCAGCAATGGGCTGAGTAATGGCAGGTTTGCAGACAGGATCTAGAAGGAGGGCATTATTCAGCCTCCAAATAAATGCCCTTCGAGATCAGGACATGCCTCCAAGTGTAGGGTAACTGGCGCATGATCGGACCACAAACACAGTCCTGTGTCCGCAGAGGGGGCCCGAGTCCAGAAGGTAGCATAAAATGACAAGGTGATCAAGGAAGCTAAGAGAGCCATGCAAAAAAGTGTAATAAGTGAAGTCTCTAGTGTCAGGATGCAAGAGTCGCCAGATGTCAATTAAGTGGAGATGAGTGAGGAGACTGTCTAACAGCCGAGGAGAGAGCAGCATGAGCAATTGTCGACTTAACGGTGGAGCAATTAAGACATGGTACACGTGAGAGGTTAAGATCACCGCCCAGTATTAAATTGTGATGTCCAAAGGATTCCAGCTCAGAGATGAGGTGAGAAAGAAACTGCACCTGCAAATGGTTAGAAAAATACACATTAGCGAAAGTATATAAGATGTCATGCAGCTTAATTTTAAGAAACATTTCCCTGAAGGATCTATCTGTTTCTGTAGAACCTCAGGCTGACAGGACCAATGGAAAGTGATAGAAACCCCCTTGGACTTAGCAGGATTTGGCAGTGAATACAGGAACGGAAATACCGTATTTTTCGCTCCATAAGACGCACTTTTTTCCCCCTAAAAGGAGGGGGAAAAAGTGCCTGCGTTTTATGGAGCGAATCCCGACGCCCGAGACATGCAGTTTCGGGCGCCGGGCGAGTAGTAGGAGCCACTGCTCGTTTAATACGAGTGATCTAATGAGATCACTCTTATTAAAACCGAGCAGCGGTGACGATCGAGATAACCATAGAGCAGACGAAGAATAGACGTTCTTCGCCTGCTCTGTGTCATCACTGAGACCGTGGCGCTGTAATCACAGCGCCACCTGTCTCAGCGGTCACTAACTGCAGCTTCTGTCACAGCTTCTGTCATAGAAGCTGTCACAGAAGCTACAGTCTCGAGTGCTCCATAAGGCGCGCCGGACCTCCCTGCGTCCTATGGTCCGGTGCGTCTTATGGACCGCAAAATACGGTACTTATTATGAATCTGTGGAAAATGACCCAATTTAATGTGTTTCCTTTTAGAAAGAGGATGTCAGTTCTCTGTTTGTGAAAATGGTAAAGAATCTGATTCCTTTTTGAGGAACATTATAACCTCTGACATTCAGCGAGTATATTGTTGACACAGCAAAACTAGCCATTATAGAGTGTCCCAACAAGAGTGGTAAACAAGTACAACCTCCCCGGTAGAGACCAAAAGGGAGAAAGGTAAAGAACAGAAAGAAAGGAAATAGGATAAAAGACAAAGACAACATGAGGGAATAGAATAGCTACAAAGACAAGACAGAGAACAAACACCACCTAGTGGCAGAAAACATAATGACAAGTCTGGGCTGGGTTTGTGACCCAATTAGGAGGCACGACGGGATATGACGTCATCACGTCTTGGGCTGAAATAGACGCCCAGAGGGGCCACCGCTGATTCAATTGTCCGGCAAGCCTTGCTCGGATAGACAGTGATGGCCTCTCATGGAATGAATCATTAAACACACATGCAGGGTCCTAACATGAGTGTACAAGACACAGGTATGTCATCCATTTTATTTTACTAAACCTTGAGAATGATATTCATGTAAAATCGGCATCTTCACTGCTGGCCTTGGTAACTGGTACACAGTCAATAACTCTATGGTGGTTGGCTAAACTTGGCTTAGGATATTAACTCTTTCAGGTCATCTTTCTGACTACGGGTCTCTTCCTTACTTACACTCAGGAGGAAATCGGGTTTGATGTACGTGATAAAAACACATAGTTCAACACAAAATATACCCCAGTGGTTGACGGAAACCGGGATACGACAAAGACTTAAACTACTAAATGCAAATAAAGCAGTGGGTCCAGATAACCTGCACCCCAAGGTACTTAAGGAACTAAGTGAGGTTATAACAAGACCATTATTCCTCATTTTCAAAGACTCAATAATGACTGGTAGAGTCCCAAGTGATTGGCGGAAGGCCACGGTAGTTCCAATATTCAAAAAGGGGGCAAGATGCCAACCTGGGAACTATAGGCCGGTCAGTCTAACATCAGTGGTTTGTAAACTGCTAGAGGGCATAATTAAGGACTATTTGGTAGAATTTGTTCAGGATAATGGGATAGTTAATGACAATCAGCATGGGTTCAGGAAAGATCGTTCCTGCCTGACTAACTTGTTAACCTTTTATGAGGGGGTAAGTAGAGATATGGATGGAGGGAGGCCGGTAGATGTGGTATATCTGGATTTCTCAAAGGCATTTGATACGGTACCACATATACGATTACTACACAAGCTGAGATCTATGGGCATAGATGAAGTGGTGTGTACGTGGATAGAGAGCTGGCTATGGGAACGGGTCCAGAGAGTATCTATAAATGGCACCTAGTGTAATAAGCGGTGTGCCATAGGGCTCTGTGCTGGGACCCATATTGTTTAACCTGTTTATTGATGATATCAGGGAGGGTGTGAATAGCCATATTTCAGTGTTGCAGACGATACAAAAATAGTGAGGGCATTAGAAACGGACCTAGACAGTATAGCATTACAGGAGGACCCGGATAAAATAGGGGAGTGGGCGAATATATGGCAGATGAGATTTAATGTCGATAAATGCAAAGTAATGCACTTTGGAAATAAAAACAAGCAAATGGGTTATGCAATTATGGGTATGCAACTAGGGAAGTCAGAAATAGAAAAAGACTTGGGGGTCATTGTAGACCACAAACTAAAGGGTAGTTTGCAGTGCAGTGCCACTGCTGTAAACAAAGCAAGTAGGGTCTTGTCCTGTATTAAGGAGGGGATGTACTACAGAGACAAGTCTATAATTGTGCCACTTTATAGAGCATTGGTTCGGCCTCATCTGGAGTACGCGGTCCAGTTTTGGTCACCAGTATTAAGAAAAGATGTCCTTGATCTGGAGAGGGTCCAGCGGAGGGCAACTAAACTAATTAGGGGAATGGAGGACCAGAGCTATGAGACAAGGCTCAAAAAATGTAAACATGTTCACGTTGGAAGTAAGGAGATTAAGGGGGGATATGATTTTCATGTACAAGATGTTCAATGGCGACAGCAACATTGGCAACAAACTCTTTAAGATTAACTCCGTTACAAAAACTAGAGACCACCACCTAAAATTGGTGGAAAACAAATTCCAGCACAAGGGGCGAAGGGGGTTCTTCACGGTAAGAGCGGTTAGGGTCTGGAACTCCCTGCCATCGGCAGTGATTTCAGCCAGGAGTGTGGAATTGTTCAAGAAACTCTTGGATGATGATCCTGAGTCACCGTAATATACAGGGGTACAAGTACTCCTAAGAAAGAGATGATGCACATACCTATATGGGTTGGACTTGATGGACTTATGTCTTTATTCAACCCCAAATACTATGTAACTATGTAACAAAGGCCAGGACATGGCAGCATAAAAGCCACAGATTGCGAACAAACAGGAGGGTAAATCAAGCAGGCGCTGCTGTACAGGAGGAAGAAATGGAACCCTTCTTGCGTCCGATTTCCATGAATAACGAGATGAAAAGCCTCGAACAATTGGACGGAGAGGCCAGTCAGGATGCGACACCTGAGGCAATTTAAACTTGCTGAGGAAAGCAGGAGGATCTCCAAGATTATGGAAGATGGAGGATTTGCCCTCATGGTGAGCAGTTAGCTAGAACGGTAACTGCGCGCAGAACTTCCAAGACCAGTTTAAGTGCCTCCTGAAGAGAGAGCGTATGCCTGGAAAGGTGAGGCAGCACAGGAAGTCCAATCTCGTTGAATAAAATCTGATCCTGTGATTTCGTCGCTTGCATGATTTCCTCTAAAGTAGGGAATGTGACCGATAAATCTCTGGGAAAAGCTTGATCAGGGCGATTTTAGATCCAAAGTGCGATGAATGCGGTCAATCTCAATGTGGGAGACGGATTGTTGCAAGTATAGAATCCCTCTGTGAACCTCCTGGCGCCGTTTTAGATGTGTTTTTTGCAACTACTAGTGAAAATCTTACCTAGTTATGTTTGTGATACTAAACAATTTATTCAATGATTGGAGGGTCGTGAGTTGAAGACTGGGTGGAAGTGGATGACATGTGATGCCACCTTTCTATAGTCTAGTATCCCTCATACTCTGGGTATTGAGGCTCTGATGCATAATTTAAATCAATACTCTTATTATGAGGATTAAAAATGCTTCATTAGGGAAGCAATTTATTTCTTATTGGCCCATATTTTTTTATGTTTGATGGTCAATATTATCTGCAAAGATGCGGAGCATCTATGGGTGTGAAATTTGCACCCACCTACTCCAACCTTTTATATGGTGTCAGAATGTTTACAATGACACTCTAATACCGTTTAAAATAAACAGTATTTCATTTATGAAATCAGGCAGGGATCTGGAATTAAAGGAGAACTATGGGGTCATGGCTTTTCCCCATAGTTCTCCTATGGGTCACGGGAGAACACAAACTAGCATTCTCCCGTGACCCAAAGCTCAGTATATTGCGAGCTACAGCTCGCGGTATACTGAGACGCCGCAGCCGAGACGGATCCAGACATTGCTGTTGAGATCCACCCAGCTGCGGGATTTACAGCTGGCTCTGCCTATCCAGAGGCAGAGCCAGCTGTGCCCTCCCCCGTCCGTTCCGCCAGTCAGCGCTGGAGGATCGGGAGGGGGGGAATCCCTGCAGGGAGCTGTGAGTGACAGTCACAGCTCTCTGCAGGGATAGATTCCCTACTAATCTTCACAAATCAACTAATAACTAAAGTTCTTTATTTGCGCAAATGTGAAGACTAAAGAAAAACAAAAATGTGCAAAAAGACATATATTTATTACCTAAAATCAGTGAAAAATAATAATCAAAATATAACTGGTGACAATAAAAAGAATATGGATCAAAATTGCAATAATATTGATCAGCAAAGATAATAATAAAAATAAAAACACAACATATAAATAAAAAATATATATATATTTTTTTTTACATACATACATGTGTGTGTGTGTGTGTGTGTGTGTGTGTGTGTGTGTGTGTGTCAATTGCTTACAGATAAATAAAAATCTATAATTTACCAAAAATGTTAAATTCTTTTGTCTTAGAGATATCAGCATTGTCTCAGTGTAGGGACAAGAGATGTTCAGATACTATTTGGTTCAGTTCCCCCTGGCAGCCCGTCCATTAGCTTCAGATCTCTCCTTTCTGTGTCTGTGTCCGTCCTGTATATACTTTCTTTTTTCAGTCTCCTGTCCTTAACTGTCTCCTAACTTTTATCACCCAAAAATGTGGGAGGAGAAAGCTTATCTTAACCTAATCATGACATCACACACTCAGATCACCTTACTTCAATTTACTCAAATTATCTGAAGGCAATGTTGGATTAAGTCCATAAAATTAAGAAATAACCAGATATCTTGATAGAACTTGTCAGACTTGGTGTCTCTTTAAGAGATGTATAGCTTGAGAAAGTCTGAACAAGAAAAACTGTTATTTTCTACATACATTGAGAATGAAGTCATCTACTTTCAAAGTATTTGTATTCAGTTTTTTCTTTTTGTAAAGATACAGAGTATACATAACTCAGTTACAAGGACATACATAACATAAGAAAAAAAAATGGAAAAAGAAGGCTCAGAGGATGTTGCCCCCCCTTCCAGTTAAAATCAAATCAGGTTTTTTTTAAAAAGTGCAGGAATCCCATACGGGAACAGGTTTGAGGTTGTAGAGGAAGGAGAAATGCCTCCGGGCCGCTCCTCCCCTCCCCCCAAGCTGGAGACCCCCCCAGGACTGCCACCGGGAGCCGAAAAGGTATCGGATACTTCGCCCCTACACGACTACTGGGAGACGGAAGGGGCCAGGGGAGTAATTGCTTGTGCATCTCTAGACAGGAGAGCTGCATAGCGGTCTGAGTGCTGGAAATAGATCCAGGCCCCCCAGGTGGACAAAAATGCGTTTCCTGAACAAACGCTATTTGGGATTTAGCCTTCTTCAAGTCTGCCAGCAGTCTGGCACGTTTTTCGGGGATATTCAACCCCTTTGCATTCAGGGACGTAAAAACTGTGGCCGCCATGACAGCACGGCGAGCAGGCCTTGTGGAAAGAGAGGGAGAGGTGCGTGAAAATCCAGAGAAGGTGAAGCAAGAGAGAAGGAGAACGCACTAAGGCAAAGGTGGAGCGAGGAGATAGGACAGAAGTAGGCAGGAGAAGACTAGCAGGTGTGGTAGCAATTCACCAATGGGTGATCGCAACCTGACCGGACTACCGGTACAGGTAGGTCAACAAATGTATCCAGCCGTTGCACAATGCACGGGGTATCCCTATGTGGGGGTAAGTCTGAAAACAGCGAGGATGCAAAGGTTTACAAACCAAACAACAGTGCAAACAAAACAATATCGATAGGAAAGGAGATGCATGACTCCCCTCCCATTGTGGTGTGGCACGGTCCACGGCACCGCACTTGGCTATTGCGACACATGGCAATCAAGCTAGCAATTGGAATAGCAGCTTAGACACATCGGAGGCCCGAACCAAAGCCAAGGCCTCCCTTCTGCTCGAGCCGCTCTGCAATGTGCCCGTGACCCGTGCCCTCCACATAATACAATATCATACCCCCCCCCTCGAGGTGTCCCATCAGTACAACACGGACCCCTCAGGCTAACAGCAATACACATGTAGGAATATTTTAAATCGTATCGGCCCGACCCCTCAAAAAACAACCCATTAACTCAGATATTCGTAAAAGTGTGCAAAACAATAACATGAGAATGCAGGTGTTAGGCATAACTTGTAGGCCCGTTACCTCACCGTGAGCATCCCTCGCAACGTGCAGCAGGGGCAAGCAATATACCTAAGAGTGCGGGAGGCTCAGGCAAGGCACATCATGGCAGTTCAGTGCGGGCTAAAACATCTCACCGACTGAGAGCCGACCTCAAGGTTCATGGCCAGTTGGGGCAGGCACGGAGGACAAACGCAGGGAGTAGCGACGCTTGTTCCTGGAAGGGCGAGCTGCTTGTTGACTGCGGGGAGCAGTGTCCACGGTTCCTGTAGGAAAGTCTAGCCAGTCCGGGAGGGCAATCGGAGCGATATCCAGCCAATTAAACAGGTCAGGTACTTGAGATGGTGAATGAAGGGCAAAGGTACGTTCCCGGTGTTGTATGAGAACATGGAAAGGGTGCCCCCATCTATACGTAGCGCCTGCTGTGCGGTGCCCGTCCAGGAGTGGCTTCAGCATCCTGTGCATCCTCAGGGTGTGACGGGAAAGGTCTGGCATCACCTTGATGGTAGCACCGTTAAAGTCCAGGGGTCCTTTAGTCCAAGCCTTCCTCATAATCTCCTCCTTGACGGCAAAGAAGTGGACTCTGCAAAGCACGTCCCTGGGCACATCTGAGGCCGGTGGTCTAAACGATTGGACTCTGTGTACACGGTACAGCTCCATATACTCGCCCGGTGGTTTGTCAAGGTACAAATTCAATATGGCCGATACAGTGGAGCGCAGTTCAGGGCCTGCAGTCGCCTCAGGAATGCGCTTCAGCCTGACATTGTTGCACCGATTTCTATTCTCAGCCTCATCCTGTAGTAGGAACAAGGACGTCAGGCTTTGCTGGGAGGCTAGGTGGGCATTTTCTAAAACGGTCATCCGAGCCCCCAGGTCAGAGGTGGAGGCCTCCACAGAGGTGACTCTGCCATCTAAAGAAATAACTTGCTGTTTAATCTCGTGCACCTCTGTCTTCAAAGCTTGCACTATCTTGGTCGCCATGTCCTCCAAATCTGATTTTGTGGTGAGCTGGGGGAGAATGGACTGCCACGTGCTGTCCTCATCTGCACAGCCTGACACAGTAATGGCCGACAGTCCCGATCTCATAGGGGAGTCTGCCTGCGGCTTCCTAGGGGTCTGGATCGGAGATAGCTCTCTATCCGCACGCCGGGTGTCAAGGGCTGATGCGGCCTGCTGTGTCCGCTGAGCGGTGTCAGGGGCTGGGGTGGCCTGTTTATGCAGCGTGTTACTCACAACAGTGAGGCGGCCGGGGGCCATCTTGGCCGGGAGATCCTGCGGGCCCGTTTGCTGGCTGTGGCCGAAGTATCGCCGGATACCGCCGGAGGAGGACGGAGGTGATGAGCTCCGGGGTCGGTGAGTCTGTGACATGCGGGGAGAGGGTAAGTATAGTCAGCTGAAACGGGTATAGTCCGTATGGGAGAGGAAACCGCGCAGAGCTCCGGGAAAGCTCGTCCTCACTCAGCCATGTTCAGGCCACGCCCCCCAAAATCAAATCAGGTTTGATAAAAAACAAAACAGTTACAGATATAAATATGCCAATAAACAATTTACACTCACATAAGACATCCATGGGTCCTACACATCCCTAAAATGCTTGTGTCTGTCCGTCTGTCCTGTAATATACTTGTCAGCTTTTCATGAGTCATTATCCAAGACATTTTACTCTTGAAATAGGTGAAGGAAACCGTGCCTGTCTTCCAGGCCTTGGCAGCCTCGAAAACATTGAGGGTATGCATCTGGAAAAATGGTCGCCAGCCTGGAAGGGACAATATATAAAGGCAAGAAAACTTTAAGGTTTTCCTCAATCAAATAAATATTAAGTAGACCCCGGGAAATTCTCGAGCAACAACGATGCCATGATTCTAAGGGAAGAATTAGTGACAAATCTCGTTCCCAAGCTAGCATGTAGGGTGATCTAAAGGAAGTGCGTAGATTAGAGAAATTCCACCCTGCCGGTCAGTGAAGTCCTAACACCATCTCTTGTAAGGGGTAAGTGCCAAGGAGGTTTCCCGCTCCGAGCCAAGAGACGACAAAAAGTGTCGAATGTGACCGAAGCGGAACAGCTCCGTCGAGGGCAAGCGCAACCTGTCTTCACAATACAATAGCGTCAGGGGTTTACCATCCTTAAAATAGTGTCCTATAGGGGCGTATCCAGCGGCTGACTGTGATGGCCGTGTTCTGAGGAATCTCTGACCACCGCTGCCCTTACAGCGACGAAAAGACAGCTACAACAGCTTCCATTTCCCACCTGGACCCACATGTGAGTGCCACATTCCACACTGCTGTCATCACTATGACTAAGAGGGGCAAAGGAGGTCATAAACCTCAGAAATTAACTGATTTCTTTCCAGCCACAGCAACTGAAAGCAGACGAGATGGCGCCGGCTCCATGTGCGTGTCTCCGTCCTGATCCCGTTTACCTCTGTCAGTGACAGACACGACTCCTTTCTCCCTCCGAGCTTCATCCTCATCTGGGTGAGTCATCCCCTCCTGATTCTCCTACAACGCGCAGCCCTGCCAAGGCTAAAAGATCTAAAAGCACTGCTGCTGATAACACTGACACAGGGCCTGAGGTCTCCCCTTCACAGCCTTCACTGCCTGCTCTGGAGACATATCCCTCTGGTTCTCATCCTCCCTCATCTGCTGACATGAAGGATATGCTCCTTTCCCTCAGATCTTCTCTGCAGCAGGATATGTCTCGCATGTTTGAAAAATTAACCCTCTCCATGCAGCATGTCACCACCAGAGTGCCATGCAGAACAAAGAATAGGAGAGCTCTCACAAGGCCATAATGCCCTAGTCAATCATTATGATACTGTCTCTAACAACATACAATGGCTTAAATTGAAATGTGCAGACCTGGAAGACTGCTCACGTCGTAACAACGTGAAGTTCCAGGGCATTCCTGAATCTGTCCTGCCGCACCAAATTCCATCTTGCCTCATTCAATTTCTCAAAAAGTTGCTCCCTGGGGCGAACGATTCTGACCATCTTGGACAGGGCTCACAGGATTGCCAGACCAAAATTTCTTCCGGATTCGGTCCCCAGGGAATCGCAACAGACTCTGCCTTTTTCCAGATCCCATCGATCCCTCCTTGCTTAGCTCCAGCCTCCTAGCTGCCTTCTCCCTGGAGCAAGAGTCGCTCTTCATATACAGTATATAATTGGATCCACTCCGACTACCACCACCTCATTTCCTAATGAATAATGTCATTCAAAATGACATCCATTAATGCGAAGGCCCTGAACAGCCCTCAAAAGAAATACAAGCTTCTCCACAAGTCCAACAACCTCCACAGTGACATACTTCTAGTTAAAGAAATGCATTTTGCCAAATGGAAGGTCCCTAATTTTTGTTTCAAGAATTTTCCTCACATCTTAATGGCTAATTCGGAAAAGAAGAAATCAGGGGTGCTTATTTCGATCAAATCTACTGTGACTTGTAACCTGATAGACTGCATAGAAGTTTCTGATGGTAGATATATCATATTGATCTGTGAACTTAATGCTTCTCTTTTCACCATTGTCAATGTTTATGCCCCAAATATAGGACAGGTCAAGTTTTTCAAAAAAATCACTGCCCTTCTCCGTAACCACCGTCGTGGTGCCCTCATTGTGGGTGGAGATTTTAATGTGGTTCCTGACACTACTTTAGACACCTCTATGACACATAGATCTCACCATGTTTCCATTGGATCACAGCTTCTCAAGGTTGGCCTGTTCGATATTTGGCGCTGCCTACATAGTACTGAAAGAGACTATTCCTACTATTTACATGTCCACAACACGTATTCTCGTATTGATTTTTTCCTCACTGATCTTACCTCCTTACAAATGATTAAATCTGCAAAATTGGGGTCATATCGTGGTCCGATCACGTCCCTGTCTCCGTTGAAATTCTAGACCATACTAACACTACCTCACGGCCCTTATGGCGTTTAAATACATATTTACTAGCTAACCCTGACTTTTCTATCCAGGTCTCGGAAGCCCAGAAACTTTTCTTTGAAATTAACAATAACGGAGAAGTGGATAGCTACACCTTATGGAATACCCATAAGGCATATATCAGAGGCGTTCTTATTAAGCTAAGCTCCATTGCTAAGCGCTCCCGCAAGGCACAAATTGCACAACTTTTGGCTTCTATTAAGCGTAATGAGCAACTACATAATCAGTCCCCCTCTTCTTCTGTCGCTTCTCAGTTACGTGAGGACAGAATGAAATTGCGTATTGTTTTAATGGACAACTATGACAGATTTCTTGTGAAGAAAAAAGATGTAAAGCTACTTCATATGCTATGTCTAACAAAGCTACCTCTTATCTAGCTGGACCAATTAAAAATTGCCCTCGCAAATCGACTAGCCTCCTCACAAGAACTATCCACAGGTAACAAAGAATATAGCTCATATAAAATAGTTAATATTTTTCAATTGTGGGGTGGCGATCCTACCACCCCACAACCGAATGAGGAGTCATTCTATTCCTTTTTGAATCCTCTTAACTCACCTTCCTTAATCACACAACACTTATCCACACTCTTTTTCCCTTTCACGAGGAAATTCGATCTGTCATTCACTCTCTAACGCTACATAAATCCACTGGAGCTGATGGTTTCCCAAGTGAGTACTATAAACAGTTTCCAGATAACCTACTCCTCTATCTCACTGATGTATTTAATAAATCTATGGAACTAGGTTCCTTCCCTGCTGAAATGCTGCGTAGTGTAATTGTTACTATACCGAAAACCTAATAAGGACTCATCTCTTCTGAGTAATCATAGACCCATATCTTTGTTAAATTCTGATATTAAAATCTTTGCTAAAGCCCTTTCCAACAGGCTCCTTCATATACTCCCACTCCTGATACATCCTGACCAGGTAGGCTTTGTACATGGAAGACAGGCTCCTGACGAGACAAGACACGCTCCTGACGAGACAAGACACTTCCTTAATATCATAAGGCACATTGAAATTGGGGAAAAAACCCTCTCTCCTCTTGTCCCTCGATGCCGAAAAGGCATTTGACAGGGTGCACAGGGGATATTTATCTGCAGTACTTAAAAAGTTTGGTTTTTCTGGCCCCATTCTCTCAGCGATTTTATCCCTATACTCCCACCCTAGCGCTTCAGTGTATGTCTCCGGATGCATGTCCCCCCCCCCCATTCCCTCTTACCAATGGCACAAGACAAGGTTGTCCCTTATCCCCCCTCTTATTTTTGTCCTGATTATGGAACCACTGGCTCGCCTTATTAGGTCTGATTCCCACATCTAAGGAGTTACTATTGGCCAAACATCTCACAAAATCGGTCTATTTGCGGATGATGTTATCCTGGCACTCACGAATCCGAAAATTTCTCTCCCTGCAGTACAACGCCTTCTTAATATTTTTAGCTCTGTGTCATACTATAAGCTTAACACCACAAAATCCCAAATTCTCGCTTTGCATATACCCCCGCCTGTTAAGACCTACTTACAACACCATTATCTTTTCTCTTGGGAGCCCGCAGCAATAACTTATCTGGGTATTTCTCTTCCCAACTCCTCTATCGCTAGTTACAAACTCAATTATACCCCATTGCTGCAATGTGTCCCTGGAGAATTTAAAACCTTAGCCAAAACGCATCTTTGGGTATATGGTAGGGTTGCGGCCTTCAAAATGATAGTCCTCTCTAAACTGTTATATTTAATACGAACAGTCCCTCTACTTCCACCTTCCTCTTTTTTTTTTAACTCTCTACAAAAACAAGTTCTCCAGTCTGTCTGGCAAAGGAAGAAACTAAGATGTGCTGCTCACATTCTTTATAAACATAGCAAAGCTGGCGGGTTGGGACTACCCAACCTACAACATTATCATAGAGCATTGATTCTCGACCAACTCCACTACTGGTGTCGTCCCTATCCAGACAAACTGTGGCCTCACATGGAACTAACATTCCTCAATTGTACAACCCCTCCTGATTTACTTTTAGCCTCCCGTTTGACCTCATCACACACTACTTCTGCATACCCCTCAATTAGGGCCACGCTAACTACTTGGAACTCCCTGAAACCCCACCTTCCCTCTTCCATTTCTACTACCGATATCCCAACACCATTAACGACCCTTACTCACCTTATTCCGTTCCTTGACTTACGAAATTGGACAAATTTGGGTATCCACTACTTACGCGATCTCTACTCAGATGATTCACTATTGTCCTTTCACCAGTTAGACACCTTATATGATCTACCAGCCAATGAATATTATCGATATTCTCAAATTCGTCATCTTTTCTCTCACATGTCTGTTCCTGATCGCCTAGGTGTGGATTCTCAAATACATCGTCATCTCTTTTCCACTACCCCCTCACGCAAAGGTATCTCGCTGTTCTACTCTTATATAGATAATAAACTACTGTTTGTTAATACATCTCATATAGATAAATGGGAATGCTAACCCGTAAATGGCAAAACCCCTCTCCCCCAACCTCTGAGGTTATCTCTTCTGTGAACCTGCAATGCTCTTATGAACAAACCTTTGCCTTAAGTACCCATAAATATACCTCTTCGGAATTGCTGGGATAAATGGTTAACTAAACCTCACTGTTTGTTGTGATTCACTCAGTTCTGTTTGCATATTGTACCTGACGTTCACCCTTTCCCCTTCTCATCCTTCATCCCTTAACACCCCCCATCCTTCCCTGCCTTTTCCATCCTCCCTGAGGTGCTCACATTACCTGATTAGATTACAGTCCTTACTGTGTACACTGATCCCTGTACCTCTAGTGATTGCACTGTATCTTGTTTGACTGATGTTATACTTGTAATGATATCCACTGACGATACCTCTCTGTGCCTTATTTGATTGAGTACCTGTTATGTCTAAATACTCAATAAAAATTATTGAAAGAAAAAATAGTGTCCTATATGGTAAAGGCTTGTATCAAGCCACCATTTGAAACCCTGCGAATGCAGTCCAGGAGAAAAATGGGGATTACCAAAAAGGGGAGCTAGTTTCATGAGGGGAAGGTAAAGCATAACTCCTTCGCAACCTGTCCCACAAAGCCAAGGAGTGTGATAAGGTCGGGGCTACCACCACAGGCCTAAGTTTGGTGGCCATCCATGTCAGCGAATCCACTGACACTCCAAAGGCCGAGTGCGATTCCATCACTTCCCAGTCGGGAACCTCCCGGCAGGAGTAGACAGAGGAAAGCTGAGTAAGACGTGCTGCCTGGTAGTATAGCCAAAAATTGGGAACCCCCAGGCCACCTGACCGTTTAGAGCGAAATAACACAGATTTGACAAACCCAGGCCTCTTTCCCCCCCAAATGTACCTGACTATTGCAGATTGAAACCTCATTAAGTCCACCCTTTGAACCGTGATAGGCAGGGCGCAAAAAAAAAGGAGAGCAGTCTTGGGAGGATAGTCATTTTGACTGTATTTATCCTACCCAACCAAGACAAATTATAAGAGGACCATTTTTCGGAAATCATTCAGCTATTGTCAGAAGAGAGGAGGATAATTAGACTTGTATAAGTTAGAAAAGTTTGATGTTAAATTGATCCCCAGATAAGGTAAAGATTCTGTGTTCCAGGTGAAGAAAAACTGAGAATCCAAACCCGACCAGGTCAGTGAATCGAACGCTTTCTGAAGGTCCACAGAGAGTAGCATCCCAGAGCCTCCATCCCACCCAGAGCGTAACAAGGAAACAATATCCAGGAATCTACGGATCTGATCTGGTCCCTGTCGCCCCACTATAAAGCCTACTTGATCCCGATGTACATACGAAGAAATGAATCGATTTATACGATTAGCCAAAATCTTAGTCAATAATTTTAGGTCATTATTAATCAATGATATTGGCCTGTAATTACCTACCTCACCGGGGTCTTTATTAGGTTTGGGCAAAACACTGATGAATGCCTTATTCAACTCAGAGTTCAGAACAGTTTCCATACGAAGTTCACTGAAGAAGCTTCTTAAATGAGGAGCCAAAACTTCAGACATTTTTTTGTAATAGGGTAGGAAACCATCTGGACCCGGAGCGGAAGTAGATTTCACATGTTTGATAGCAGGTACAATTTCAGCCAGTGTAATAGCCTCCTCCACAATTTGTCGATGTTCGTCAGCTAAAAACGGAGTGGGGTAGTCTGCAAAAAAATCACGAGTCAGTTTTACAGAAGGAGGGGGTGGGTGTTTTTAAAGAGCGGTGAAAAAGGTATGGAATTCCTGAAGTACCCTCTATATGTTACAGGTATAGGCATCCTTGAAACATCTGAATTTAGGCATAGTTCTGTGACGAATTTTAGGGGATAATTTGGAAGCTAATAAAGAGCCAATTCGATCTCTGAGTATAAAATTTATTTTCCGTCCACTGAAGGCTCTTCTCTGCCCTGGTGGTAAAAATCAAATTCTACATCTAAGACGTTCTATAGTTCTTAAAGTGGAGGGGCCCTGAGTCCGCTTATGAAGACTAACCATGCATGTGCTGTAATTCAGCTCCAAGATACATTTGTTGCGCAATTTCTTGGATCTGGTAGCCATCTCAATAAGACGACCACGAATGGTCGCCTTATGTGCAGTCCAGGTCATAAATAAAATGGTCGCCTTATGTGCAATCCAGGTCATAAATAGGGACATGGAAAGCATCGCATTTAGAGCAAAATATGTGGTGGTCCCTCCAGGCATACACCATGTAGTGAGCTCTCAACAGGTGTGCTAAGCGAGTACCAGTTTTAGGCGGAGGCCTAAGCGTCGATCTACGTGGGTTGGAACGGTCCATTACTGAATCTAAGGCTACGTTGGAGTCCCCCCACAGATTACAGTGCCATCCAAATGCGGTGAGAGATACTGGAACATATTAGAAATAAATGCCATTTGGGCTTTATTGGGAGCATAATAAGCTGTAAGGGAGTACATTTGGTCTTCCAGGTAACCCTTTAACAGGAGGAAACGGCCCTCGGGATCCCTGACAATGTATAGAGGCCGAAAGAGACATGTCCAGCGCAGCATATGGCCACCCCTCTAGTTTTGTCTGGAGCATTCGCTAAAAAAAATGTCATGTAAAGGTAATGTTTATGTAAAAAGGACGGGTTATAGGTCGAGGGAAAATGGGTCTCCTGTAAGAAGAGAACGTCAATGCAATTCGAGTGATAAGACTGGAAAGCAAGACGACGCTTCACAGGAGAGTTGAAACCCTGCACATTATGAGATGCGAATAAAAATGGTTTGCATGAACTCACAGTAGCCATGGGAAACAGAGTAGGCGGGGTTCATTTCCCAGCTCTAACAGACAGGTTGCGCTTAGCCCCCCAGAGGCTACATCTGCCCACACCGGGAGTAGGAATCCAGGAAGCCCAGACCAGGACAGAGGAAGGGGTCCATCCCCAATGCCTGAAGAAAAAGGGGGGAAGAAAGAGAAAAGGGACAACCAAGCAAATAAAAACATAAAACATACAATAACTCTAAAGGTCGGCAGAGTTAAGCCCAATACCACCCAACAATTGTTGATATATAGTTTGATGTAGACGGTTGGGTAAACCCCGGAGACTAGGTCAAGCTAGGGCACACAACCAAAATCAGCGGGCACCCCCACCCCCCTCACATAAGAGAATACAGTGACTAGAACATGGGGCACGACACTGCCAGTAATAAGAGCTTAAGTATTTGCAGGATCAAACACGAAAGGAAAAAAGAACAAAAACAACCACAAAGAATTTCCTGTCCTTCCAGCTCGTGGGACGACACCGAGAGGTCAGGCCTGAGTAGCACCAAAACCGGAAAATGTGCTATCCAAGCCGAGAGTCACCAGGAAACCAAAAAGATGAGGCAATTAAACCACCTGTCCTGATGCCAATCTTCATGGTGGATGGGCTGAAGAGGAAGGTCGTCACTGAGAAGGCATCCAGATGGGTAAAAGAGGGTGTGGTACAGCATCCCCCAAAGGCTGGTGAGGAACGGACGGCAGGGAAGGCTCCTTAGAGATGATCCCCAGTTGTAGGAACAATTCTCCCGTAACAAAATCCGTGAAGGAATGGGTCTTATTGCGATGTTGAAAGATCAAGCGAAACGGGAAAGCCCAACGATATCTGATGCTTTTATTGGCAAGGGCTTAAAGTAAGGGTTTGAGTGACCTCCTCTTTTGAATAGTAGCTGGGGAGATGTCGGCAAAGATCTGGATAGGATGACCAATGACCGCCAGATCAGAGCGGTCTCTAGCACTTTGCATTACTCGTTCCTTCACGAAGTAGTAGTGCGTTTTCACGAGTGTCTCTGGGAGGCCCATCTGGGCACGCTGCACCCAGGGCACGATGGAATCTGTCCAGCTCCATACGATGTTCCATGATGTTTGGTATTAAATCTTTAAGAAGGGTCTTTACCGCCATTTCAAGGTCTGTGATAGATTCAGGGAGGCCATGAATGCGAGAATTCAGGCGTCTAGATCTATTTTCGAGATCATCAATTTTAGACAAGGCCTCCTCTAGTTGCTGATGTAATGTTTGAATAGTAGCGGTGTTTTGATTGGTGTGATTCATCGTTTTATCCAACTTAGTTTCCAAGGTGTCAATACGTGAGCCCAGGTCTCTAATATCAGGTTTAATATCCGTGGTTATCTGCTTAGCCGTCTTATGAAGACCACGATCAAGCATCTCTTCAAATTTGGCCAGGAGCGTCGGGTGGGCCAGGGCAACCTCAGGGACAGCGGACATCTCCTGATCGATAAGCTCAGGGCTGCTGGGGGAGGACGCTGCCTGTGAGTGCAGCATGTCGGCCAGAGTTCTCTCTATAAGAGAGGATGTGGATCCCGGGAGTCACGGGCAGAAGAACGGGTACTCGCATGACCCCCAGAGTGCCGAGACTTGTCGCCGCCCTCCTTTATCTGCCTGGTAGACCACAGAGTCCTGGATGATGGTGCAGGGGCGGCCGCCATCTTGGATCCACGAGACTGCTGTTTAGGAACCATATAGGACCGCGATTGCGTCTGGTTTGAGGAGCTGCCGGCCATGCAAGCTGGCCACTGACTGTCGGGATCGATTGCATGGGGTGCCGGTCTCCATTGCCAACGAACGGGGCTGAAAGTGCCAGCCGATCTGCGGAGCTCGGTATTCAAGCGGACATTTTACAGAGGTCCGCGCATGAGCCTGAATTAAGTCATCTATACTAAGATAGTGGTTACTCACATTTTTTTCACTGATTACAAAAATAACAATATACCTAACGTAATTATTTGTACTCTAAAAAACACCATATTAATAATATATACTAATATATGTCAATAAGTACAATAATTTTTTTTTAAATATTTAGATGCTTCATGAATAATAACTCAGTCTGGAACCATGGTCAGTCCTTATCTCGTCGATGTTGTCTGGTACTCCCATAATTTACAACCTGGTAATGTATGGGAATTGCTGATGTCTTTGTCCAGAAACCATGAACTCAAATTCAACTCATAAACTGATAGAATGTAAAGAACAAAGATGGCTTCCAGTATGCCAATATTACATTATGTAGAATAATAAGTATAGGCCTTATAGTTTAATTCCTTTTAGCATCAAATAGTTCTGACAATGGGTTGGTGGGAGGAGCGCAACATCTTTGCAGATAAGAACCCATTTCGTGATCAGATGCATTTTTTGGCACGCTATATTGACTATCTTTTTTTTATTGTGGATCAGGATCTTGATTCAGAATCTTGGCTGCAATATGTGAACAACAATGGATTAAATTTGAAGTTTACTGTAGAAGAGCAAATATCAGAAATGTACTATTTGGATTTAACCTTGATAAGTAGTGTAGAGGAAGGTGCTTACGAGTTCGTTCTTTTCAGAAACCCATATCCAGAAATTCTTTACTTAGAGCTTACAGTTGCCATCCAGGTCATCTAAAATGGGCTATACCCAAAGAACAATGTACCCGCATGAAACAAAATGGTACAGATAAGAAGGACTTCTTTAAAGTGTCAAAAGGCTTGGAAAAATGCCTCCTAGATGGGGGCTACTCTCAATCCCTGGTAAGATCAGCATATGAAAGTGTGCATGATGTTCCAAGATGTAATTTACTGAGTGATGTACCCAGAAGGATGGGGAAACATAGGGATAGAAGGGTTACCCCTGGAGAAGAAAAGGTTAAGAATTCCCTCTTAGTATTCTCTTCTCGTTATAGTCTGGGGGAGATGTGGAGGGGATATTGTATATTTTGGAATAACAATGGAAAGCCGCAGTGATATGTCCAGAAGCATGGGCCCATCCCTGATATGGGCACTGAATCTGTTAAGATATACTGTATGCATGAGTCTGTTTATGTTTAATAGATCTCACCAGAAGCTTTTATTAGCGAAATCATGAAGAACCTGGAGGGTAGAGACTCTTAACAGGTTTAAGATTGTTCAAGTAGTCACAACAAGTCAGCCTACTTGGTCCGTACATTCTTGTAGGTCAAAGGGTCTAGATGAAGCTCGTGAGCTTGTTTGGGGGCATAGATTTCAGATTGAAGAGAAGTTACTTATTGTGATTTAGCCTTTTTAAGGCGGGTTCCATGTTGGACTAAATGACCTCGCTGAACACATTTCAGCTCTTTCCACTTAATGGGAGGTGAAGTAGGGTTTGGCTCGAGGTGAAGTAGGGTTTGGCTCGTGTGTCGCTCAGAAAGTGTGAACGGTGTCCACCAAGGTGTCCATAACCACAGTATCACGGAGAAGACTCTCATCCAGTCTCGAAGTAAAAAAACAAAATGGTATATAGAGGAGCATGAATGAAAACAAAAGGATGGTCCGACCAAACATGGGAGCCAGTCTCCGCTTTAGGAGAATAGCTCAGCATAAGGTAGAAGGGAAATAGTGGATGCGACCATGTGAATTATCAGACTGATGAATATTAAAAAAACTCTGCGCTATGGAAGCTGTCTCAAAGTGATAAATATAAATATAAAAGATGAAAAGCTGCCGTGCTAATAATATAAATAGATAGATCAAGCAAATGCACTGTGCTAATCAATAGTCATAAATATCAAATACATCACATATAACCAATATAATTAATAAATACTCATATATATATATATATAGTAAAACCTGTCTCTCATTGTAATATCTCCAGTAGCGATTAGGTGCAAATTGGTTATTAAAAGTCCACCATAATTTTATGCAAAAAAAGGGAAAAAAGTGACAAAATATTAATTTAAAAAAACATCAGTGATAAGTCCTTCTTATAGCTGTAGTGTGCAAACTCCCGGTGACTGTGAAACACACCGCACTCACCAGACTTCCATATTCAAAGAGGCACAACAATCCCGGATCGCAATCACAGTGAACGTTTGCTCCTCCACTCGCAATAGAAACTTCCTCATCCATCTTCCTCACTTCCTCATGCATCACTTCTGGTCCCATAGCTGTCAGTGCTGTGCTCCTGAAGCCCAGCTATAAGCTTTTTAAGTACCTTAAAGAGTACCTGTCACCACCATCTGCTATCAAATGGGGGACTTGTAAGCCCCCCTATGTGATAGCAATTAAAGTAAAGTTAAAAAAAAGAACCAGTTTTTAACAGTAACATTAAATTAAATAAATGTAAAAATAATGTAATTTTTTTTTAAAGTCCCCTGCCCCCACGAGCATATGCGTCTTCACATAAACACGCGTCTGGTGTGCCTACATATGAAAACGACGAACGCGCTGCACATGTTGGGTAGCGCCGCGCATGCCAGAGTGAGATCAATAATTCTAGGGCCAGTATTTTGGGGTATCTCTAAACTGATGACCTGTGGGGGCCTTTAGAGCGTCGTCTATGGACTTTTTGGGGTACTGAATTTTGTCGTACACAATTTTTAACCTGGGCATGTTGGGTATCTATTTACTCATAACCTCATCTTTTATATTTTATGAAACAAATTTTCACTACATTTTGGGGTTTGATAAGGAGTTGCGCTAATATTGTGCAACATAAAAATTTGCAACTGTCAACATTTTATTCTATAGGGACTTTTAAAAATGTTTTTTGAATTTTTAAATTTTTTTATATCTGTTAATTTAAAAAAAAATTTTTTGGGACAATTAACATTATTGCTCTCACATAGTTGCTAACAGGATGTGACAGGTCCTCTTTATGGCGACATCCGGGGTCTTTCAGATCCCTAATGTCACCAAAGACCCCAAAGAAGCTGATGAAGCAGAGATCTGCTTCACCAGCTTCTTCTCCTGGCCCTAAGAGCCAGAGAATGTGCACAGTGACCCTGGAAGTGATGTAATACACATCACTTCCGGGTCCAGTGATCTGAGAGATCAGCGGCTGGAAGCTTGCTGATTTTCCTCTGATCTGTCCGGGCAGACCCGCCTTGCCGGTCCCGGCCCCGCACAGGGGGCGGCGGCAGGGGGGGTGTTCACACAACGCCACTCGGTGCAAACGATCCGTTGCCTGTTCAGGCACCAGATCGCTTGCACATACACAGCAAGTGCCTGCTGTTTAAAATGATTGGTACAATTAATCAAGCGGATTACTTCTATTTACGTAAACCCACATGAAGTGGTTAAGGTAGGAGCGGTAGGTTTGAGACCAACATTTCTGTATTAAAGAATGTTTCCACCAAATGTGAAAATACGTGCCTATCACCTTCTCACATCTCCATAATTTCTCTGACACTTAAGGAAAAATACGGCGTAGGGAAACTGCATCTCTATATCATCTGGAGATAATTTTGGAGTTCTTTTCCTGAGTATAGCAGAAAATAGTGGCTTTGTGAGTGTGCAGAAGATTGGGATACTGCTTTCTTCTTCATAAAGAAGAAAAAAGGAGGATTTGAACTTTTAAGGTACTTCAAGTATCACACAAAACACATTTAGTTTTTATATAAAGTATAACAATTTTTATTTATAAATATATTTAAAATGCATAGTTTAAAAAAAAAAAAAGACAAACAAGGTTGCCTAAAAAAGACCATAGGATGTAGCCGAATCCTCCCACAATTTTATCTATATTGCGATACTTGTTACAATTTGCTGGATATCAGCTTCCTTGTTTAATTTGTAGTCCCGTGGGAGGAGAACAGATTTCAACGCGTTTCACGGAGCTCCGCTTCTTCAGGAAACAGGCTACTGTCTTTCTACAAGAAAATCATATTTTCTATTTACAAAGAGTTCATAGTTCACCTATGCAAATGTATTTGAATACTTTGTGCGGTTTGTTTAGTTCAATAAACTTACAATAGTCTGTAAAGATGGCTGGATCCACCACTGACCAACTGACCAACAAATGGGGTAGAGAGCAAGACAACCCCCAAGTCAAAGCAGGAAACTACAAAGTGAGAAAGGTTTCAGAAGAGGCCAGATTTTCTATTAAATGAGAACATACCTCATTAGTTTTACTTAGAGGCTGTGTTTGGAGCCCAAGTTATTTGGATATAGAATGTACACTGGTGGGGGGCGTGGCGAGCAGCCGACCAAGATGGCCGCGGTCTGAGCCTGCTCCATAACACCGATCCCCGGGAAAGCATCCAAAAGCCCACATAAGCTTACCCTACTCATACCTGACTGCTCGGGGACGTCGGGCGCCTTCTCAGCTACCCGAGGTCGTGTGATGAAACGGGGCAAGAAGCAGAAGGAGCCGCGCTTCATCCGCGGGCCGAAGGGATCCAAGATGGCGGATGCACACAGCAGTGAGAACGCAAGGGCATTCATGTCTTCAATACCAGAGGTATTTGACTCGTCCTCCCTGGATAGCCTGCCCCTCACCCCTGCTGAGAACCAGCAGAGTGTCCGTGACTCAGCACTGCTGGACAAGTTTCGCTGCATGCTGCAGACGGAATTGCTGGCAGCCACAAATAAACTTGCAGCCACATTAATCAAAGAGATCAGAGAGATTGGTGCCCGCACAGATCTCTCAGAACAAAAAATGGACAATGTAATCACAGTTGTAGAATCGCAGGAGAAGGAGATGGATGCATTCTCCGATAAGCTGTCAGTAGCATTGGATAAGCTAGAGGATATGGAGAACAGGGCCCGGCGAGGAAACCTAAGGATTAGGGGCCTGCCTGAATTCATGGAGGACTTAACCTTGTCAGTTACTGCTCTTTTTCAAGAACCTGTCCCCTCCATACCAATTGACCGGCTGGAGTTTGACCGCATCCACAGTGCCCTGGCCAGGAGACGCAGTGATGGCCCTCCGAGAGATGTCATTATTAAGTTTACATACTACAACACCAAGGAAGCCATTTTGCGTGCAGCACGTGAGCATCAAGACCTGCAATTACAAGGCCACTCTTATCAAATATTTGTGGATCAATTATCAGGATGCGGTACTTCTCCTCTATGCATACCTCTCTGTATGAATATTTCTTTCTTCAGTCAACTCGACTCAATTCCCGGGGGCCACAACTTGGAGGAGGGGTCCTTTCCAGGCTTAACGATGTCTTGACAGATTCTTGTATAAAATTATCATGCAAGGATTGCAAACACACACGCACACACACACACACACACACACACACACACACACACACTTGATCTCTGCTTAAAAGCAATTCCTAAAGTTTATTAGCTAGCGCACTACTTTATATGCCTTGTAATCCTCATAATTCTGGCTGCACATGCACTTAAGTCTTATCTATGAAATGATCTTTTGAAGAGGCCAGTTCCTGGTACTTTTTTACAGTTTTGTTTCTTCAGAAAGAGAAAGTCAATAGAGAGACAAGATGGTGGGATATAAAAACAAAATGGAGGACAAAGAATTTCATATATACACATTCTTTCACAACTCCCCATTTTTTTATTTATAAACACCTCATGTCCATGAGCGCAAGGTACTTCCAGGTTGAAGAAATATCTTTGAATGTAAATTCACAGTGATCATGGCTTAGGGGATTGCCTCAATGGGATAGCCACCATTCTTCGTGGATTACACCGAGCACAGGTCAGGCAGGAGACACAGAATCGGGCAGCAAAGGTAGCAAACCCTAAAGCTATCCATAGCATATCTATGCAGGCGGTCATTGCGTCTTTGCAGAGCCATGTGCATTATAATCTTTCAGCTGGCAAGTTTCATCATGAAAATGTGCAAATTTACACAGGGTCTTTTGAAGGGTCCCTTTCCAGTTTAAGCCATACTCCCTCCTTTTTTACTTTATACTTCTGAAGGAAAAATGGCTGTATTAATTATGTTACATCACTTAGTTGTGAGATTGGGAGGGGTCTGGACAGAGACAAAAGTTTAGTCTTGATGTTTGCTAGCACTTGGGGAATTGGGTGTGGGACCATAATGATTAGGGGATGTCCCACAGCTATATGTACTATTCTCTCCAGTAGAAGAGCACATGACACTATAGATTGCACAAGCACACAAGTAGGGGAGCCTTTAAGAAGAGTCCAACAGAGTAGAGACATACAAAACAGGTCTATATTTTTCTCCAGGTGGTTGTCTAAGGTCTCCCGTGGCATGTCCTTATAATTTATTACAGAATAAAACAAAGGGAAGGTCTTAACTGGGCAACCCGAGAGTGGGTGCCTTTGCCTTTAAACAAAAGAGCTAAAAGACTGGAGGCATGCCTAGAGCTATTTATTCGCATTGATCAAAAGCCCATAATTTATTTGGTGTTGCCCTACTGTCTAGAATGCCTGTAAATGTTCTAGTGTTGTCCCTTAATGTACAGATATGAAGGAAGCCTGCCGCTGCAGTCTGCAGCTCCCTTGTCTGAGTTGACTTTTAACTTCCGTTGGGGTGTATTGTTTACTCTAACACCCTGTTGACACCTGGGCATCAGTGTTTTTTTGCGTGTTTTCGCCTAGCACTTTCTGTTGCACGTTTGTGTATGCTTCTGACGCATGTAAGATAAGTCGCGTGTTTCAGCTGGCAGATTAAGCCAACGATTGTGGCTTGTGTATTAAGCCTTTATACTGCACCATATTAAATGCTTTTGCAAAATCTAGGTACACTGCTTTTCATCCAACTAGGTTGCCACTCCCCTCCTCATAGAACACCATTAGGTTGGTTTGACAAGAACAGCCTTTCATAAAACCATAATGGTTGTTACTTATAATATCATAAACATTGGCAAATGCTTGAATATAGTCCTTTATCATTCCCTCAAACAATTTGCATACTATGGATGTCAGGCTGACTGGTCTTTAATTCCCAGGTACACATTTTAAATATTTTTTGAATATTGGTACAACAGTTGCTTTACGCTAATCAGCTGGTACCACCCCCAGTCATTATGGATTCCTTAAAGTAGTATTAAAGGCTGTGCATTAAGATAAAAAATGTCTAGTACCTTTTTGTGTTCCCTGTCTCCCCCCACTTACCTGTGTCACTGCTGTCACTGCCGCCGCTCCCCGTAGCAATCCCCCGTTCCCTTGGTTGCGGAGGGAGGATATTGAGGGCAGAGCCTTTTGCCTTCAATCACCCTTCAGGGAGGAGAGGAGGGGTGTGGCCTGCCACAGGGTTGTTTGTGTCTATGGACGCACACAGCTACTGCAGGCATGAGCACGCACAGGTTCCTCCACAGCAGCTGCTGCGGCACCTGTGCAGGGAGCGGGGGGATGAGCACTGCAAGGACCCAGTAGAAAACGAGGAACATAACATTTTTAAACAATAAAAGCAAGATTTATTAAAAGGTGAGCCTTCTAGATGTAAAAAAAAGAAGCTTTAATACCACTTTAAATATTAGGAACAACTGTCTCGCTATAAGTTCGCTTAGCTCTTTAAGTACCAATGGGTACAATTTATCTAGTCTTGGGGATTTATTCACATTTATTTTTTCCAGTCCGTGTTTAACCCCGACCTCCCTCAACCACTGGTACAGTTTGCTTTTTGTCACTCAGTCTTTTTATACTAAATAAACCTATCTGTTTCACAAGTAAATACTGTCGAAGAATGCATTTAACTCCTCAGCCTTCTCCCACTGGTGTTTGGTAAGCTCCCGTGCTGATCTTTTATGGGACCTACCTGTTTTTGTCTTATCTTTCTACTTTTTATATATTGGAAACATTTTGGAGATTTTTTTACTTGCTGTGGCAATATTGTTTTTGGTATACTATCTTAGGAGCCATGATTTAGCTTTTACATTTCCTTTTACATTCCTTGTGGTTCTTGAATGTCAATGCTTTCCTATCCATCATATATTTTTTCTCATAGATGTGTTTTTTTTAACCATCGGATTAGGTCACACAGGTTTACCTAATGCTCTTTTCTTTATGTTGCCCAAGGGTATGCTCTGGCAGATGGCACTGTCCCACATTCCCACTTGCCCTCAGTGTTACTTGTTAAAAAATAATTGGTCCCACTTTGTGGCTTGCAGTAAGTATGGCAGCTTGCCAAAGTTTGCCTTTTTGAAGTGTAGAGTTCTTGTCAAACCAACATGCCTCTTTTTTCTGTAACCTGCATTAATCATAATCACCCTGTGATCACTGTTGCCCATGTTTTCCCAAGTTGCATTGTCTGCAACCCGCTTTGCATTGTTTGAAGTTATTAGATCTAATATAGCATTCATGCTATTTGTGACTTCTATCATTTGGTCCATGAAACTGTCCCTCAATAAGTTTACGAAATGGCAAGCCTTAGTTGAGTGAATAGTTCCCTTTGTCCAATCAATGTCAGGATAAATGAAGTCCCCCATTATAAGAACATTTCCTTGTTTCCATGCCATTTTAATCTGTGAGAGGGGACTATTCTCCTTCCTCCTTTATATTGGGTGGTCTATAGCATACACCCACAATCAGTTTAGCTTTATTCAGTCACTTGTTCAGCTCTCTTAACTCCCGCTGCCTCTCGCTGCTTCTCTGGCGTTGCATGTGGTACCGTCAGTATTTCATAAAATACTACCTTGAAGGTCCTCTTCTTTAATCTTGCACGTAAATTATTCTTTAGGACAATCCATCTTACTCTAATTTGTAATTAGTACAATTGTTTATCATGACAGCTGGGTCTTCCGCAGCCCCACCCAGTAACCTGTCCACCTGTTCCGCAATGTGTTGAACCCGGGCAGCCGATAAGCAGCAGAATGCTCGATGATCACAGTCCCGCTAACAGATTACCCTGCCTGTCTTTCTGATAAGAGTTGCCCACCACCAGTATCTGTCTCATTTTCTAACATTTTGCTCCCCTCCTTACTGGTAACAGTTACTCCCCTAGCATGGTGCAGGGGAAACATCCTGCTCCAGAAGCGTCTTGTTTTGCTGTAAAAAAAAAAACTTGTGTGATTTTTTACATAAAATGTCTTGTTTGTTGTGTCATTCCTCTAAGTAAAAATAAATAAATCCCATATTGATTGTTTTTCTCTAAGTAAATGTTTGTTATGGGATAATGGCACTGTAGGATTTTTTGTTCTTTTTTTTTAAATGACTCCGTTGACCGTCTCTTTCTTGTTACATAATTGCTTCCTTTTTATTCCTGCAGTATGTCTGACTTTCCCTGCACTGATTCCTGCTATTTGGGTTCCCGTAAACAATTTGACACCTTATACAAGAATGATTGGGCTCACCTAAGTCTCCAAGGATCTCTATCACTGCACACTGTTTAACCCCTTCACGACCAGTGACGTACATATGGCGTACATAGTACGTCACTGGCAGCAGGCCCATTTAACCACTGCCGTCCGCCCGTTGTAAAAAAACAGACTGACGGCAAACTCCCATTGGTGGGTCATTGTAAAGAAACTGCTTATTTTTCCTGCTCGAGCATGCCCCCTAGCACGCACAGGCAGAAAAAACGTTATTGACTGTTACACAAGCAATCAGCGGCTCAAAAGCCGTCAGATCGTTTGTACGTTCTGCCCTGCGTGCCCCTACCCCCTCCTGCAATGCTGCTGCCCCCCTCCTGCACCCTCACCTTCAATTCCGGGCTCCGCTGTCCACTCTACAGCCTGGGACTGACTCGGGCGGGTGTCAGGAGGAGGATGGGAGGGAGATCAGTATCTTCCTCCATGCTGACCTCCCTCCGAGGTCTAAATGCGGGAGATGTTTATTACATCACTTCCACATTCAGATGCCATTTCTCTGGCTACTATAGCCATCAATCACTGATAACACTAAACTGGTGAGCGGTAAAAGCTTTTAAAGCGTCGCCTATTTTGGGTATTGTAGTTTTTTGAGGTTTCGCAGGAGCATGCAATTTTAAGGCTTGACATGTTTGGTGTCTATTTTCTCGGCTTGACCCCGTCTTTTATATTTTACCAAATAATTGGGTAATAATAAATGTTTCATAATTTAATATAGGGGAAACAGGCGTTTTTTTCAAAATATACGGTATTTTTTCCTTAATATAGTAGATAATGAAAATCACAGTGGTGATTAAATACCACCAAAAGGTGGGTGGTGGGAAGCTGATCTCCTCCCCGCACTATGGGACCGGAATTGATGCAAATTACCTCCTTTCTGGTCCCATAGCTATCATTGTTGGGCTCCTGAAGCCCAGCAATAAGCTATTGAATTGCGATCTGCACTTTAAAAGCTTATTTAAAGCTTTTGGACCCCCAGTTTCACCTTAAAGAGTACCTGTCACTGCCAATATGCTATCACATGGGGGATTTTAGGCCCCCCTATGTGATAGCAATTAAAGTAAAACAAATAAGTTTTTAAACATATCAAATTAAATAAATGTAAAAATAATGTAAACATTTTTTAAGGCCCCCGCGAGCACGTGCGTCATAACGTAAACACGCGTCAGGTGCGCCTATGTACGAAAATAATGATCGAGCTACACATGTTGGGTATTTCTGCGCACGCCAGAGTGAGAGCAATTTTAGGGCCAATATTTATTCGTATCTCTAAACTGATGACCTGTAGGGGATTTTAAAGCGTTGTCTATGGACTTTTTGGGGTACTGAATTTTGTTGCAGTTTCATGGTCGCACACAATTTTTTTTTTTAACTTTTATTTTTATTGACATAAAAAACATACATTAATGACATGTATACCTAGAGTTTCCAATCTACGTCTAAATTCTTAATCCACATAATATCTATATCATTATGGAAGTGTCATGTAGCCGTGCCAAACTTGCCTCACACCATGTGTGGTAATTATACCCTCTTATCCTATACCTAGTGACAAAATCATGAGTGAAAGAGGACACTGCAGACTTGTTATGCCTCCATCCTAAAGTATCATATCTTATTATTAAGCTGTGATTTACTTTATATCATAATCATTGTGAAATCACTGTGAAGAGGGAAGAAGGGAGGGCAAAGGAAAAAAAAAGCAAAAAATTATATAAACATATAACAATAAATAAAATAAAAATTATGGGAGGGAAAGGGTAAAGGGGAAAAAAAAATCTTAAAAGAGGGGGAGGGGTGAATGACATGGGAGAAAGGTGGAAAAGAGAAGAAAAAAAAAAGATGGTGAAGGCCGGTACACCAAGAGTTTCTTTCTTTCTATAAATAAAAAAAGATAATCATCATATATCTTCCGTTATGCGCAATTCAGGGCCACTCTGCACTTCTATTCTTTTACCCTATCAAATCCTTAGCTTCTTTACATTTTCCCCAGTGTCAACCCAACATAATTTCCACATATCGCTGAGAATTTTTAAATTTGTTCTACTTAGCCCAGATTCTGTTATGCGAAGAACCTGAGTTTTTTATCACAGCTGTAAGTTCCTCCATTTCGCTATACTGACCAATAAGTTTAAGCCAACTGCGAATATCTGGTTCTGATACACATCTCCATGATCTGGAAATATTCGCCTTTGCCGCATTCAATAGGAATGGAATCACAGTTCTCCTATATTTCCCCACTGGGGAGTCTGTACAGTGGAACAAACATATCCAAGGTTCAAGAGGGACCTTTTGGTCTGTTATAGCACAAATATAGTAAATTATTTTCTGCCAGTAGCCCTGAATAACTGGGCAGGACCACCATATGTGCTCCATTGTACCCTCTTTGCCACATTTACTCCAACATTCCTTTGAATATTTTTTGTTACATTTCCCCATTCTGGAAGGTGTTAAGTACCATCTCGCTAATAGTTCATAGTTACTTTCTTCAACCTTTGAGCTCATTGAGGAAGTATGGCATAATTGCATTATCTTTTTTTTCTGCTCCTCTGTTAGTATACTGCCCAGTTCGTCCTCCCATTGAGCCAAAAAGCGTGTGTGTGTGTCCGTAGATAGATCCATCAGTGCCCTATAGAACCGGGATATCATATGTTTTGGTGATCTAATATTAACTAGCACCAGTTCAATTTGATTTAATTCTGCCAGTGATCTTATTGGTAAGGGGAGAGATTTAACAAAATGCGCCAGCTGCCTATAGCACCAAAAGTCCCATGTTGATGTAACTGAATGTCCTGTTCTTTTAACCAAGTAAGAAACCTCACATCCTCCTTACCAGGGATAAAATACTTATTATCCAACAGATATAATAAGGGCGAATTATAGGACCACCTATTTAGCTGGCAAATTAAGTCCCATATTTTAAAGGTTGTTAGCGTAAGCGGTGAGGTATCTCCAGGGAATACTCTACAATTCTTCGGGATCCATAATGCTGTTTACTCGTTGTAATCTCATCCTTTATATTCTTTTAAACACATGGGTATTTTATTGTGTTTTGGGGCATTTAAGTGCATTTTTCACTAATTGTGGGGTTTGATAGAGCTGCGCTAATATGGTGAAACATACAAATTTGCAACTGCTGACATTTTATTCTACAGGGTCTTGGCTGTTAGAAAATATTTAATGTTCAGGGGTTTTAAGTAATTTTCAGGCCTAAAATGTGGATTATAACATGGGTGCAAAAAACGAAAGAAAGGCTTCGGTCATGAAAGAGTTAAGTACATTTTACAGAGTAGAATAGATCTTCTCAGAGAAGTTGACATTCTGATTCACGCTGTCATTACAAATGCTTAAATTGAAGTGGCAATCAACTCTGACAATGGTGCAGCCAAACCGCAACAAGTGTTCAGTTTACATTTTTCCAAGCAGTTTGATATTCTCTTCTGCTAGGCACTGATTTGTGTGAGGGCTTTTTGATTGCATTATTCCGTTCTTACCGTAACCAGTATGGTTATACTGTCCCGTTAGATTCTAAACCCTACTCCATAGAAGCCATAAACTTCCCTGATGATGGACAAAAAGCCTGAAACATCTATATACATTTTGGAGTAAATGGCTATATAATATTAGGATATATTTGTACCATACACCAGAGCTCCTGGACTTGCATCTGGCCAATGCAGTGTAAAGCAATGATTTACATGGCACCTCCCGCTGTTCCAAAATTAAGAATAATCTTCTTTCATTTGGGATATGTGATAGAATGAGACATTAATTACCTTCTGTTTTAAGAAGGCTAATAAGATATGTTCACAGTATATGCAGTGACCTGCATTTTTCTGCACAAAAAAACAGGTCACTGCCAGGGCACATAGAAAACTTCATATAATGTCAGTTGTGGACGTAAGGTCTTATGTAGCTGTGTGATACAGCCACACCATGACACTCTTTTCCTATGGTTAATTGGAGAGACAGATCCCACCTATTTTTTTCTCCTGATTTACTACTTGTGGATTAAAAAAGGAAAAAAGCAAATGGCACTGCGCTTCACAAACTAAACAAATATATTCCTAAAATGTGAGAAAAATGGTATAAATTGCGAAATTGTCACAAAGTGATAAACAATTTTGTGTTGACACAACACCTGTGTTGCACAATGCCAGTGCTAATAATAGTTCAGAAAAAAACTCTTGGTCTAATGGTCTAGACACTATAAACCATAATAAACAGGAAAAAAACCAACATATACTTGTGCTAGTACATCTCATAGAATGTGTACATATAGAAAATCCTGTAGTAAATCTCACAAGTGATGTACAACTCCCACTTAATCTACATATCCATATGTGAAGTCCATTACTTCCTGATACAATAATTTCCTTGAAATATGTGAAGATATATAGCTTTCAACTTTTAAAATCCACACCACGTCCGTGAATGCATAAACAATTTGTGAATCAGTGCTCTCCACCGTGCTCAAAGATAAGATCTGGCCGCACTCACCGACTCCTAATGCTCACCATATTTCAGATGAACAATTAGCGCTTTGTTGATATATATAGAACCAAATCCTCTCCTTTGTTTTTGATCCGACAATAAATTGGGGTAGATTCTTCCCAACTCTGGCTTATCTTTCCAAAACCGTATAAAACTATTCCTCAATCTTCCACCTTCTCTTGTGCTCAGAGAGAGAAAAAATGCTTTCCATAGTGTAGTATATCAGAATAAATGTATTTAAAAGAATTAAAATGCACTTTCAATTAAAATAGGGCAATTGCACGTGGATTGTGTCCACTGGAACTCCTGTCTATGATTGTAATGCTCGCATGGATCCGCCCACCTGATGCATTTCGTCACTATTGACTTCCTCTGAGGCGACAGTTTGCATACTTGTGGATTGGCTTGGTGTTTGTATGTGTTGTAAACACTTAAGAGCTGTGACTTTAAAATTTTCCTCTTGTCCAACCTCACAAGAAGCAGAGTATATATCCAGAGGTGTCTCCCAGTTAAATACTTGAGAAAACGGTTCTCACTGAAACAGTTGCCGCACAAACGACTGGTATCACAAGCTGAATACTGTTTATTCCCAGTAAACCCAAAGTGGCTCCTCTAACTCTAACGTTTAACCAAACAAAAAGATTGTTTTGTCGAATAAGCTGTTTGGTGAAACATGTTAGAGTTGGAGAAGCCTGTGTGTGTTTACAGCATGTTTTGACTAAAAAACTGGAAATAAACAGTATCAAGCTTGTGATACCAGTTGTTTGTGTGACAATTGTTTCTGTGAGAACCATTATCAAGCTGCAGTGTGCCTTTTTTTGCCTGTGACCCCAGAACAAGGTATATGAGCCGTGGCTGCTTTGTGAGTTTTACTGAAGAAAATGCTTTTATAGTTAGTACAAAAATCAAATTTTTCCTTTTTTTTGTGGTTTGGTTTCTTATCAAACTACAGTTTAACTGGGCAGTAAATTGTTCATAATAAAGGAATGTCAGAAGTTTAAAGATGGAGGTTTGGGAACATGCAGTAGGGATGGCAGTGATGCAATGCAGAGAGAAACTGACTGCATGGTAAGAAACTAACATAAAGGTAATTGGATAGAGTGTATTAAACTGGTTATCTTACAGTAGGTTGAGTTTTTACAGACAGTAAATACTTTTTTCCAAAAGTATACATATATAATCCTTAGTAAAAGCTAGGATTTATATTCACTACTTTATTTTCTCAGTTGCTAGGTTACACCGAAAAATTTGTAAATCTACAGATGTTTATTGGAACAGCTGATGACCGTTACCTGAGGCCTCATGCGTTTTACCAGGTGCATAGAATCACTGGAAAGACCGTAGCTACCGTTAGCCAAGAAATTATCCTAGCTAGCACCAAAGTCTTGGAAATGCCACTGTTACCAGAAAACAACATGTGCGCCAGGTATGTTTGCTCATAATCTTTTTTTATTATAGAAACAAATCCACTTTCATGTTTGTTGAACGTTTTATGTATGTTAAAATTTGGACTTCATTGTAAATTTAGTTAAGTTGTATGGACAGGATTATCTTGTTTGTGATTGTAATAGCTTCTCAATTTATGTGTGCCTCTGGAAGATGTAAAACATCTGTTAGTATAAATAATTCAAGCATTCTGACATAATGTTTGTCCTCTCCTCTCTAAATAGCAGAAAAAGAGCATTTGAAAAGCACTACTGTTTCCTCATTACCAAGCAAAGATAACCTGATGGTCTGTTTTTATTCAAGTCAAAATGTTTAAGATATTCCAAATGCTGATTAAATTGCTTAAAATAGACTCTGCTTCTTTCTTTTTTTAAATAATCTTTATTAACAGTTTTTTTCCCACAGAACAAACCAATAAAAATCCTATACAGAAAAAGAAGTATAATATTTTGTATCCCTAAAATGAAGAAAAGACAAGAAAAAAGGACAATACCATTATATAATTAAACAGTGTCTAACCCTAATAAAGCGCATAATTAATCCCTTTAAGAACTATATACAATTCATCAGTAGCTAGTACTACTACAAAAACCATAATTATATATAATAAACTATTCTAATATATTTTATTATATATAATATATATAACATATATATATATTATAATATAACGCTAGCCTTAAATAAGCATTTATTTTCATAAGAAAACATGATTGATTAATTACTAATAAAGTGAATTAATCACAATTTTATAATATTTCATATAAGTGTTCAATTAGTAATCAATAAATATATTGATAACTGATATAGTGTAACTGGTGTAAATATCTTAATGTTGTCACAAAACCAAAAACCCCCATTGATTTACAATATTAACCTTCTTCCTTTCTCACTTTCTTCCCACTTCAACTATACTTCCCATTTTAGTAACATGTTTAACCAGTTGACATCCGCGGTGTTAAACCCCCTTCCCATCCAGGCCATTTTTCAGTATTCAGGGCTGCGGTACTTTGACATTTATTCCGTCATGCAGTTCAGGGGGGGACAAAAAAAACGGCGGGTGTTCGCATTGGACGGGTCTTTTCTGCCCGTGCGTGCCCGCTAGGGGGCGCGCGCGAGCAGAAAAAAAATGCCGTCTGGCGACGGCAACCCGCCAATGCAGCAGTGCCGTCCGTCCGTCTACTACGGGCGGACGGCAAGAGGTTAAAACCTAACACCTACTAAAACAAAAGTCAGTACAGTTTAAGGGCGGGCACCTTTGTAGACCAACTTAACCCCTAAAGACAGAGGGGTTGTTAGTTTAATACTCTCCCAAAATCCCATTAGGATGTGTCTACAACAGCAGAATCTATCAAAGACCTATTGTCCAACCATTGATCTCAAATTATATGAAATTTAGCTTTGTTACCATAATGTTGAAACGCCGATTTCTCGAAAGAGATTAACCGATCCATCTCTTTACACCACTCTTCTACTGTCTGTGAGGAGGGGGATATCCACCTCATCACCAAAGTCCGCCTAGCAGCGAACAGTGCCCTAGTTACTGCAGCCATACTATAGGGATCTGACTTCAAAAAGTCTATAACCCCAAGAATACCACTTAGGGGGTTGACCAAAATAGATACAACAATTACCATAATAATAATGTCTAATGCACCAATCCCAGTATCTCACTAATTTGGCACACCTCCATAACAAATGTGTCAGGGAGCCTAGTGTTAGGCCACACTTGACAACACACTTGACAACTCTCATCTATCCTAATACTGATCCTGTAGAGGAATACAGGGCTGTGATAGACCCTATGCAGTATAAAGAGTTGAGGCAACGGATGGGAGGCTGATAGGGAAACCTGGGAAATTACTGCCAGAGCCTTCTCCCACTTCTCCTCCGTCAGTTGTCCGACATCTGGCTCCCAGCCCTGCCTGCACTGAAAAGGGTACTTGCGCAAAAATCGAGGCAGCAGAAGTGAGTGGATGAATGAAACCTTTCCCTTCATACCCTTGACCTTAAGGACTGGCTCCAAGGTTTTAAAAGAATGTATCTGAACTAACCCTATCCCAGGATGTACCTGCAGAGCATGTCTTAGTTGTAGATATAAATAAAAAGAGCAATTCCACAGCTGGAATTCGAGTTTTAACGACTCGAATGAACAAAAAGATCCTCCCTCATACAGCTGGCATAATCTACCCACCCCTAAAGTTCTCCTTATTCCAAAACCTTGAAGCTTAGCGTCATCGTCCGGTATCTTCCCATTTTTCCAGAGAGGGGTATAGTGCGTGAACCCTGTAACCCTAAAAGGGATTTGACCGAGTCCCACACCTTCCCCATGAGTTTAATCGTAGGCATATTCGTATGGGCCCTAACATATATGTCTGTTTCTAACAGGGAAAAAGGATCCAATCCACCAAACAAGCTACGTAGCACTTCAATAATCGGAGACCTATATCCCTCCTTCTCCCATACAACAAAATATTGCATTTGAGACCCCCCAAAAGTACAGCCATGGGTTGGGGACCAACATCCCCCCTTCCACTTAGGATGTTGCAAGGTTTCTAACTTGATACGTGGAGGTTTTTTCCTCCCACCATATTAGTTATCTAATCATAGTATTGATTCTACCAAAAAATACTAGATGGTAGCCAAACAAGGAGCATTATGAAGAACATACAGTAGCTGCGGCATCCACACCATCTTCACCAAATGTATCCTTCCCACCACTGATAAAGGCAATCTACACCATGCCTCTTTTTGCCTATGAGGTTTGATCAACACAGGCAGTACATTTTGCTCTATAAATTCTTGGGGGTTCTCTCGAGATTCGAATACCCAGGTACAAAAAACAGTCCACTATCGGGATTTGAGCAGCCATATGAGCCAGCGGAACTGTTAGAGGGTCTATGTGAAGAATTGTAGACTTTTCCCAATTGACTCAGACCTGAGAACCTACCAAACTCCGATAACAATGACATCACTGTCGGAAGGGAGGAGGAGATGCCTGCTAAAAATATCAGAGAATCATCTGCGAAAGAGAAATTTAATCTTCGTTCTTTCCCCTTTGAAAGACCACAACTGCAGAGGTAGATCTCACCAAAACAGCAACGGGCTCAATTGCCAAAGCAAATAGGAGAGGGGATATTGGATACTCTTGTCTAGTCCCCCTCTGCAGCGCAAAAGAGGATGTATTATTATCATTTACTCTAATCCCTACTAATGGATTATATTATAATAATCCCATGTAATAAAATCAGATTTAAACCCAAAAAGGGAAAGGACCTGCCACAGATACACCCACTCAATGCTGTCGCAAACCATTTTTTAAAAATTCCTCTTTATTACATTTTCTTTTTACAATTAACAATAACAATAATAATTTACAACCACATAATTAATAGTGTAATTTACAACAACATGATTATACATCCACATACATACAACTCACAGTCAGACACTGCTATCTTCACAACTTAGTCCACACTTTAACATTTACATTTCATGGTCAACCCTGAACAATCTTCACATTATATTTACCAAATCTTAAATTAGCTTCCCACATAGCCTATCTAACTCCCTTCACCCTCCCCATTTATATCGTGATATTTTCTACCTCCGTATTTAGTGTTTCATATTAATTAATTTTGTATATTATTTAGGTGTTTACTCCCGTATCATGTAAAAACAAAAACAAACCAAACAAACTCCCTACTACATATTTATAGTGTATATTTTATATATATTGCATATTTCTGTTACCTATCCTCCCTTTATTCATTGTATCACACCCCCTCAATTCCACCTCTATATTTAGTGTTTCATATTAATTAATTTTGTATATTATTTTTAGTGTTTACTCCCGTATTATATCAACACATAAACTCCCTACTACATATTTATAGTGTATATTTTATATATATTGCATATTTCTGTTACTTATCCTCCCTTTATTCATTATATCACACCCCCTCAATTCCACCTCTATATTTAGTGTTTCATATTAATTTTGTGTATTATTCAGGTGTTTACTCTAAAATATATAACATTTTCACATATTATATCTAAACAAAGAACCCCCTACCACATATTTATAGTGTATAATTTATATATATATTTATAATGCATATTTCTATTACTTATCCTCCCTTTAGTCTTTATCTCTCACCTCCTTACCCCCTTCCTCTAATATTTTTAGTGTATTTCATTTGTTTATTTATAATGTGTTTTTTTTTGTTTTTTCTCCCCCTTACCATCGCTTATAAATCAAATCTTTATTTAAGTGAGCATTAACTAATACTATAAGTGAATTTAGTGATCTAAGTGGAGCCAAACCAGGAATAGAAAGCCATGGGGACCGTATCTTCCAAAATTTCGCCAAACATCCTCTATGTATAAAGATCATTCTTTCTTTCAATAATATTTGGTTAACCTGAGTACACCACTCCTCTAATGTGGGTGGCCTAGGAGACAACCATCTAAAAGCAATCAATGTCCTTGCTATGCCCAGCAATCTTATTTTAATGTCACCAATCCCCCGACCCTGCCCTCCCCCTCCTCACAATTCAGCAAACACAGCCTGGGATCCATCTCCAATGAGATATCAAACACATGTGTAGCGCCCTCTAAAATGTCGCTATTCAATTTAGAGATACCTGGACTGTAACCAGTCCAGATACTGATTATACAGAGCTATGCATTCTATAGGTGTCCCTGAGTCTGCTGGATTGATTGCTCCTCCTGTTGCTGAGGAAAAGGGAGCCTTGGCATACAGTGAGGGAGGATCCACCCTCAGGTTATGACTATGCACCTGACCCTAGCCAATCCCTGAGTAGGATGACTCAGAGGCATGTTTGAGGGCAGGTAATAAAAGGTCTGGGGACATTGTGGAGAGCTCTCTTCCCCCTAGGGGCCTTGCCCTAGGAGGACTGTGTGTAATGCGGAAACTGGCCTGGGCCTCAGCACATGGCAGGTGCTGAGGGACCTAGATGCCTAGGACACACTGATACTTTGCTGGACCCATACACGTGGCAGGTGTATGGGCAGGAGGCAGGTACTTCCTCCGAAGTATTTCCTATGGCATCCTACAGACCCTAAACCCTCTCTCTCCTATTGATGTTGCAAATAAATACCCTAAAAAGACCCTAAGACTCGAGCCGTTCTGTCCGTGAGTGTCGGTGTGCTGTTGCTGATCAAAGGGGACTGGCAGCTGGAACCAACAGGTAGGAGAACCTATTTCAATATTCAGCGGCTCCTTCGGGGGTGAGCGCTACACGTGGGGGCCTCGTCCGGGATTCTCCTGACCTAGTTTATGCTGCCGTTGCCCCTAGCAACCGACTGAAGATTTTGCGTTTTTCAGTATTTTTGTGAACTGTCTTTTTGGGGAACCCAAGAAAGGACTGTTGCAGAGTATATTGATGTGAAAGAGCCATATTTCTACAAGAGAGAGGGTTTTCTAGTACCTATTCACTTTCTGCCAGCAACCCGAGGGTTAATTGTGCAGGAAACTTTCTGGCGGGAAGCTGTGGCGCCAGAGCGGTGATAAGAAGGCGGAGCTACTGACCTGTGCGCACGTGAGCAGTCTGCAGGAGAAGACGGCCCACGTGGAGCAGGAGAGATGGCGCAATACAGTTCCGTGGAGAGTTCAGCCATTTCCAAGCCCACCGGACCCAGTGTACCTGAGTCGATGGAATGGAGAAATGAGTTCCAGCTTAACCAGCTAACTGACACCGGAGTGAGGATGTCCCTCAGAGGTGAAGTGGCGTTATGCAGCATCGGAGGAACCGAGCACTTGACCGTTACCTGCGTAAAGTGCGGGAAACTCTCAGCACTCATCAAAGCCTGGAGTCGCTGTGACCGTTGTGGAGATTGCCTCATGGAACTCATCGCATCGGACCTACCACCGAGTGTCTACCGGGTGGATTGGGGGACCGGACTTTAATCAATCTGATAATATCTTCCCAGTACCTAAAATAATTTGGGACATCTCCATAGCATATGGATCAGGTTGGCGTTAGTACCTTTACATCAAGGGCATTCCCCTGTATCTCGTCTACCCCACCTAAAAAGTTTCTGAGGTGTATAGTAAACTCTATGAACTATAAATAACTGAGTAAGGGGCTGGGTAGGCGAGAGAGATGATCTAGGGATATTTGTCAATATGGCTGACCATTCTTCATCTGAAAGTGGGCCCAGATCTTCCTCCCATCCTCGCCTACACGACAGCGTCCTATCTTTGGCCCAGGCCTTTATTAAAATATCATATACTCTAGATATAAACCCTTTTTTATAATTAGATTTTGCTACTATATGTACCAGCGGGTTATTCATAAGGCTCAACGAACATATTCGGCGCTGAGCCTCTAAGGCATGTCGTAATTGCAAAAATTTAAAGAAATGAGAGTTGGGGATACCAAACTCTTCCCTCAAAGTTCGAAATGTCTTCAGGTCATCACCTTCCATCAATTGTTTAACATATTGTAAACCTTTATCCATCCAGGTATCAACTCTTGGCCAACTCTATCAATTCCAGATTGTACCAAATAGGTGTAAGGGAGGTACACCTCTCATATCCCATGACCTCCTTCATAACTTTCCATACCCTGGCCATCAAGGAAAATGTACAATATACCGACCGTGTAGAAATAATACCTGCTTCTAACTGTGATATAATAGAGTATCTAGAGAAAACCGAAAGTATAATTGCCTGGACCGGATCTTCCCATACTTTTTCCCCCCATCCCGCCATTTGTTGTAATTGTGCTGCTAAAAAGTACATTCTTGGGTGGGGAATGGCAATTCCCCCCCCATCATTCGGTAACTGCAAAGTTGTTAATGCTATTCGGGAATGTTTTTTTTTCCATATTAAGTTCCTATATATTGTGTCTATTTTAGTAAGCCATTGCATTGTTATCCATATAGGGGAATTATGTAATATATATAATAATTGCGGGGACCATATCATTTTAATTAAATTAGCTCTTCCGATCACCGTGAGTGGAAGCTTATTCCAACTGTTACATTTTTGTTTAAATCTATGCAATAACGGCTCAAGATTAAGAGTAATATACTCCGTAGCCTGTGCTGATATCACTACCCCCAGATATTTAAATTTGTCTACTACTTGAATTTGGGAGGCATTTACCGGAATTTGATATGTAATAGGGTCTAGGGGTGACATCGACTTATCCCAATTGATTTTAATCCCGGAGAATATCCCAAACTGTGTAATTAAGGAAATTAATGCCAGAAGGGAATACCCTGCTTCTCCCAAAAATAAGTCATCTGCGTATAGCGATATCTTATCTTCCCTTTCACCCCTGCGAAACCCTACTATATCTCTAGCCTGTCTTATTGCTATCGCCAATGGTTCCATTGCTAAGGCAAAGAGCATCGTCGATAGTGGGCACCCCTGTCACGTCCCTCTGTACAAAGCAAAGGATTTTGAACAGCAATTATTTAGGCGTATGTGTGCCTTAGGTGCATGGTACATTAGCTGAACCCACTTAATGAATGTCTGCCCTATGCCAAACCTCTCCAATACCATCCATAGATATGACCACTCGACTGTATCGAATGCCTTGGCTGCATCCAGTGATAAAATAATCCTACTACCTGGGTTATCAACTGGGACCTGCATATTAAGAAACAGCCTTCTGATGTTTATCGCCGTCGATCTCGCAGGAATAAATCCAGATTGATCCACGTGTATAATCTTAGCTATAGTCCTCGACAGCCTATTGGCCAATACTTTCGCCAAAAGCTTAATATCTGAATTCAGCAAGGAAATAGGTTGATACGATTCCACTTCCAATTTGTCCTTACCCGGTTTAGGAATCACTACAATTGTTGCTTCCTCCATAGAGGGAGGCAAATGACCCATCTCCAAAGCTCTATTGAAGACTGTAAGCAGTTCAGGGAGCAGAACCTGTCCGTAGCGCTTGTATATTTCCAGTGGGAGGCCGTCGACTCCTGGAGCTTTATTACTAGGTGTCCCTGCAACTGCTATTTGTATCTCTTCTAGGGTTAACGGGGCATTCAAAGCCTCTTGATCTGCCAAATGAAGACTTGGTATTCCCATAGAATTCAAAAAATCCCTAAGAGATTCAATAGAATATGACACCTGTGTAGCATATAATTTTTTATAGAATACCCTGAAGGTCTCCACTATCTCCAGTGACTCTGTAATCAACCTACCATCACATTGGCGAATCTGGGGAACGTTATTACTCTCCCTCTGCGAATTAGCTATTACTGCCAGTAACCGCCCCGCACTCTCTCCCTCCTCAAAAAATCTTTGAGATGAGAGAAATCTTCTCGACTCAGCCTTTGACAGTAGCCCCGATCTATATACAGATTGAGCCTCCCTCCACATTTTAAGACTGTACTCCGTAAGATTTGACACATACGCCTCCTCCATATCTCTCACTTCCAGTGCCAGTTTTTCCACCCATTCCAAGGATGATCGTTTTAGGGTAGCAATCCCTTTGATAATTATACCCCGAAGAAATGCCTTCATAGCATCCCATACTATTGCACTTGTAGACATATTTGAATTAATACAGAAAAACTCAGCAATTTTTTATGAAATATTATCCGCCTCCGCCGGTAAAAGTTTCAACCAATAGGGGTTTACTTTCCAAGATGGTCTATCTAGCATTGGCTTAATGTTAATTGAGACTATTAATGGAGAATGGTCTGATAATCCCCGGGTCCCATATTTGGTGTCTACTATATAGTTAAGCCACCTCTCTGAACATAAAGCCAAATCAATGCGAGATAGGGACCCGTATGTAGCCGAACTGCATGAATACTGACTACTCGAGGGATGCTGTAACCTCCATGCATCCATCAGTCCCAGCTCCCGCACATATCTGGCAAATGAAGTTTCAACTCCCCCCATTATAGGAGTGTTTATTTGTAAACGATCTTTGGATGAATGCATAATATTGTTATAATCTCCTAGAGCTATATATGGTATCCCTGGATACATTGCCATGAATCGAGAAAAAGAACGTAGCACTTCATGACTATATGGTGGAGGGACATAGATATTTGCCACGATACATTGAATGCCTTCTATATTGCAGAACAAAAATATATATCTACCCTGAGAGTCTGTCTCAACCTGTCTACAGGAGAAGGAGAGAGTTGAAGAGATCAGTATACTGACCACCGAGGAACCATATTGTTTTAACGTAGAAAACACAGCTTGTCTTTTAACGGGATTCCCAAGCCCTCTCACATTCCATGTCAAATTTTACCATGTCAAAGCTCTAGTCTATAATAGCAATATATTGATCTATACCTCCCATATACCTGAAGATCCCAAATTCTCCAATCTATCTTTATAGATCTTAAGCTATGTTCCATATACAATTTAACCCCCCACTTTGTACCATTTTTCACTAATTCCAAAAGGGAATTCCTTCTTTGGGCTTCATTATGCAGCAGTATCCATCCTCTGACATCATCCACATCTTTTACTCCACAACCTACCAAACTAGGACAGGACCAAAAACAAAACAAAACAACAACAAAAAAAACAAAACACATTAAATACAATACAAAACTGTCCTTGCGGGAAAACAACTAAGGGGCCCATCCCATGGCTTGGGCGTTTGAGCAGGGCAGCATTAGGTTTAATAAAGTTGCCTTAGCTCCCCTTAGTCTATAATAGCAATATATTGATCTATACCTCCCATATACCTGAAGATCCCAAATTCTCCAATCTATCTTTATAGATCTTAAGCTATGTTCCATATACAATTTAACCCCCCACTTTGTACCATTTTTCACTAATTCCAAAAGGGAATTCCTTCTTTGGGCTTCATTATGCAGCAGTATCCATCCTCTGACATCATCCACATCTTTTACTCCACAACCTACCAAACTAGGACAGGACCAAAAACAAAACAAAACAACAACAAAAAAAACAAAACACATTAAATACAATACAAAACTGTCCTTGCGGGAAAACAACTAAGGGGCCCATCCCATGGCTTGGGCGTTTGAGCAGGGCAGCATTAGGTTTAATAAAGTTGCCTTAGCTCCCCAGCCTATACAGGATAATTGGAAGGCAAGTATTTTTCCTCAAATTTAAAACGGTGTCCCCTTGGATTAATATCCAACTTTGTCATTAGGGCTTAGGTCCTTTTATGCAGATGCTGTTCGTTCCGATCCAGCCAGTTCATAGCTGCTTCTGATGATTCAAAAAATATTGTTTCATCTGCTGTTTGCGCAGATGTTGCTTAACCATTAAAAATCTGCTTCTCTGTTTCTGTACTGCAACTGAAAAGTCTTGGTAAAAGGATATTTTAACCCCATTATAATTAATGTCCCCTTTTATTCGTGCTTTAAGGAGAATATTGTCCCGGTCTTTATAGTGCAGCAGTCTCATTATAATTGATCTGGGAGGGCTTCCAGGTGCTAATGGTCTCGTTGAAACCCGATGCGCTCTATCTATAGCAAAGAATTTAGAAAAAGTATCCAAACCGAAGGTCTCTATTAACCATTTCTCTAGAAATATTGTGGGATCTTTCCCTTCAGTTCTTTCCGGAAGGCCCACTAAACGTATATTATTTCTTCGGAGTCTATTTTCCATATCCTCCAATCTATAGAAATGTGTGACTGCCCCTCTCTTAGCACTTGCATTTATTTCCTAATGGGAGTAATCTCATCCTCCAAATTGCTGACTGTTTTCCAGCTCCAAAGTCCTTTCTCTCGTTTTCTGTAGTTCCTGCCGTATTATATTTAGCTCCCCATGTATACACTGCACTTGTCCTGTAAGAGTATCCAATGATGCGCTACAGCCCTGTACCGCTTTAAGCACTGTACTCAGGGTCGGCTCAGGTTCTCCCCCTGGTACCAGCTGCTGGGAGGGGGTTGGAAACATACCAATCAGTGCCTCGACCACAATGGAGGAACCCTCTACCTCCTGGGTACCCTCTCCATTAGATTGGATTCCTTTCACAGCCCCCCTCCCCCTCTCCAGGTCCTCCTCCACTCTTTCTGGTATAGGTACAGGTCTCCTTACCCGGCGTTCTGGCGAATCTTTCCAGCCTGCTGACTGTCTCTTTCTGCCGGTCCTGTGCTGTACACTGTGAAGGTGAGGCAGTGCCATCCTGCATACACCGAGCCGGAGCACCTGCACCTGCTGATCCATCCTTCTTTGTCCTCGTCATGATCCCGCACTCTCACAAACTTTCTGTGATGCTGGCAGGTTAATTGATAAATTCAAATTAGAAGCACATGGGTTCTGAATGAATAACGATTATGGACAGGAGGGGAACAGTACAGTTATCTTAAGAATTAATTCAAGCCAATTATAACTGAAAAGTCTATGAACTTGTATTCCATCATATAAGCATGACTAGAACATGTTTAAGATAACAAGTTGGATAAGCAAGTGTCAAGGAAACTCCAATGTTAATTAATTGAAATTATACTAAAAGTCAATGCAGGTGCGTCTCATCATGCAGAGGAAAGAAGCGCTGAACCATAGGATTATTATTGTTTAACCATTTTGAATTTATGGATAGGCATAAATGTAAACTCACTTTTGGAAGGACGAGATGGTATTGTGCCGTTGAAAAGTGAAGACTGTTTGTCAGCATGGAACACGCGGCGGCATCTGTAGCTGATCTGTGTGACTGTAAGCACCGGGCTTCACGGCTCTTATTGAGTCCCTTGATGTTAGAGATAGAGGGGTAGTGAGTGTGGCTGGAGTGCTCGTTGGAGCGGGGTAGACTGTGCGTGTGACCGTGACGCTCTCCGTCAGGTACAATGAGAGCTCAGCTGGCCAGGCTGCCACTCGTCGGCTGAACGGGAGCAGAGGTGGTATTGGGTCAGCGGTCGTTGTGAAAAAAGTTGCTGGAATAGGCAACAGGTTGAAGGACCCTGTGTCCTGTGGGTGGGGGCCAAACCATCTCGTCCTTCCAAAAGTGAGTTTACATTTATGCCTATCCATAAATTCAAAATGGTTAAACAATAATAATCCTAGGTTTGTAGCGCTTCTTTCCTTTGTTTTTCTATAATTGTCTACAGGGTCCCTCTCCCTGACCAAGTAGCTTGCTCACCCAATCTGTTCTGTTTCTTATCATCATCATTTACATCTGTTGTGCGCTCGCCATTTCTACTGTTTTTTTATTTTGCGTCTCATCATGCAGACATCAAGCAGTGTTTATCCAAATAATAGCAGAAAACAAGAGATGGTACTTGCTATTGATTATGCATTCGGTTCGACGTACTCTTCCTGGTCACAGATGGTAGTTGTAGGAAATGTTTGGTCTGATGGTTTACTGTGCCTTTAAGAAAAGAATCCAGCCAGCAGTGTAACTTTTGTAATCCGAGACAGCATGGTAAAACTTTCTTATCAGCCAAGAGAGATGCTGACAGGCTCCAGTGTTCACAGGCAGAGCTGAAATCCCCCGTCAGCGTGAAGGAGCCGACAGACTACAGTACTCGCAAACAGGCTGATTTATTAAAGGAGGTGAGAGCCAGGGAACGGAACCGAGCAGCTGTGACAGGGGTTGTAAATCAGCCTTCAGTAAAGCATACGGTCGGAGGTTCAGCGAGAGAGCGAGGTGCTTGCTCCTGTTACATCCGCCGTCAAACCACGCACCCCCCCCCGCTGTCGCAAACCTTGGCAATATCTAGCGAGAGTGGTGCTCTGCTGCCACAATTCTCACTAGTGGGCATAAAGTCCGATTGATCCGGGTGGACAAGGCTTATTTCCTTTACCATCTCATGACCAAAACTTTGGCCAGCACTTTAAAATCGGTGTTTAACAGGGAAATAGGACTATAGGAATCCGGCAGCAGAAGGTCCTTCCCCACTGTCCTTCCCCACTGTCCTTCCCCAATACCACTGTAGCCTCATTGAGGCAGGTAAACTACCGCTCACAAGAGCATCATTAAAAGTATTAAGTAAAGCTGGTAGAAGTGTCTGCTTATACTGCTTATAGATTTCCGTTGGTAATCCATCCGACCCCAGAGTCTTGTCATTGGGAAAGTTAGTAACTGCAAGTTCCAGGTCTTCCAGTGTCAATGGAGAATCCAAAGCCTTCCTATCCACCACTGATTGGGAAGGCAAGGGTAATTTGAACAAAAAAGCCCCAAGTTCCTGAACAGAGTAGTCAACTGTGGATGTATATAAATTTGCGATAAAACTAATGTCTCGAATCACATCAGAGTGCACTTGTAAAACCCCAGTGTCCCGAAGGGCAGGTGTGACCGGGCTATTTGTGCCAATATTTTACCCCCCTCGTCCCAATACTTTTGTCAAGAAAAAAAGCTTGTTACGTGCCTTTTGAAGTACCACAGCCTCCAATGCAGCCTGTGCAGCTTTCCATGCCTCACAGGTGGATGTGGTGGGAGCAGCAATAAATGCTGCTTCACACATAGCCAAATCCCTTTGCGTGTTAAACCACCTGTTCCCTACTCTTTGTTTTTATAATACTAATTTGCTTAATACAAAGGCTTTTCAAATAGGCCTTAAGTGCATCCCAAACTATCCCCTGTGGGGCAGTAGACACATAAATACTGAGAAATTGTCTAATGCTCACCTCATGCAAAGGAAACCCAGATATCCAAAAAGGATTAAGTCTCCATTGGAGTCTACCGAAGTGACAGGCAAAGGAGAGCTCACAGCACACCATGGAGTGATCTGAAAGAGAGCAAGGAAGTATATCCACCGCGGACACATATGGGAGAAAACTATCAGAACTCAATACAGGACAGAGTATTATAAGTCCTAGAGTAACCAGTATATTGTCTATCCGCAGGGTGTAGCGTACACCATATATCTAGCAACCCTATCTCGGCACAAACAGCACTAGGATTGGATTTCCCAGAGGCCTTAAAAGATAAGGGTGTAGGAAATCTGTCTATCTGAGGCTCCATACAGTTATAAAAATCCGCCATAATCAACATTGGTATAGGTAATTTATCTCTAAGAAAATGCGATCAATTGCTTGATCACATCACTAGTAGAAGGCGGGGGAATATATGTGCTAGCCAGGACACATTCCAGATTAACAAATGTGCAATGTAGAAATACATAATGGCCACTGGGATCACATTTTGACTACAAAAATGGAGGTACCATGTGCATAACTCATAGTTACACAGTATTTGAGGTTGAATAAAGACACAAATCCAACCTATTGCGTGTGTGCATTTATGTTTGAGCAGGTGTGTGCGTGTGTATTAGTCCATGTGTGATTTTGCTCTTAGGCGTACCTGTACCCCTGTATGTTATGGTCTCCAAGGAACTCGTCCAGGAGTTTCTTGAATGATTCCACACTCTTAGCTGAAATCACTTCCTGCGGCAGCGAGTTCCAGACCCTAACCGCTCTAACTGTGAAGAACCCCTTGCGCCCTCTGTGTTGACATTTTTTTCCACCAATTTTTGGTTGTGCCCTCTGGTCTGTGTTACGGAGCTAACCGTAAATAGTTTGTTAATAATGTTGCTGTCACCCTTAAATAGTTTATACAGGAAAATCATGTCCCCCCTTAATCTCCTAACCTCCAACGTGAACATATTTAATTTTAACAACCTTATTTCATAGTTCAGGTCCTCGAACCCCTTAATGAGTTTGGTTGCCCTCCTCTGGACTTTTTCCAGCTCAAGGACATCTTTTCTGAGTATCGGCGACCAAAACTGGACCGCATACTCCCAGATGTGGGCGAACCAGTGATCTGTAAAGTGGCACAATTATAGACTTGTCCCTGCAAGACATTCCTCTTTAATGCAAGACAGGACTTGCTTTGTTTACAGCAGCCTGGCACTGCGAGCTGTTCTTCAATCTGCGGTCTATAATGACCCCCAAATCCTTTTCCGTTTCCGACTTCCCTAGTTGCATACCCATAAGTGTATAGTCCATTTGCCTATTTTTAACTCCAAGGTGCATTACCTTACATTTATCAACATTGAACTTCATCTGCCATACAGTTGCCCACTCCCCAATTTTATCCAGGTCTTCCTGTAATGTTATAATTTCTAAGTCTGTGTCTACTACCCTCCCAATTTTCGTATCATCAGCAAACCCTGAGACATGACTACTCACTCCCTCCCCGATATCATTAATAAATAGGTTAAAAAGCATGGGACCCAGCACAGAACTCTGGGGCATGCCACTCATGACCTCAGCCCAGTCTGAAAAGATGATAGTCTTTGTGCACGTTCTTGTAGCCAGTTTTCTATCCACGTGCACACTAATTAATCTATGCCGATAGCCAGGGCTTGAAAAACCCACTCGTCTGTGATGAGAGGACGGTGGAGCCCGACGAGCGGCTTCCCGGCCAGCCGTTGTAATTACACGGCCGGCCGGGAGCTTTACAGTCAAGCGATCGAGCGTCTCGAGAGACGCTCCATCGCTTGTATCAGCAGCTGTCACTGCCTTTGCCGGTCCCGATATCCGCTGTGCCCGATGCGGCCGGGACCGGCACGGCTCTGTGACAGGAGATCAAAGGGAGTTCAGTACACGAACTCCCTTTGATCTCCTCTTAGTCCCCGAATACAGGAAGTGATGTATATTACATCACTTCCTGCATTCAGTGTCACTCTCCAGCTAGAGAAGCTGATGAAGCCGATCTCTGCTTCATCAGCTTCTCTGGAGGTCCTTAGGTGACATTAGGGGTCTTGGAGACCCCTGATGTCTCCATAAAGAGGACCTGTCATGTAAATTGGCTATCCCATAGGGGGCTTCTTAGCCCCCCATGTAATAGCAATAAAGTTGTGTGTGAAAAAAAAAAGGAAAAAACTAATACAAAAATGAAAGATTCATTAAAAAAAATAAAGAAATTAAGTAGGGGGCGTGGCTTGATGGCGGACTGAGCTAGACGTGCTTCCTGAGTGCTCCGTCCAGAGCTACAGCATAGAGATACACAACTGCCTTTCACAGAGAACAAAATGACCAGGCATGGACACCGCAGACCCCCCAAGTCGATGAGACAAACGGGGAAAAAGCAAGGTCAGCCGGCGACCATTAAAAACTACTTCGATCCCCACGAAGCCGCTGACCGGCATCTAAACAAAATGGCGCCGCCGGGCCCTCGTACACAGAACGCACGAGGTGACCATTTAGCCGACACCCCGAGTGGATCGAATCAGAGGGGGGAAGTATCCCCTTCCTCGTCCTCCAGCTCCACGGGCTCACCTACATCAGCTATGGAGGGATCCATTCAGCCCAGCCCGGATCGCCAGATGGCAGAAGGAGACGCAGGGGACGGTAGGCATATCTGGGGACCGGGGAGAGAGGTAGAGGTCTGGCCTTCTCCTACTCATTTGGGCATGGGAGAGACACTCGACACGGCTACACATAGTGGGAATGTATGCACGTCCCCCACAAGCCCAGAGGAGCCGATTCCTCTCCCGCCCCCCCGCC